>NC_064811.1:150238140-150551061 GCF_023721935.1 Panthera uncia
ATAAGACACATTCTTTGTTTCTAAAGTGCTCACAGGAAAGACAAACAAGTAAATGTTACGATATGTGTGTAAAGAGAAACAGAAACAGGTGGAGAGGAAGGTTCAGTTGAGGATAGGGATTCCCCTGGAGGAGATAATGCATGAGCTACATCTCAGAGGCTTAGTGGGAGGACTGAGCCAGTAAAGATGGTGAGGGAGGCACTTTCTGGGTACAGTCTGGGTGAAAGCATTGGGGCAAGAAACTGTATGGCATGGGTGGGGAACAAGCCTGGGTTTGTTATTTTTGGCATATAAAAATGGAAGCAGAAAATGGCAAGTGTTGTGTGGAAAGGTAGGCAGAAGACAGATGGGAGGGCCTTGAATGCTGCATTCAGAAGTATTGCATTGTAGGAAGTGCAGAGTCTGCCTAGCATTGTAGGAAGATTGTACACATGGCCATGCTTGCCTTGAGCTAAATAACATTGATGGTCATGTGGTGTTGGTGCATTGCATTGTCCGGTCCAGATGGGATTGTTGTGGCCTGAGAATGCCAGGTCAGCAGGTGTGGGCAGATTTGAGTGGCAGGACTGATGGTCCGATGTGGAGTGTGGTAGCGACCTGCATAACTCCCAGATGCTTACATAAAAAGAGTGGTGGGACCACCAATAGAATATGATACAGGTGGCACATTCACCTCTGACATGACCCCTGCCCTCAGAGAGATTCCAGTTTGTAGAAGAGGTGACAAAAAGATGACATTCCCTTTTTATGCTCAGTCCCCAGCACAAGGCTTTGTGCACAGTTGGAGCCAATGGGTAGCTAGTGAGTAAATGAGCAAATTCTGATATAAAGTACAGTGACAGAGTTATTCATTTATACATCCAACAGGTATTAGGGACTTTTCATGTGTTAAGACCTGTTCCAGGTTCCAGGGAAGCAGTGAAGGGCTAGGGAGAAAACACACAGAGTATAACTCTGTTCAGGGTTCTGCAGTCTGGGCGGGCACGGAATAAGAAGAAGTGACTTTGTTAGGGAAGTCAAAGAGCAGTTCTCTGAGAGGGTGATGAAGAATCTGAGATGAACAGTGTCAGAGGAGTTACTGGGCAAAGAGAGGTAGGAGAGAATGAATTAGGCAAGGGCAACATCATGTGCCTGCAGTTGGAGAAAGCATGGCCCATTTGAGAAACCAAAAGACTGGGGGTGAGGGGCTGGCAGGCTAGAAGGCAGCTGGTGAGAGATTCCCTGGTTCTAGAAAAGGTTGGGTGGTGGACAGTAGCCCAGTGGTGCAGGACCTCCTAAGACCCTATGGGAGGAATTTGGTCTTCAGCCTAAGAGTGATGTTAAAACAATGACCCTTTTGCAACATGAGTCAGATCTTGGTCTTCCTCTGCATAAAACCCTCCTTTCCTCTTCTCCTTCTGCTTCTGCCTGGCACACTGGCCTTCCCTTATTTTTCCACCATACCCTGTATTCCCTTGTGCCAGGCCTTAGGCTCGGATGGCATTCCTGGCTGACGACGTATTCTTCACTCCCAGGATGCCACCTTCTCACAGACACCTCCCAGACCACCCTACTCCCAGCCCATCCTCCAAATATTTAATGTATGAAGGAAAAGTTGAAAGTTAAGCTTACTGAAAATAGTTAAAAAAATTAATTTTGTAAATTTTTTGTCAAAGAAATGGCAGTTTTGAATGACATTTTAAGATTTGATTGCATTGCTATTATCGTTATGCATCTACATAAATTGCTTCTTTGCATGTGTAATTTGACAATTACAATTTACATAAGTGAATAAATTATTAAAATTACTTAGAAGTTACAGTTGTAACATTAAATTAGATGTTGATAGCTTTTTAATTTTGACTTTAACTTAAAAATTTTCTTTAGTCATCTTTAACCCTGCATTACATACATATGTGTATAAAGCAGACATACATACAACACAAAATCAGATATACAAAATATTTGTGATATTAAAACTAGATAGTAGGTCATTAAGGAGTAGGTCATTAGGGAAAAATGTCTAGAATGCCTCCTCTGTATGATCCAGCAATTCCACTTCTCAATATATACCCCAAAGAAATGAATTAAAGATCTTTAAGAGGAATCTGTTCTCCCATATTCAAGGCAGCATTATTTACAGCAGCAAAGATATGGAAACAACCTAAGTGTGCTGATGGATGAATAGTTAAAGAATTGTGAGATATATAGATATAGAATATACATATAATTCTATTCTATGATCTATATAATCTCTCTCTGTATAGGATATGTAGACAGAATATCTATCTATCTATCTGTCTATCTATCTATCTATCTATCTAATCTATCATCTATCTAGAATATTATTCAGCCTTAAAAAAGGAGGGCACTTGTTGGGATGAGCACTGGGTGTTGTACATAAGTGATGAATCACTAAATTCTACTCCTGAAATCAATATTGCACTATATGTTAACTAACTAGAATTTAAATAAATTGAAAAAAGAAGTAAATCCTGTCATTTGCAACGACATGGATGGGCCTGGAGGACATTGTGCTAATTGAAATAAGCAACACACAGAGAGACAAATACTGCATCATCCCACTTATATGTGAAATCTAAAAAAAGTGGAACTCAGAAGCATAGAGTAGAATGATGGTTGCCAAGGGCTGGGGGGAGGGAGAAATGGGGAGATGTTGATCAAGGTATATAGAGTTCCAGTTATGCAGGATGAATAAGTTCTGGGGATCTACTTAGATAGTGCTTAGAGCTAGCAATACTGTTTTGCATATTTGAAATTAGCTAAGAGAGTAGATCTTAAATGTTCTCACTACAAATAAAAGTGGTAACTATGTCAGGTGATGATTATGTTAATTAGCCTGATTGTAGTAATCATTTCACAATGTATATCAAAACATTATGTTTGTACACATTAAATATTTTTTCAATATTAAAAAAATGTTTATTTATTTTGACAGAGAGGGAGAGAGAGAGAGAGAGGAAGGAGTGGAGAGGCAGAGGGAGAGACAGAATCCCAAGCAGGCTCCACACCGAGCATGGAGCAGATCCTGATGCGGGGCTTGAGCCCATGAAACATGAGATCATGACCTGAGCTGAAATCAAGAGTTGGTTGCTCAATTGACTGAGCCACTCAGGTGCCCCTATTTTTCAATGTTTTTATTTGTCAGCTATACCTCAGTAAAGCAAGGAGGGGGTATTTCACACACACACAAATTCAGGAAACAAATAAAACAACTTCTAGGGGAGGCAATAATGGCAAGAAAAGAGATGCTGCTTTTGCATGGTAGGGTGTGAAATGCATTCTCCCCATTTTCTGCTTTGCTTCTCACTTGTGTCACAGATACTCTGCAGCCACCAGGACAGCGACCTAGGCATTCCTTGACTTCTCTCTTGCGCTGGGAAATATCTGGTTAGGTGGCTGATCCTGAAGACCCTTTCATTACTGAAGAGTGGGGAGGAGCCCAGGGCCAGTGGAAGCCCTGTGTTCCACAATCACCTGGATCTTTCTAAAAATACAGAGCACCCCCCATCTCAAAAGAAGGAAGTGCTGATTCCAGGGTGGGATTGGCTTGGGAATTGTTGCTCCTCAGTTATGAGCCAGATTGAGCCGAAAGAACTCAGATGTTGACACATGGGGGCCATGGAGTTATGAAATGCCCAACTGGCAAAAGGATGAAACCAAAGCCCCCAGATGCTCTGTTCTGCTGAGTGACCTTTACACAAGACACCTGTCTCAGGACCCTCTCACCTGTCACATGGTTGCCAGGTCCCTTCCTGCACAGATGTGAGCTTTGTGCTGTTGGGATCCTGTGGGCATTTTGTTCTTTTCTCTTTTGCTTTTGGAGAGGGTTGGTTAAAAATGACACAGAATGTACAAGTCTCTGTTGTTGTTGTTGTTGTTGTTGTTGTTGTTGTTTTTAAGGTGCTCAAATACATTACATAATGACATAACAAGAGTTGAAGATTCCTCTAAAAGCAGCATGCAAGCAAGTACCCATGTTTAGGACAAAACTGGGCACCGAGGTGCAGAGAGGAAGAAGTGAAAGTACAAGGAGATGGGGTAGGTGCTCTCATGGGGAAGGCATCCTGACTCAGGATGTGGGGGGACCAGGAGCCAGGGAAGGTTTGGGCTCCTTTGGAGCCCAAAGGAAGAATGAGGAGTTTGGCAGAAGATGGTAGGGAAGGGCCCTCCAAGGTGGAGAGCCTGCAGAATAAAGGCTGGAAGCAAATAGGGTACAGTGTGGGCATGTGCTTGATCCACATGGTTCAGAGTTTCTGGGAAGAAAAGCTGGAGTCTGGGGGACTCCCCCAGGGTAACAGAAGGGCTTGGCATCATCAGTTTGCAAAGGGCAAACTCGTATATGTCACATGAAATAGCTGGACTTCAAAACAGAAACCAGGCTCTTTAAAGAGGATTCATGGACCCCAATGTTGGGCTTCAGGACCAACTGGCATCTTCTGAAATTGTATCCAGAATTTCACATGCACTTTTTTCCCCTGGGGGTGGGGTGTGTGCATAGAAAGAATCATCAGATTTCTGAAAGGAAAATTAAGAACCGTGGCCAAGAGCTGCAGAGCCACTCAGAGGTCTTAAGCCGAGAAGGGAGAGCTCAGATGGGCATTTAAAAGGGATGGTGGTGGTGTGTGATGGCAAAAATAATCAGTAAAGGAATCTCAGAGACTGGGGGACCAGGGTTGGTTTCTGATAATCAAAGCTGGACTCCAGGTTGGTGTGGAGGCGACTGTGTGAAATTTGTGAGGTGAATCATTGCCTCTTCTCTGGGCTCTGCGGAGCCGAACAAACATACTGGAAAATGCCGTCCCTCCTCCAGCCTGGCTTATGAGTGGACGGGGCTGGGATCACCTGCATCCTCCAGATGTGGGTGGCCACAACTGCCTCATTTGTCAAGGCCATGGTTTTCTCTATTCAGCCCCTGGGCAGCCATGCATAGAGGCCAGGTTTGAATCAAGAAGTCTGAGGGCCCAGTTGTGCTGAGTGACCTCAGCAAATGTTGGCAAGTGCTCCCAGCTGCCTGTCATCCTGGCAGGTGCCCAGTTATGGGTATGAGCTATGGCCTTAGCCTCAAGGTCATAAAATGCAAGAGTGGACCTCATACAGGGTCACTGGGGAAGGAGTCCCTGGGCTGGATTCTAACTTCCAGCCCCAAGACTCCTTGGCCAGCTCTGGTTTTCAGCAAAGATCATCCTAAGCTGGCTCATGAGACACACTTTCTTGGCCCTCAGACCATTCTCTATTTGCCGCAGGTAGAGAAGTTCCGATGACTCAGAAAGCCAAGGATTAAGTCTCAGAGAGAAGCCTCTGGCTGCCGGGGGACAGATCTGTACGTGCAAGTTGCTCTTCAATAACAGGGAGTGGCTTTCATTTGCATTGGCTGCTGGGAACTTCCTGAAGACAGTCCCCAAGCCCCTGGAGGCCAGCACCTGCACGGGGACCCAGGCATGGGAGAGGAGGAGAGCAATGAGGAGGGGAAGAGCAGGGGGTGGGATGACAATACCAGATGCTCCAGAATCAGGGCAAAAAGGCACTGGGCTTGGACCAAGCACTCTGGGCGCCTGCCTCCTGCTGCCCCTCATGTTCGGGGTCTGGGGCTGGATGACAGCAAGGGAGATGTGCCATGTCCTGGAAGGGTTGGGAACGGTGAAGAGGCATTGTTCCTTCTGGGTGGGTGTGAGGGGGAGGATCCAGGTGCCACCAGTGCCCCCTGACAAACCAGTTTGGTTGCCCCCGCCTTGGCTCAAAGGGGAGGAACCAAGTCAGGCTGCAGCCTGGCTTGCTTACCTTTCTGTGCACCTACCAGGGTTGACCTGGGATGGTGGAAAGCAGATGAAAGCACAGAACCTTCATCTCCACCCCCCTCCTGCATCCTGAAAGCTGCCCCCTGCCCATCTTTCTGCTCATGGTAAGGTTCTGCCAAACTCATTTACACCAAGGTGCCAATAACAGTGACAGCTCACGTGCTTTCCTTGAGGCAGTGGAGGACTCTTGTTGAGGGAGCTCCCGCTGGGTGCCGCATGCCCTGGGTCATCTCGTTCCACCCAATCCCTCCTAGCTCTGTGAGGCAGGGGTACAGGCACTTTACTCATGAGGGAAACTGAGGCTCAAGGACTCAAGGGATTTGATTAAGGACACACAGCTGGTGGAGTGGGGAAGCCAGAATTCAAGCCGCTGCCTGGCACAGCCATCTAGTCCCAAGCAGCTTTGGGCTGTCTTTGTAGACCCTTAGAGATGGACACTGGAAGGGGCCCCCAATCCTTTCGGACACAGTTTTCCAAAGGATGTTTTGCAATAGGTATTACATAGAAACCAGTACTTCAAAGCCAGAGACCTTGAAGATATGTTGGATCAAAAGATATGAAACAAGGCCCTTAATATGCTAGTGGGCTCAGCAAATGGCCCAAAGGGGTTGAGCATCTGCAATATTTCTCAAATTTATTTGAGGTAAATGGTCTTTCGGACCAAGGAGCATATTTGAGCAACTATTGAGCTAGTCTAGTCCTTTCATATTAGAGATGGGAAACTGAGACCCCTCTCTGCCTCTATGAACCTGACTGCTCTAGGTAACCACACATAAGTGGAATCATAAGGTACTTGGTTTTTTGTGGCTGGCTTATTTCACTTAGGGTAATGTCCTCAAGGTTCATCCGTGTCAGAATTTCCTTCCTTCACCAGGCTGAGAAATATTTCATTTTATGTATAGATCACATTTTGTTTGTTCATTCATCTGTTGATGGACAAGTAGCCCATACAGATGGGTTGCTTCTGCCTTTCAGCTGTTGTGAACAATGCTTCTGTGAGCACAGGTGTGCAGATATCTGTTCAAGTCCCTGTTTTCAGTTCTTTATACAAAGAAGTGGAATTACTAAGTCATATGGCAGTTCTATGTCTAATTTTTTGAGGAGTCTCCCTACTATTTTCCTGCCCATGGTATTTTGTTTTTGTTTTTAAGATAAACCAAGAGTCACCTTAAAGAAAAAAATCTACTCCAACAGTAGGACTGGAAAGATTATGTTGATCTTTTAAAGATTTCCTTGCTATTCAAAGTCCTGGGACTCAAAAAGGGCAAACACAGGGCCATCTATTTTAGATTGTCATGAACTTTGGCCGAAGCTCTTCTCATTGCTTAAAATGGTCCCCTGACCTTGTCTGTTTAGTAAATGCACCCCTCACTGTTCCTCACTTCCATTCCTCAAGAAGTTTGCATGATATTTTTACTTTAAAACATTTTTTAATGTTTATTTATATTTGAGTAAGAGACAGAGTGTGAATGGGGGAGGGAAAAAGAGGGGGAGATATAGAATGTGAAGCAGGTTCCAGGCTCTGAGCTGTCAGCACAGAGCCTGACCTGGGGCTCGAACCCACAGACTGTGAGATCATGACATGAGTTGAAGTCAGATGCTTAACCAACTGAGCCACCCAGGCGCCCCTGGAATTCCTTTTTTTGTTTTCATTGAAAAGGAAGTGTTTTTATTTTTTATTTTTTTAAGTTTTAATTTTAATTCCAATTAGTTAGCATACAGTACTATATTAGTTTTGGGAGTACAATATAGTGATTCAACACTTCCATACAACACCATGTGCTCATCACAACAAATGCACTCTTTAATCCCCATCACCTATTTCACCCATCCCCCTTCCCACTTCCCCACTGGTAACCACTAGTTTGTTCTCTACAGTTAAGAGTCTGTTTAAGAAGTTGGCACGCTTAATGCTACAGAGCTTTGGCAGGAACAACAGATCTGGGGCCAGAAGGTCTCAAGGTTAATGCTGGTTCTGCCTTTATACTGTGTGATAATTTGCAAGTTACCTAACCTCTCTGAACCTCAGCTGCATCATTGCTAAAT
The DNA here is from genome assembly GCF_023721935.1 of Panthera uncia. Taxonomy (NCBI): domain Eukaryota; kingdom Metazoa; phylum Chordata; class Mammalia; order Carnivora; family Felidae; genus Panthera; species Panthera uncia. The sequence goes on from NC_064811.1 coordinate 150,245,985, forward strand.
CCACCTACAGTTGCTGTGGACTTTAAAGGAGATGATTCATGAGGAGAGGTCAGCACGTACGGACTGCTGAGTGGATGTCCCATCTTCTTCACCCCCTAGCACAGTGCCCTGGAAATGTTTGCTGGAGGATGGCTGACTGAGTGCAGTGGATTAGGCTGATTCAGGGAGGAAGGTTCGGAAGGCAGAACAGAAGTCTTCAGATGGAAGTCTCAAAGATACAGGTTTCAGTTCAGCAGCAGAACTTTCTAGAAGCAAAAGTTTTATTAGCAGAGCAGTCTAGCTTGAGGAGTTAGGAGGCATTTGGCTGGTAAGAGGATTCTCGAATAATGTGTTTGTTGTGGTGGTGGTAGTGGGGCTTGGATCAGGTGAGATCTTGGGTTTCTTTTTGATTCTCAGATGTTATGGTTACTTCCATGGAGCTGACGGTCCTCCATAGCCATATTTGAGGCACTGTGGGTACCTTGTGGCCAAACTCTGCAGCTGTCTCAAGTTTAGTGAAGGGAGTCCTGACTTTTGATCTTTATCATTATCCTGTTGTCATCATCCCTGAGTTGAAAACGACCAAGGAATCCCACTGTCTCGGGGACTTAGACTAAAAATAGACTATATTGTATCTGTACCGTGTCCCCTCTAATGTTGGGGGCTCTGAGACTGACCAGTATGTCCAGCTGACTGAAGAAGGACATGGGAAGTTAGAGGTAGAGCATGAGGTCACTCCAAAGGGCCAGAGGTTGGGTTTAAGGCACCAGAACCACCCACCTGCACACAGGTGGCACATCCAGGCCAGAACACATTACCCAAAGGGCATGGCTCCTCTTTGCAGCTGGGTCTGTGCCACACACCACATTGGAGCCATCCTGTTGAGGGTCAGGATCCCAGGTACATGCTGTAACTCCAGATGACCCACTTAGGAACCCCACCCCCAGGTGTTCCACACCTGGTTCTTCCAGATGTCTCCCTCTTCCTGCATGCAGGCAGCCTCATTCTTCTCATCGCAGGGTACTTTCCCAGGCTTCATGCTTCTCAGACCCTCATGTGCTCTGTGTACAGATCCCTTTAGTCAAGATAGAAGGGTCACATGGCAGGGCATGTGCTCTGCTGTCAGACAGACCTGGGTTTAAATCCATTTACTGGGGGTGTGACTTAGAGCAAGTTACTTAACCTCTCTGGGCCTCAATTCATCATTAAAATAATGGGTATGATGCAAGGTCATGGTGAGGATTATAAATGCTACATGCAAAAATGCCAGGATCATAAAGTCCTCACTGTTCCTCCCTCTACAGGATGTATGCTCCTCCAGGGAAGGTTGGGGGAGGTTTCTATTTCATAGTCTTGATTTCTGGCTTACTAGCTGGCACAGTCTCACCTGGAGAGCTTTGACCTTACTTAGCGTTATGGGGTGAATTAGCACAGCATCCCACACAATTCATATGTTCAAATCCAAACACTCCGTGCCTCCTAATGGGACTGCTCTTGGAAATAGGGTCTTTAAAGAAATAATTAAGATTAAACGAGGTCATGTGGGTGGCCCTAATTCATTATGACTGGTATCTTTACAAAAAGAGGTTAGGACACATACATACACACGGGAAAGGCCATGTGAGGACACAATGAGAAGATGGCCATCTGCCAAGGAGGGAGGCCTCAGAAGAAACCAACCCTGTTGACACCTTGATCTTGGACTCCCAGCCTCCAGAAATGTGAGAACAAAAATTTTTGTTGTTGCAAGTGCCCCATCTGTGGTATTTTGTTATGATGGTCCTCACAGACTGATATGCTCAGGGAGGTATCTCTGAAATGGCAGTTGCCCATTTGCCCCCACAAAATGCTCTCTCAGGATTTCAACCAGTGGCCTCTGTGGCAGCTTCCATTCTCCATCAGCAAGGAAGTTGCCGCCAAAGGCCCCTCCTTAGAGTCTAGTGGAAGAGGCATTGAAGTCAGGCTGCCCCAAGGAAGTTAACTTCCAAGAAGAGTGAAGGGGCATTTTCTCTTTGGGCTGGTCCTGAATTGCTGGAGGCTCTCCCACATGGGATGCGGTACTTGGGGGCTGGTGGAGTAGACCCTGGGCATGGCCATGAGTATTCTGGTAGGAAGAACTCACACAGATGACCTTAGGCAAGTAATGTGTCCTGCCAGCCCCAGGCTGCTGGGGGAAGGTGGGGTGGCTGCCTTCCATGTTATGGCTGCCCAGATGACATTTTCTGGAGAGTCAGGAGTGGCCATGGATGGAACTACAGATACAGTGCTATGACCCACTTGCCTGGCCACCTCATACCTCTACCAACTGGCCATCAAGGCCCACTTCCTCATGGCTTCAGGATATGAGGGCCAGGACAGAAGGAAAGAGGTACTTCTAGACCAGAAGTCTAGGTAAAGTATCAGAGAGAAGACCAGGGCCTGCCAGGCACTGCTGATGACAGTTGCCACAGAGGCTGTTCCCCTCTAACCCCTCACCTGCTGCTACATGTGAGTCAGAGATAGGATGTGCAGGACCTTCTGGGCACCCTAAATCTCTGCCACTCCTGTATGCAAAGTGGGAGACCTCAGGGTTCCCATATGTCCCAACACCTCTCTCCAGACACTCAACAGGGTGTGCAAAATCTGTCCACTTCCTGTGATTTCTTCCCACCAAGACAGAGTTGGCAGCCTTCTGTTCCTCTGTGTTGTGCCTGGTGACTTCCTCCCAGGCCCTACAGAGACAGAAGGATGGGATCTTCCCAGGGCTTCCTGGATGCTGGCAAAGGAGGTGCAGTTCACAAGACTCTCACTTCTAGCTTGGAATTGAGACCAGAACATCCAGGTGAGCCATTTGCCAGGGCAGAATCAGCTTATGCTTTTGAATAAAGGGCCACTCTTTCCCTCCTGGTACTGAGGACTGATTGGACCAGGAAATAAGCCCAGCTGGCAGCTGGCCTGTCAAAGCTCTGAATCATTGTTGTACAAACATGACCCTCCTTAAATACTGTCCACCAGCTTTGTTATCTAGTATGCAAACAGAACTCAACCATCCTTAGCCCCATATTAACAAAAAACAAACAAATAAATCCCTGGAGAATCTCCCTTCCAAGAAGAGTGACAATCCACTGTGGAAATCAGCTTGCACGTAAGTTGGCTGGTCAGTAGGACCCTGCTGTCTGCATCCTGCATCCCATGACCTATGAGGAACTGACTTGCTGTCTTACCAGCTCTTCCTGCCCCTTGCTGTCTAGGTCCCCTAACAAGGGCAGTGAACAGATGCCTTCTCCCCTATGCTGTTGGGCAGTGGCGCTTCCTCACATATGTGCCCAAGGGCAGGTCATGGATGCTGGGTGTCTCCATTAGGGGCCAGGTTTGAGGTTCTCTGGACCTCCATTCTGTTGGCCCATGATTTGAATGCATCTGCCATCCTGCCTGCAAGGTGAGGGGAAGACAATAAATGGCACAGACAGCGAGTTCTCCGAGGGGCAGCATGTAGCAGCTTCTAGCCCTGGATTTCCAGCACCTTCTATTCATCTCACCTCCCTTCCATGTGTGATGGGCACATGGGGGCTAACACTTGTTGAGCACTCACTGTGTGCATGTTACTGTGCTATACATTTTGCAGGCCCTGTCTCGTTTAATCCTCCCAACTGCTCTATGAGTTAGAACTATTATGCCACTCATTCTAGAGCCAAGGAAATGAAGGTGTAGAGAGGTATAGTAACACATTAGTAAGTGGTAGAGGTAGGATTTGAACCCAGATCTTCTGACTGCAGAGTTTGGTGCTAATCACCCCACCGTGAAGCCTCTAATATCACCTGGACATGCAACTAAATGAGGTCATCCTGGATGAGTCAAGCACCCTAACCTCCTCTCTGCATACAGGGCATATCATCTCCATGGGCATCAAATATCTATTCATTCATTCATTCATTCATTCATTTTCTTCATTTAGCACCCACTGTGTGCCATATGCTGTGTTTGGCATGGGGGGTATTAATAGAGGGAGAAAAGTGAAGTGGGCATAGACCCCTCTCCAGGAGATCCAGCCTCCCCAGGGTCTAGCCTTCCTTGCTAACTATAGCTCTTTGGGGGAAGAGTTTAGATCTGAATAGAGTAGGAAGGAGGACACCTTGATATAAACAGCGTTTGAGAAGGATGAACAAGGTGGCCACCACAAGCAAGAGGGTGCTTGCAGGCATGTGGGTGCCTAGAGAGATGTAGCCGCAGACATCCAGGTATAAAGTGTTGAGGGCATTGGGAAGGTGTGGCCATGGCTGGGAGTGGGCCTGACGTGGGAGGTTCTAAGGATGGCTCTGGGTGGCAAAGTCTGGGTGCCTGGAGGGTGAAGGGATGGGATAGGGTGTGAGAGTGTGAGAAGGCCCTGGGCTGATCTCAGAGATCAATGTAGGGGGCATCTCAGAGGTAATGGACAGCATGGGTGGACAGGGCCTGGGGAGGGGCAGGTTAAGTTGAGAAAGGATTTGGAAACACCCTCCAGCAAGTGGGACTGATGTCAGGTGCCTCTTTGTTCAGCTGGACACTTATTCATTTGGCCCCTACTGGGGTTGGATCCAAGGTTAGGAGAGGAGTTTACCCAGAGCTGGTAGGCACCTGAAGGAGCAAAGTGGGCCAACTCCTTAGAGAATATGGTCCAAACCTGGGTAGTGTGGCTCAGATAACACCAGGTAGGAGAGAAAGAGAAGATCAAGATTGGGTTAGGAATTGGGTAGAATGGGAACAGAACTAAGTAAGCAAAGGCAGGGGTTTTGGGAGCAAAGTCAAGAGGAACAAACCAGGCACCCTCAATGAACAGGACCGAATGGCTGTCTCCTGCTGCAGGTGTAAGACCTACATTTCTGGAAGGACAGCTGAACCCATGGGAGTGCCTAAAACCCCCGAGAAATGGGTATTATAATATTAGTGGTCAACCCACTGCACGTTCACAGGGCTTCCTATGTAGCAGTCACTGATCCAAGTGATTTACATAAATAGACTCATCTAATCCTCGCAAAGATCCCATGAAGTTGGTGCCATTTTTGTCCTCATTTTACAGATGAGTGATCTGAAGCACAGAGAGGTTAAGGGACTCTCACAAAGTCACACAGTGAGGAAATGGCAGAACCAAGCCTTGAAGCAGGGCCCCAGCAATGTTGAGGACCAGTCCAGCCTGATACTGGGGTTGACTACAGACTGAAGAAGAAAATCCCTGGGAGTAAGGAGGCTTCAGATGAAATTCTATCCCCTGTTTTGGGGGTATTGATGAACTTGTTCATGCTCTCGCTAGTGTCCCTGGGCTGGATTTCCGGGAAGCAGTGTGGGCATGGCTGCCATGGAGATGCTATCTGGGCCAACCCGACAATCTTCAGGTGCAACAGCCACCATCCTGAATGGCACCATGAGGGGCCCAAGGTGAACAGGACCTAGCTCAGGAGGCCTGGTTCTAGTGTGGCTCTGTACCCCTGGGTGCTTCCACTGCACACCGTTGTCTACTCCCTGCAAACCCATAGCCAGCCTGGTGTTGCTCTCGAGTCAGCTCTCACAATAAGTCAGTTACCTGGGAGCTGAGCTGGGAACAGTCTTGTCTGCCTTTTTTCCTGCGTCCCCACTTCCCGGACAATCCTGCCAGTTTACTTTACCACCGGGGCCTGCCTCTGGCTGAAGTGCCAGCCCTCTTGCTTTCAGTCCATTGTCCTGCCCACTCCCCAGGTCACAGGGTCTGCCAGGCAGTGCTGGCAGCTGGGTTTCTCTGCTGCCCTTGACAGGAGCTGATGCTGCTTTTGTACATCTGGAGGCTGATCCATCATGGATGCTGCATAAAGTACATGCAGCCACATCTGATCATGCCATCTCTGAATCACATCCTGTTCTCTCAAGCCTTGGTTCTTTGTCCCTGTGGTCCCCTCCTAAGAACAATAGCTGACTCTCACTGAGTACTTACGTGGCACCAAATGCCATGCTATGGGCTTTATGTATGTAACCTCGTTTAATCCTTAAAACAACCCTAGCAAATGGGTGCTCTCGCTTTTTCCACTTTCTAGATATGTAACCAGAGGCTCAAAGGCAATGTGACTTGACGAGGACCACACATCCAGTAAGGGACTGAACGAGGACTGGAATGTTTGCTTTGAGTGCTGAACCTCCTGATGGATTCTATCTTCAGTGAGTCCAATTTCAGGCATGAGGAGCCCACCTAAGTGCTTGTTCCCACTCAGTGTTTGTACCAACCATGTTTCTTAAATTTTGAGATGATTTAAAGGTAAGAGAAAGAACTTGTAAGGTGGAGAGCCCAAGACCAAGATTTAAAAGTTGTTAGGAAGAAATAAAGATGGGCCAACACTGACAAGATGGAATCCATGGAGATAATTGTAAAGTCCTGCAAGTTCACTCAAAACTGCCATTGCACAAGGGCAGGATGGGAAAAATCATTCACATGTGGAACTGCCTGCCCAATATAAATCAGTGTGACTTTGATGTTGATAAAGTAAGTGCACCTATATACTATATAAACAGGAGCATCATCACCAGGACAGAGGAGGTGATAAAATCCCCGACCAATTCACTGACCAATTTTCAGGTTGTTTTGTATTTGTATTTGGATGACATTTTAAGAACAATATTGACAATCACAAGTATGCCCAGAGAAGGACAGCAAGAAAGAGAGCAGTGATGGGAAGGTAGGAGGAAAGGGCCTGTGGAAATGATGTCACATTAAAATGATAAAATTGGGCTGCCTGGGTGGCTCAGTTGGTAAAGCACTGACTTTGGACTAGGTCATGATCTCCTGGTTCATGAGTTCAAGCCCCTCATCGGGCTCTGTGCTGATAGCTTAGAGCCTAGAGTCTGCTTCAGATCCTGTGTCCTCCACCCACCCCCACCCCTGTCCCTTCCTCACTTGTGCTCTGTCTCTCTCAAAAATAAAATAAATATTACAAGAAGAAAAAAAAAGTGATAAAAGCAACCAGGAGTTGATAGTCACATTAGATAAAGCGGATTAAATATCTGCAGGACTTGCATTCTGGTTCCAGGGGACAGACTTTGAACATTCTAGTAAAAGGTGCAGAAGGCAGATGTAGCTAGATATAAATAAGACCTTCAAATAATTAGTATGGTTTTAGAAAGGCATGAGTGGCCTTGGAAAGATGGAGCACCCTGTTGCTTGGAGGGTGTCTGCAGAGGCTGGAAGAACCTTGCTGGCTGGTTGAGGGTCTCCCTACAGTAGAGGGAATTGAGTGTCCTTCCAACTGCAAGGTTTTAGGAGTCCACAAGGCATATATAGGCTGCATTGGCTGCATGCACTAACCAGATATGATGAAAGCTCCAGGGTGTTCTAATCTCCTCAGTATGAAGTTGGGTCTGCATCGTCATTGACTGTTTTTCACGGGCTCAGCCTGTGGAAGGCTCTGATGGAAACTTGAAAGAGCCCGAGTTCCCACCTGCTTGGGGCAGACATTCTTCTTCCCACTCGCCAGTGTTTGTTCTGGCCACAAGCCACTGCAGAGCTCAGCCGAAGGGGATGAACTCTGGTACCTGTGTATTGCTGTGAGCAGCAGGGAGTGGGACCCAGAGGGATTCCAGGAAGGGCCCAGGGGTGGGGGTTAGGGGGTGGCTGGTGGGAGATGAAGTTTCCCAAGAATCTCTGAAGCCAGCCCAGGAGCAATGCCATGTCTGGTTCAAGCCTTCAGACAGGGATCACTGGTTTGGAGGAGAGAAGTAAAAGGGCACATGGGCAGCATAAAAAATAAAAAGAGGCTGATCCACATGCACATAAGATGTGCGATTCAGTGGCAGCCACTAAATGGCTTGAAGCAGAGGAGTGATGGGATTTTATTTGTGCCTGAAAAAAAAATCACTGGGCAGTTCAGTGAAGGGCTGCAGAGGTATAAGATTTGAAAGCAGTGGGCTGGTCAAGAGATGGAGGTGGGTTAGAAAGGGTGGCAGACAAGGAGCTGGTGAAAAGTGGTGAGCTTAGGGAAGGACATTGAGGCACTGCTGACTAGACTGGTGGATGAGCTCTGGGCACATAAGGGATGGGGACCTGATGCACAAGGGACAAAGCATCATGTGTCCTATTTGCTTGGCAGCTGTTGGAGACCTTGGTCAGAAGTCCAGAGAATTTCAAATGTGCCACATGTTAAAGAAAATATTATGCTTAAAAATTTTCAAAATAAAGAATCACAGAAAAGTTTCAAAAAGAGTTCATCATCAGGGCTATGTGGTATTGGCAAAAGAAAAGACAAAGAGATCAATGGGGCAGGCAGAAGAGAGAGCCCAGAAATAGACCCACACAAATATAGGCAACTGATCTTTGACAGGGGAGCAAAGACAACACAATGGAGCCAAGATAATCTTTTCAACAAATGTGCTGGAACAACGGGGCATCCACATGCCAACAAATGGAGTCTAGATACAGACCTCATACTCTTCACAATAATTGACTCAAAATGGATCACAGATCCAAATCTAAAATGCAATACTATTAAACTTCTAGAAGATAACATAAAAAAACCTAGATGACCTTGGGTTTGGTGACTACTTTTTAGATACAACACAAAGACATGGCCCATAAAAGAAGAACTGGTTGGGGCGCCTGGGTGGCTCAGTCGGTTAAGCGTCCAACTTCAGGTCAGGTCACGATCTCGAGGTCCATGAGTTCAAGCCTCGCTTCGGGCTCTGTGCTGACAGCTCAGAGCCTGGAGCCTGTTTCGGATTCTGTGTCTCCCTCTCTCTGACCCTCCCCTGTTCATGCTCTGTCTCTCCCTGTCTCAAAAATAAATAAACATTTAAAAAAATAAAAAAAAACCCCATAGAACGCACAAAACCAAGAATGAATCCTAATGTAAACTAGGAACTTTGGATGATAATGATGTGCCAATGTAGATTCATGAGTTGTAACAAATGTACCACTCTTGGAGGGATGTTGATAGTGAGGGAGGCTGTGTGTGTTGGGCGGGCGGAGGGGTGGGGGAGACAAGGTTTCTGTGGGAAATCTCTGTACCTTCTGTTCCATTTTGCTCTAAGAAATAGTGTACTAAAAAACAGCACAACTGGAACCATAAAATTCCTACAAGAAAACAGGGGGAAACCTCCTTGACATAGGTCTTGACCATGATTTTTTGGAATAATACCTAAAGCACAAGCAACAAAAGCAAAAGTAAATAAGTAGAGCTACATCAAAGTAAAAGGCTTCTGCCCAGAAAAAGAAATTCTGTAGAAAATTAAAAGGCATACTATGAAATATGAGAACATATTTGCAAAGCACATTTCTGATAAGGTGTTAATATAAGGAACTCAAACAATTCAATAGCAAGACTCCCAATAATCTAATAAAAATGGGCAATGGATCTAAATAGACATTTTCTCAGAGAAGATATTCAAATGCTTAACAGATCCATGAAAACAGGCTATCACTAATCATTAAGGAAATGAAAGTCAAAACCACAATGAGATATCACCTCACACCTGTTAGAATAGCTAGTATCAAAAAGACAATAAATAACAAGTGTTGTGGAGAAGAGGGACCCCTCATGCACTGTTTAGTGGGAATGTAAACTGGTGTAGCCACTGTGGAAATAGTACGGAGATTCTTCAAAAAATTAAAAATAGAACTACAACATACGATCCAGCAATTCCACTTCTGGGTATATATGCAAAGGAAATGAAACTGCTCTCTTGAAGAGGTACCTGTACCTACAGGTTCACTCCAGCATTATTCACAGTAGCCAAGCCAAGCCATGTACACAACCTATGGTCCATCAACAGATGAATGGATAAAGAAAATATGATATTTTTTGGCCATAAAAACGAAGGAAACCCTACGTTTTGCAACAGCATGGATAAACCTTAAAGGCATAAAGACAGACACTATATGATCTCACATGTGGAATTAAAAAAAGAAAACTAAACTCATGGAAATGAGACAGACAGGTGGTGGTTCCCAGAGGTGGTGGTGGGGGGGTGCAAAATGGATTAAGGTGGTCAAATAGTACAAACTTCTGGTCATAAGAGAAATAAGTCCCAGGGAATTAATGCACAGCATGGTGATTACAGCTAACGATATCATGTTGTATGTTTAAAAGCTGGTAAGAGAGTGGATCTTAAAAATTTACATCACACAAAAAAATTGTAACTATGTGAGGTGATGGATATTAACTAAACTTACTTCGGTAATCACTTTGCAATATATACGTATATCAAATCAGTATGCGATACACCTTAAACTCATACAATATTATATGTCAATTGTATCTCAGTAAAACTGGAAAAAAATAGTACAAAGACATTTTTTCCAAGTACTTAAACAATCAGTGGCCCACAAAATGCCCCATCATCTCAGAATGCTTTCATGTAAATTACCTAACATAGGGCATTCATAACCACAGCCATCAGAATCGGGAGATCTCCCTTGACACACCACTACTGTTTAACCTCCAGACCTCATCCAAATTTTTCCAGTAGTCCCTTATATCCCTTCATAGCAAAAGGACCCAAACTGAGGCCACATGTCACGTTTAGTGGCCACATCTCCTAGGTGGCTTTCAGTTTAAACCAGCTCCTCTGCCTTACTTTGGCTCTCAGGACCTTAATGTTTTTGAAGCTCACAGGAGAGGGACTTTGTTCAGTGATGCTAATTTAATGCTTTCTCGTGATTAGATCAGGTTCTGAGTCTTTGCTAGAACCATCACAGAAGGATGCTGGGTTCTTCTTTTGCATTCTACCAGGTAGAATGTGATTCTTAGTGTGTCCCTTTACTGATGATGTCTACTTGGATCGTTTCATGAAGGAGGTGTCTGTCAGGCTCACTCACATAGAAGTAGTCTTTTCCCCTTTGTGATCAGTAAGAATGTTGGGAGGGAGTATGTAAATGTCCCATTTCCCATCAAGCATCTACCTACTGGTTGTGGTACTTATTGATTATTCCTGTCTGAGTATTACTATGATGTTGGCCAAAGAGGGGCTGCTCCAAATATTTGCTTAAGGAATGAATCTGCATCTCACAGCCCAAGATGAGGATGGGTGTGATCACATTTCCTCGTGCCGGGGAGTCACAGGGAGAGATATTCTTCCTCTTCTCATGAAGCCCAGCACAGGGCAGAGGTGGGAGAGATGCTCCCTCTATAAACTCACTTTACTGCTTTTCCCCTCATCCCTGCCAGCAAGCTGCTGCCTGTAAAGGATTCCTCCAAGACATTCAGTAGACCAAAACCTGATACTTGGAACAATTGTGGTCTTTCAGGAATGCAGTGTCGGGGGCGGGGGTCAGTGAACCAGTAGAGTGACACGTTTGATTTCTGTTAAGTGAAAACAAAACAAAAATTATGAATCTTGGCCCCTCCTCTTTTCACTAAAATAAAATCTGATTCCACTGGGAGCCTACTCTCAGCTAGCTGTCTCAGAGGTACTGATCAGATAAGGAAATTCATATTTAAGCATAAATGACTGACTGACCAAGAGACAAACATCCTGGCTGCTGTGTGAACAGCTTGAAGTTGTGCGAAATTTTCAGCCAGGGAGATAAATATAAAGACTCAGCATGGACACTCAGTTTGCTTCAATTTCCAGAAAGCCTAGACAGGAAGTTTGTTTATGAGCATGGGAGGATGCTAAATGCCAGAGAAAGAAAGAAAGGGACTTCCAGCTCCTCACAGGGGTCCTGAGGCTGTGGACTGCAGGGGGGTCCTGTGCCCTGCATTCCCCTGCAAGCCTCACTGACCCCTGCTCTGGATGCCCCATACCTTTGGTTTCCTTGAGCAGCTCTTCCGTGAACTTGACCACCTTGGCCACTTCCACCCATGGAAAACCTTTGCCCACGGCAAAGATGATGCTTTCATAGAGGGTATCCAGCAGAATGCTTCTGCGGGAGTCTCTCACTTCATCAAACTCTTCCCAGTTCAACAGTCTCCGTAGGTGCTCCCTACCTTCTGGTTTCTGCAGGGCATGATATGAAGGATGGAGAGTGAGACTGAGGAATCAAGATGCCATCCTCACTGAGAAAATCACCACTGGGGTCCTCACAGGGCTCTGCATTGTCCTGAAGAGTGACCAGAAATGTGAGTATGCCTGGGGAGAATCATGCTTTCAGTTTTGGACAGCTCTCCCTCCCCTTTCTGGGAATGCGCTGTTCTTTCTAGCACTGCTCCTTCCTCTCAGAGTTCTCATGCTAGTCATTGCAGCTTCAGCAGGCTTCAAGTCCTGAATTATGGCTCCTCCTTCTTTTCTCTAAAACAAAAGTTGACTTCCCTGTGAGTCCACTCTCAACTAACTGCCCCAGAGGTATTGATCTGATAACGAAATTCATACTAAAGTGTAAATGACTACAAGGAGGCTTGGTGAGCCTATGTTTTAAAAGAAAGAATATGCATTACTTGGTGAAAATTTGGGCACTCTAGCAGGTCAGGCAGGGAAACCTGATCAGGGAACTAGCCAAAAGATCCCATTTCACTTGAGAGTTTGTCTGGCCTTTCCAGAAAGATTCTTATAGGTTATCAACAGATGTAGGAGAAGCAAGTGTCATTAAAGGAGGGAGTAAGAAAAGGTGCGGCATGAAGTGGAGAGCCACTGAACATGGGAACATTGGTCCCTTGGGGTGAGGGAGGTTCCTGGCTGGGGGGGTGGGGGGTGGGCATTTGTGAGGAAACTGCTCTCAGGGGAAGGTCCAGAGCCCAGGGATTCCTCTCTCACCACCTGACCCAGGCAGCCATTCCTTGCAGCGCTCACAGATCCCCAGGTTGGTGTCAGCTGGTTGGGAGATGTAGAGCAGCCAGTGAAAGCACATGTCCCAGGGCGGGGAGGGAGGCCCCACCAGGAAAGTTTTGCCTGGTGCCTGCCCATCAGCTCATGGCTGAAGGTCAGAAGCTAACCTGTGCACATAGTTGCATGACTCCTCTTGCCTGAGCTCTGTAACAGTGCCCTGACACCCCTCTGTGGAAAGCCCTATTCTGGAAGGTCCAGGCCCCTCCTTACTCACACCAGTCACCATAGAGTTGGGTCTAGGAAATTGATGAAATCTGCTCCCTCCCTGCCTTAAAGCAACAGCCCCCTTCCCCCACCCCCACAACCACACACATTCCCTACACACATTGGCATATAAGCCCAAAGGGCTCACAGGACCCTGAGGCTGACTGATAAGAGGTAGCATCCCATGGTGATCAGCCCCTAGGGCCTTCCTGGCCCTCCTCAGAGTGGAAGTAGGCACAGTACCTTTATGGCCATATCCTCCTTCCCTTCAGGCAGGCTCTGTCCCTATAGGTTGGGAAAACAGCCTCCAAGCTCCAAGGGCTGGTAAGCCTTTGGTCTGGCATTCCAGCTAGCACCCCCCCCCCATTGTGGGCCTCCTGGGCAAGGAGTCATGTCCAAGGTGTCTATCTGAAGAAGCACTGTTGAGGGGCCACTTTACACACACACCTCACTCTTACATCACCGAGCAAACTCCTTTTTAAAAGTTGGGTTTTCTCTTCACCTGAAATTGGAAGACTTTTTTTACTCCCTGGGGTGTTAAGAGTGCCATGCCCCCTGCATCCAGTTGCTAGGAGACTTAGCCAGTACTGACTCAGATTTTCTGGAACCCTGGGGATGAGTGTGCCAGCTTTGTGAGGTCATAGGGTCTGCTTTGAGGTGGTTTCTTCTAGGTTTCTTTTCTGCTGGCCCCTCCTCTCCAGCTGGGTTCTGGGTCTCATCCCCCAACACCTGCTTCAGGGGCCTTGGTCCCTTTCCTTTGTCCCACCTCTCCTTCACAGAGATGAGCTTTCTCAGGCTTTCCTATAAACACTCACGAATGCCCCCATCTTACATATCCTTCTAACCCAAGCCCCACTTCTCTCCTTCCTTTCAAGGTCAAGGATTTATCTCCATGAAAAGACTGACCTCCATTTACTGTCTTCATGTGTTTTTGGACTTTATTCCCACCAAGGTCTAGTTTCATCCCACTTCTTCACTGGCCTGTATCATCTGTGACTTCCTGTTCCCTGTATCCTGACTTTGCTTTGGGGTGCAGGAAACAGCCCTGTGGGGGTGTCCCCTAGCACTGTGCCCAAGCATCCACATGCTGAGATTAGTAGGATCTAATCGAGTCTTCTCCTGGCTAGCTTTGCCCTCTGCATCCTGGAAGCCCTGGTGCCCACTGACAAGGGTGAGTCCTGCTTTCCCTGCCTCCTTGACTGTAAGCCATGACTCCTTGCCCAGGAGTCTCCATGAAGAAAACCTTGGATGCTGGCTTAGGTTGGTGGCTGAACTGTCTGATCCTGCAGCCGCCTCCATTGGTACCTTCCCAGGTCTCCTTGTCTCTTTGCGTTAGGGCCTACCAAGAGAGTTCCTGGCCAGGAGTGACAGCTCCCAGGTTATAGCTTTTCCCTGAGTCAGGGAAGAAGTAAGAGAGCCCAAGCGTCTAGCATCTACCACTTCAACTACTCAAAGTATTATTACCATCAGCCCAGTGACTCCATCAAGCTAGTTCTGTTCTGTACCACTTTCGTTACCCTCATGGTCATATTACTTCAGGGCCCCTTGCTGTCTTTCCCGCCATGAGGAAAAACTTGGTTAGGGCACTTTGTTCCACTCCTGCAAATTACTAGGGTTAAAGGAATGGGGAGGGGGTGCCCTTCCTTCCCATGAGGGTCTCGGGCTCCTCATTCCAACTTACCCATTCTCTTTCTGGCAACCTTCACACTCTTGTTAATCTCACAGAGGGTGTCATTTTGCAACATGTGGTTGCTGCATCATGGATCCCTTTCCATCCTTGTCATCCTTGGCTGATGTTTCTTGGTTTCTCATAAGCTGCTTTCTCCTGAATGACCTCTCTCTCCATGCATTCACTCTCTGCCTTCTGTGAAGACTTCTCTTCCTCTATTTGTCCCTGACATGTTGGTGTCATCCATTGTTCGATCCTTACCCTCTTCTCTTTTTAAACTTCATGTTCTTTTTAAAAGCTCTATTATGGTAACACTTAACATGAGATCTACCTTCAATACATTTTTAGGTGCACAGCACAGTCTTGTTAACTACAGGCAATCCATCGTCCAGCAAGCCTCTAGAACCTATCCATCCCATGTAACTGAAACATTATGCCCATTGATGAGCACCTCTCTGTGTTCCTTTTCTTCCAGTCGCTGGCAATCACTGTTCTACATGCTGGCTCTATGAGGGTGAATATGTTAGACATCTCATATAAGCAGAATCATATGGTATTTGCCCTTTTGTGATTGGTTTCTTTCACTCAGCATAATGTCCTCAATGGTCACAGGTCACATATTCTTGAGGGATTTTTTTTCTAGCCATATGACTTCAATGTCTATCCATTGCAAATGACTTCCAAATTTATGCAATGGATGTGTCCTCTCACCTCTACCCCCAGCCTGGGGAGTGTTAAAGTGCTCAGTCTTCTCCCATAGAATGGATGACTGGGGAGATTTGCTAGGTTTTTGGGGTCCTTGGGGGCTCAGGATTTTCATGGGGTGTTTTGCCAGGGGGAGTGGATCCTGACACAGTGGTTTGAGGGGGTGAGTCTCCGAGTCTAGACCCACTGGGTGGGAGCTGTCCTTGCCCACAGTCCTGGGGTAGGTCCTACAGGTCAGTCACTGTGCCTGGAAACTCAGGTGTTCTTTCTTGACTTCTCTCCTAAGTGGCATTGATCTGGGGCTCAACACCCTGGACCTAGAGGCTGCTCTCATCTCCTTTTCCATCCCTCTCAATTTTCTCCTCATAGCCACAAGTCTCTGTTACATCAGAAGCTCAAACTAGCTTAGACCAAGTGAGATTTTATTGTTGCACAGAAGTAAAATGTCTTAGGGTATATTTAAGGTGAGGCTAGATCCAGGTGCTTCCATCTGTATTTATTCCCAGGATCTTCCCTGAGATTGTCCTTTGCCACCCCCTTCCTAAAATGCACTTTTCACTCCCCTCACCTGGCTAACTCTCATTGATTTTGCAAAACTCAGCCTGCACATTAGCTCTTCTGGAAAGTCTTCCAGATCCTTCTTCCACAGGGTGGTTAGGCGTCCCTCCAACTACTCCAGCCAGCAACTTGTGGGTCATTCCTGACTGCCCCTCCCCTGTTCCTTCCCAGACATTCCAAGCTCTACCAACATTTTCTTCTATCTATTGAGTTCCTTCGCTTCAATCCCCATTGCTACTACCCAAGTATATCCCTCATCAGTTTTTTCCCCCACCCCCATCACCCATTCTCTACACTATTGCCAGAGTAAATAAACATACAAAACAAGTCTGATTATGGGATGGACGTTGGCAAGAGGGAACTTGCTAAAGTGATCATAATGTCCTGCATCTTGTTTTGAGGGTTGGTTACTCCAGCATGTATCCTCACTTAAGATCTCTGAATTTTATTTTTTTGTAAATTGTATCTTCCCTTTTCGCTACACACAAATATATAACACACATAAAGTTGAACTATGTCAGTTTCTTGCTTCAAACTTGCAATACAATTGTTGCTCACAGAGTAAGCCCCAAAGACTTCATGAGGCTTAAAAGGCACTGTAATGATCTGGACTCTTCTTTCTTGTCCAGTCCATCCTGGTGGCTATACCCACTGCCTCCGGGCCTTACCCATCCACACTTTTCCAGTCCTCCTCTGTCCTCCCTCCAGAACTTTGCATACACTGTCTTCTCTCCTAGAACACTCTCTCCTCCCTCATTCTGCCTCCATCATTCTGGTTCCTCATGTCTCAGCTTAATCATCTCTTGCCCGGGGAAAGCTTTCCTGAGCCCTTGTGACATGGTCTATGGCACTAAATGCATCACCAGCAGCACTTTGCACATTGTAAGTGTTCACTTAACCATTTGAATGATTTGTTTTAATGACTGTTTCCCCCTAGATTGTAAGTCATGAGAGTATTTCATTTTATTGATGACTATTTTATTCCCTGTTCTCCAAGCCATAGTAGGCTTGTTGAATGAATGTGACTATCTTTATCATAATGACAGGACATTTCACCTGTTTATTGAGGGCCTCTCCCTATAGCTTGCATGTCCCACAAAGACATGGACAATGCCTTCTTCCTCTCTGGGGCCCTGATGCCTTGTGTAGGGCCTGGATGGTGGCTAGTACTCAGTAAGTGTTTGTTAGTTGAATAATTGAAAGCATCATGAGGTGATATTGACAGGAGAGAAACAGGTTATGGACCTACCTATGAACGTGGCTCATTTTGGCCACACCCAATGTTCTTTAGTTAAACATGGACTTTTCTCAGATCTCCCATGAGATCCATACAAAAGCCACAGAGTCCAGCACTCTTGAACTTAATGGTACTTGATGTGCCTTTTCCTATTTACTGTTTGTGGAATGAATGTGTGTATCTCAGCTCATCTATGTTACAGGCCTGTTTGGTCATAAAAACAACAAAAAACAAAAAAATTTCATGTACTTACCAAGGAATGCTGAAGAGTACTTTCAGTTAGTAAATAGAGTTATATTCCAGGAGCTTTAACTATCTCTTTTTAATCCTTGCAATAATTCCATAGGATAGATATAATAATGGTCATTCTCATTTCACATATGAGGAAACTGAAGCTTAGAGAGATTAAATACCTTGTACAAAATCACAAAACTAGCGTTGAAACCCTGACCTTAACAGTTGGCCATACTAACAGCCATTGCAGATTGCCGGATTCAGTAATTTTCTAGATAAGACCTGGATGTTTAGGTTCACAGACTCCAGTTAGTGTTCAAGTAGAGTTTACATAACTGCTTCCTTCAGAAGGCTATGATATACACTATAACCTGGAGATTTTGGCTATGTTTGAGTGATTCAGGGCAGATCTGGTCATTACTTTTTCTTTTCATCCTTTATCACCAACTTTTTTTGTAGTAGTTACCATGTTACAACATTAGATCCTCAGACCTTATTCATCGTATAACTGGAAGTTTGTGCCCTTTTACCAATTTCTCCCTATTTCTGTTTCCTCAACCCCAGCCCCAGCAACCACTTTTAAACTCTCTGTTTCTATGAGTTTGACTTTTTTTTTTTTTTTTTTTTTTTTTTTTTTTTTTTTTTTAGATTTCACATATAGTGAGACCAGGCAATAACTGTCTTTCTCTGTCTGGCTTTTTTCACTTAGCATAATACCTTCCAGTTTTATCCATGTTGTCACAAACAGCAGGATTTCCTTCTTTCTTATGGCTGAATAATATTTCATTACACACACACACACACACACATCGTGTTTTCTTTATCCATTCACTCATCAGTAGACACTTAGGTTGTTTCTATATCTTGGTTATTGTGAATAATGCTGCAATAAACATGGAGGGGCAGATATCTCTTTGATATCCTGTTTTATTTATTTTGGGTACATACCCAGAAGTGAAATTTCTGGATCATACATGGTAGTTCTATTTTTAATTTTGGGGGGGGAATCTTCATATTCTATAATGTTGATCAACATTGTTTTTATCACCTTCATCATCATACTAAGACATGACTGTGGATCCTAGAAGTACAAAAAAATACACAGTAAAGTCATATTTTAACATATCAAATATTAAAATTAAAATATTTAATATTTAAATTAAAATCAGAATATTTAAAATATTTAATATTTAAAAATATTACATCTGGAAGGGAACACAAAGGTATTCTTTTCCATGCCCTTAAATTTCCAGATAATGGAATGAGGCCCAGAGCAAAGGGAACATCACTAGATATCAGAGTTCAGACTGGAACCCAAGGCTCTGACCCGATAATAGTGCCATTTCATCTACGTTGTGTTACCTGTCTATGATGGTCAGTTTTATGTGCCAACTTGACAGGACTATAGTACCCAATTATTTAATCAAACACTAATCTAGGTGTTGCTAAGGTATTTTCCAAGTGTGATCGACAGCTGTAATTAGTTGACTTTAGGTAAAGGTGACTACTCTTGATATTGTTGCTGGACCTCTTCTAATCAACTGAAGGTCTCAAGAAAAAAACTGAAACTTCCTGAAAAAGAAGAAATTTTGCTTTAAGACTGCAGCACCAACTCCTACCTAAGTTTCTAGAATGCCATCCTGTCCTATAGATTTTGGACTAATATACTAACATACCATAATCATATAAGCCAATTTCTTAAAATAAATTTCTTAATATTTATCTATCTATCTATCTATCATCTACCATCATCCGTCAATCATTTATCAATTTATCAATCTATAAATCTACTATCTATCACCATCATTTATCAACTATCTAAAATCATCATCTATCTATCTCTCCTCTTGGTTCTGTTTTTCTGTAGAATCTTGACTGGTTCCCTAAAGGAACTTACATGGCACACATAACTTTTATTTACATATATATAGCATAGGTACATTGAAAGAAAATACATAAAAATAAAATTTTCTAAAAACTTTATTCTACCTACTAAGAATGACCAAAGTAAGGTGAAAGCAGTCTAATAGGACAGTTGACAGATTGGCTATGAGATGCTGGCTTGTGGTTTCAAGAGAACTTGAATTTCGTCAGTAGAGATACAGAGAATTCTCGTTCTCCAACATTTACCTTCCTCCTTTGCATTACTAACAGAATTCTCGTGTTTGGAGAGGGCTGGCTGTTTGATAAAGTTTGTCCCCAATAAAATATAAGTAGCAGTTCCTAGCTGGTATATCAGGGAAGTGTTTTAAGAGGAGCATATCCACCTGACACACACATTTTGTAAATTCATTTACTTATTTTGAGAGAGAAAGAAGAGAGAGAAAAAACGCAGAGAATGAGAGAGAGAATCTCAAGCAGGCTCCATGCTGTCAGCACAGAGCCCAGTGCAGGGCTTGAACTTATAAACTGTGAGATCATGATCTGAGCTGAAATCAGGAGTCGGACACTTAACTGACTGAGCCACCCAGGCACTTCTGGAACACACATTTTGTCTCTCTTTATCATTTGCTCTTCCTGCCAAGAAGATAGATGACATGGCTGAGATCTCAGAAGCATCTTGGACCCTAAGAAAAAGGCTATTCAAATCAGAGAGGTCTTAACCTTTACACACCAAACCAACATCATCAGTTACCTACTTCTAGACTGTTTGTTAGACAACGAAAACAAGCCCATTTCTATTTAAACCGCCATAATTTGGTGGCTTCTACCACACAATTCTACCAATTCCTACCTGAGGCAGACAGGTACCAGGAGTGGGACTGACAACCTAATATTTGAAAGTAACTGAACGAAGAAAGTAGGTAGAGAGATATTAATATATCAGATATTACAGAATAAAAACTAGTAACCTCATGATGCATTTGAAGACATTTTAAACTGTCACCTACTGTACCTTGGAATGTATATCATATGCCAAACAAAGCTGTAGCATCAGGGAATATGGTAAGAAAAAAACAGACTTCTGACAGCAAAATACAGAGAGAAAGAGAGAGAAATTCAGACTGGAGTAGGGAAGTCTGCAAGCAGAGATGGATGAAAATACATCTTAGAGATATACCCTTCACTTACAGTCTACAATCTATGCTGAGAACATTACAATTTTTTTGCTTATAATTTATTAAAGATGATTTTTTTAAAATTATGGCAAATGCACATAAGATTTACCATTTTAATAATTTTCAAGTATACAGTTCAGTGACATTAAGTACACCCAGATTGTCATGCAGCCATCAGCACCATCCATCTCCAGAACTTTTTCATCTTCCCAAACGGAAACTCTGTACCCAGCAAACAATAGCTCCCCATTCTCTTCTCCCCAAAGCTCCTGACAACCACCATCTTAATTGTCTATGAATTTGACTACTCTAGGCACCTCATATTATTAGAATCACTTGTCCTTTTGTGATGAGTTTATTTCATTAGAATAATGTCCTCAGAGTTCATCCATGTTGTAGCTTGTGTCAGAATTTCCTTCCTTTTTAAGGCAGGATAATATTCCATTGTATGGATAGACTATATTTTGTTTGTCCATTCATCCACTGATGGACATTGGGTTGCTTCCACCTTTTGGCCTGCTATCCACATGGGTGTCCAAAGAGATCACTGTAATTTGGAGTCTTACAGGATCAAAAAACCAAACTCTTTCTATACTTCAAACTAAACAATTTATAAATAATGACTTGAGAATGACAGCCACAGTAAGATAAGACTGGACTGCTATCCCATCAGGCAAAAGTATTGATCTCCTAATAAAATTAGGATTAAACCTTCTGATTGGAGCTTATTGTTAGAAGTTACCTCAAGTCAGTAGTCATATTTTATGGGCTAAGGGATTACATAGAAGCCAACAGAAAAAGGAAAGCAGCCCTAAAAATTAAGTCTAGATAGGATCTTTGGTTCTGTGTGGTTGTTTGCATATGGAATTGGCTGGAGCCAATTAGAACCAAAGTCAGTTAAGTTTTGAGAGAACAATATTACCATCAAAAGCCTAACCTGACCTGCAACATCCCAAGATTCTTAAACAAAAATGATTCCTGCACCTCCAAACCAAAGCAAATAGGAAGTGAGCTTTAAAAGCTGTGAATTTCTAAGGAAAGTCATTCTTCCAAAGACCATTCTGAGATGGAGCAAGGGGAGTAATGGATGAGGAAAAACCTCCTAGAGGGGAAACAGTGAGGAAAATGCTTAAGAGAAATTCTCCCAGAGGGTGAAGCAACTGGCCAGGAATACAGTCCATGGCCAAGACCAACAGTCCATGCTTATTCTGTGTTCTGTTTAGAATATTCCAGAATTGTTATGGACCAATGACTGCAATGAGTTTCCCATCATTCTCTTTCCTTAATGGGAGTTTTAAAGACAGTTATCTTCCTTTTCTGTCATTGCATATGGGGGATGCTGAGGTAGAATCTTTGACTTTTAGTTTTTAGACCTTTGGGCTACAGGGACCACATTTAGACATAACAGAAAGAAAACATCACTCTTAGTGGGCATGAATATGAATATGAAAAAGGATATTCATGGATGATGGGTAGCTCAAGAGGGTTGATTCTGAGAGAGACTCTTTGTCGTCTATCCAAGATTTATTCTCCCCTAGTCTTACAAATGGGACCTCAATTTTCCCAGAGGGGCAATGTACACAACCGAAAAACATTTCCCTGCCTCCCTTGCAGATTGGAATGGTTATGTGACATAGTCCCTGGGTAGGTTTTCTGGGCTTTGGAAAGCCCATTTGCCCATTATCCCTTTCTTTCTTCCGATTGGGAATGCAGAGATGATCACAGGAGCACTAGCAGTCCTGTTACAAGCACAGGAGTGAGTATCCCATCTTGGGGTCCCTGATGACAGCTAAGGCTACTGCACCAGCCACTGACTACTGGACTCCGGACTTGTGACATGAGAGAAAAAAACACCCACTTCTTAAGCCACTGGTATTTGGGTTTAGAGTTATGTGTATTGACATTCAGTCTCTAACTGCTATAGAAACTAATTTCTGAGGCCCAAGTTGGGTCAAATCAGGTCATGAGATGGACCAGGCAATGGGGGTTTCTTGTTCACAGAAATAAAGCGATTTGCCAGAACCAGGAAGTGGGGGAGTTTAGGTTGCAGGATATCTCCCCTGGTCACCAATGTGCATTGCAAGTCCTACTTCCTGTCAGGGCCCTGAGAAAGGGACAGTCATCAGTCATCTTGGGAAACTTTTTTGGGCCTGGGGAGTGGGGGCAGGAAGTCTGCTCATTAACATAAAAGGAGCTCCATTAAGGACAAATTATCATGTAAGCCAAAGGTTTACCTATAGGGGACACTTGTCAGAAGGTAAATTTAGGCTTTGTGAGCATGCAACCTGTTAGATGGGTGGGAACCCTTAGTTTTCCTGGGCAAGGACCCCTGAAAGTAGGAGACATACACAGGAAGCCTCAGCATGTTTCTAAGCAATCATTCATTCACTCAAAAAAATGTTTATGAAGCATGTGAGAGAAGCCATTCCACTGCAGGTGTGAGATACAGATATATCCATAAAATCTCCTATGATGTGTCCCCTGTTCCTTGCACTGGCTTTGGGGCAAGCTCATTCTTGGGGATTTTGAACATTTTCTTGCCTCTGTCCAGAAAGCTCTGCTCCCAGGTACCTATCTGACTAGTTCTTTTCACTCAGAACTCAACCAAATGTCACATCCTCAGAGATGCTTTCCCTGACCATGTCCCTAAAAAGGCAGTCCCTTCTTCTCACTCTTTGTATCCTCATCCTGCTTTATTTTGCTTCACAGCACTTATTACCACCTGTCATGTATTTATTTCCTATGTGTTTTTGTTCCCCTCACTAGAATGAATGTCTATGAGAGCAGGATCTTTGCTCTGCTCACTGTAGGGACCATGTCCCTAGAACAGCATCTAACATAGAGCAGAAACTTCACACATATTAACTGAATGAATGAACACACAGGCCTTGTCCTCACAGAGTCTCCAGTCTAGGAGAGGAGCAGACCAATCACAATAGTGCTGTTTGAAGATAAGGGCAGAGCACTCAGGAGGAGAGGAGGGACACCCAGTCCAGACAGGGATGGATGCCTGAAGAAAATGACTTTGTGGAGACAGAGCAGGACTAACTGGGGACTGAGGGTCAAGGCAGAGAAAGAGGATGGAGTCTGGTAGATTAGCCAGGTTGGGGACCACTTCTCCCTCTAGGTCAAGAGAAGTGGGTGGATGATGAAACAAAGAACAGGTAGAGGTGTGGGGTCATGATAGAAAGTTGAGAAGGGCCATTATACAACAGGACCCTAACTTCAATGTGGGAGAGACAGATGTGGAAGTTAGCTTTAGGGCCAGGGGAGAGATCATCTTGGGAAGAAATTTTTTAGAATAACTTAATTGGCTTCTTTGGTTGTGCCAAGATAGCTCTTGGGGAATACTGGAGCAGAAGGCAGAAGGCCACATAAATGGCTTTGCATAAGAAGTGGACAGGACATTCAATATTCAGCCTCAAAAAGTGGGGTCCTATTGGCAGTGAAGACAGCAGACATGGCAGTTAGGTAAGCAACTGATCTCACCTGCCCCAACAACAAAGTCTTTTTGCCTGAGGATAATAAAACATTTGTTGGGGAAAAAGAAATAGCAAAGCCTTAGGGGTAGAAGAGGTGAGGAATCTGGGGAGTTCCAAGGAGGAATTTGAAAGAGGGAACAATGGAGGAAGCTAGTGTCCAAGAGGAGGGGCCACTATGAAAAGTCCTCACTGGCGGGAAGGGGTGAGGACCAAGGCATACATCCCTTTTGGCATACAGGGATGTACCAGAGTCACTTTAAATTGTCCTTCCTCATTGGGCTGTGACATAATCTGAACTGCTCATCTTTACCCCCTACCTCACAGACATCTAGTATGCACAATGATCTGGTTATGAAGAAATTAAGATCAATGTAGGACAGAGAAAAGTAACAAATCAAAAGCTACTCAGTGAGTGGGAATTTGGCAGCAGTAAATGAGATTCTGGTGCATGAAGATGAAAGTTCTAGTCCCCCGAATCCCTTCAGAGACATGGCGAAGGGTACTGAGTTTCCTATCTATGTGGGATGGGGTTGGAACTTGTTTAACTGCTTATTTGAGAACAAAGTGACCACATTCTGATTTTTACTTTACAACAGTAGGGCACAGATGATGTTGTTGCTAAGGGTGAGGGGGCATTAATGGGGTTTGGGCAGGTGGGGAAAGCAGAGGTTTGGAAGAATAGCTGTAGAGAGTAGGACAGTGATAGATACAAGGATAGCCTTATATCCCCTAAACCCAAGCTATGGAAAACATAATTCAATCAAAGACTTTACCACACTTGGCGAATGCATATTGGTCCAGGTCTAAAGCTTTCCTGAGGGTCTTTCTTGGAGAGGAGGGAGTAAAAACAGGTCAATGCCTAGAGAGGGACAAGTAGCAGAGGAATGATTTGAATCCTATGGACAAAAAGCCCAGCTCCTATTATCTTGGTCAGAAGTCTGTTGAGGCAGTGACCTGGAAAAATTGGTGATGGTTTGGAGTAGATAGAGTGAGGACTGGACCTGACCAGAGAAATATAGAAGCACTGAGGATTAGCACTGGATGCCCAGATAATGTTGATACCAGGAGTTGGCAGAAATTTCAATCCACTGGAATGAGTGAATTCCTCCAGAAGCTTCCAAACCCTGAGGGTGGAAAAGAAGAAGGAGATGGCTGGATTGATCAGCAAGACAGTGGCTGAAAAAATGTCCCATGGGCACTAGGCTGGGTACAAAGTGATCCAGAGATAGGAAGGAGGCAAAGGAATCTGAGGAGAGTGACGAAGTTCAGCTGAGCTTCCAACCCCTGAGGGTGGAAAAGAAGAAGGAGATGGTTGGATTGATCAGCAAGACAGTGGATGAAAGAATGTACCATGGGCACTGGGCTGGGTACAAAGTGATCCAGAGGTAGGAAGGGGGCAAAGGAATCTGAGGAGAGTGACTAAGTTCTGCTGAGCATGGAGAACACTTGTAGTAGGGGGAAGAGAGGAAGAGAGCCAGAGATAGAAGGCCATGGCCTGAGACTGACATCTTAGAGTTGAGGTTTCCAGAACCAAGCATGTCTGGGAGAGAAGACCTTGGGAATGGACATGGGAGTGAGCTGGTGATGTGGGGTATAGACATAGAGTATTGAGTCAAGGGCATTTGAAGCCAGCTTGTGGGCTGGGTGTGACAGAGACATCTAGATCTCAGAGAATGTTGGCTGGAATGAAGCAGAAAGGGAGATTCTGCATCATTGGGTGCCATATTCCCCAGGACTGAGGAAGACAGAGTGAGTCCATGAGATGATAGTAATGAGGAGTGGTGGGTAGTAGCTAAGCCTAATGGCAAGCCCTTCAAAGGGAGAAGGGACTTTGTAAGACAGTGAGAAATGGTGGAATAGCAGTTTTTGTGGAAAGCCAGTTCCATTCCTAGGAAGGTGTGAGAGGTGACACAGCATTCCCTCAAGGGCTGCAGAGGAAGTGGTGAGATTAGGAGGGTTGGGCTTCAGTTACAGCAAGGAAGCAGAGGCGATGCTCCATGAAAAGGTTGATGATGTAGATTTCAGAAGACACAATGCAAGCACCAGCACAGACAAAGCAGTGAAAGAAAGAATAAATGCAAAAGAAAACAGAGAGTGGTATGAACAATGCCAAAGGTGAAAGATAGGTTGACTAGAGAGTCCCAAATTTTACTGGGTTGCTGGAAATCATAGAGACAAGACTCTTGGGAGTGATGACTGTCCAGAGGCTACAGGTTTCCTTGTCTGGGTGATGTGGAAACCTGCTGAAGTTTTTACTCTGTGTCTGAATGGCTGAATTTACATGCCAGTCCCAAGTCCCATAATGAGCTGTGACCCCCCTCCCCCCACTCTCCACTCATTGTCTCCTCTCTCCTGCATTCTCTGTGTCCCCCCGCACTGGCTTATCTCTTCTGTTTTCAGGCACACACAGGCCATCTCCTCTGGTTACCATCTTCTCTCTTTCCTACCTTTCACTGCAAACTTCCCAATAACTGCCTCTATTTGCCTACCATGCTCTTACATACAGTCTATCTTCTGCTCTCACCTGTCTACTAAAGTAGCTCTTGTGAAGCCACCAAGCCTCTCTGCACTGCCAGCAACTAGGGCCATTCATTTCCCCACCTTTTCTTCCTTGATGTCTCAACAGCCTTTGGCTGGATTCCTCCATACTTGAAACATTCTTTTCTTGGTTTTCTGCACGCTCTTGCTTTTTAACTCTTCTCATTCCCTTCTTGACACTTCATTCTCTTTCTTATTCCTTTAATAAAATAATTCCTTCTCTGGGCCTATGCTGTTCTCCCTACAAAAAGTAAAGTGTAGTGGTTAGACACATGGAGGCTGATGCCAAGCAGCCTGGATCCAAATTCTGACCCCACCGCGTGCCAGCCAAATGTCTTTTGGAAAGCTAAGTTTTCCAGGACTCAGTTTCTCCATTCAAAAATTGGTATGATAATAATATCTACTTCATAGGGTAGATGAATTGGCATTTACTGAATATCAATGAATGTTGTACACTTTTCGGGTACTCAATGAACCAATACATACCATCTGAAATGTGTTTGTGCTTCTTATGTTCTACAGTTGGCATAAAAAAATCTGGATTTCAGCCAATGACTATTGTATTTGACAATACTTGTTCTTATTAAAATTACCTGGGCAAGCCCAGTGTGACTATTAACTTTATGTATCAACTTGACTGGGCTAAGAGATGCCCAGATAGCTGCTAAAACATCATTTCTGGACTTGTCTTGAAGGTGATTCTGAAAGAGATTCATATTCAAATCGGTAGATTCAGTAAAGCAGATTGTCCTCCCCAATGTGAGTGTGCACCATACAATCCTCTGAGGGCCCCAACAGAAGAAGAAAGTGGAGGGAAGGTGATTTTTTTCTCTCTGTATAAGCTGAAACATCCATCTTCTCCTGACCTTGGACATCATTTCTCCTGGTTCTTGGGTCTTTGGATGCAGGCTGGGACTTGCATCATCAGCTGGTTTTCAGGCCTTCTGGCTGGGATTAGGGAGGGGAGGGCTGGGTGATGGGTATTGAGGAGGGCACCTGCTGGGATGAATACTGGATGTTGTATGGAAACCAATTTGACAATAAATTTCATATTAAAAAAAAAAAGAACTACATCACCAGTCCTTCTGGCTCTCCAGCTTGCAGATGTGGGACTTTTTAGCCTCCATAACTGCAAAGGCCAATCCCCCATAACCTATTTCTACATATCTATATCTCTAAATATTCTATTGGTTGTATTTCACTTGAGGATCTTGACTAATACACCTATATTTCAAATACAGAGTGATCTCCACTCTGTAACACACATCTGTGCACATCTAATTGGACTAAACCCTGTATCTGTCAGCCAGAAGCAAGCCTTGAGTGATTTCATTTGTAGAACTGATCAGTCATATTTATATTGAACACACATTGGCTAAGTCTTTGTTTCTTGATGGCAATTCATTATCAGTTCCAGTTGTTTCTGCAGGTGACTCTTTAACCTTATTAAATTCCATTGAGGAAACCACCAAGTTTCAAGTTACATAGTTCATTCCTGCCTCTAAGCAACCCTGAACCTAAACATGAATTTTCTAAGAAAGAATAGTTTCCTGCCCTCAGAGAGAGGGAGGGAGGGAGGGAGGGAGGGAGGGAGAGAGAGAGAGAGAGAGAGGATTTGATAATTCCAGGCTTCAAAATTTCACCAGAAGTGTTGTCAACATAAAGCCAAAATGACCACTTCAGTCTAAAATGAGTAAGTAGGGTCTTACAAGGGGGAAACTGGTTATTCAGCATTGGTACAGAAAACAGCTGATGGATATGTGTACTTGTCAAATGGTTCTTTTAGGACTTCATATACCGAATTCCTATCTCTTGCAATGACATCATATTTCCTTTTCTGATTTATTCAGGGAGATGGGAATCAGCTAACCATTTCTCCCCTGGTGTTTCCAGCTCAGTACTTGTGTTTCCATGGAGCACTCCCTGTCAGCACAGGCTGCTCATGGCCTACCCAAGCAGCTGGAATCAGGTGGGAGCCCCTGGTGCTGGGAGGGCTTCCCTGAAAGCCCATGGGGGCTGTGTTTAACAGTCTTGAAGAGAGCAGCCTTGGGCAGAGGGCCAGGAACAATCTGTGTAACCCACTAAGCTAATTATTCTCTCTGCAGATGGTGTCCTCCACTAATCCTCTCTCAGTTTGTCATAATCCAGTTTTGTTCTGAGGAGAGCTGCTGGGTGTCTGGCTTTCATGCAAAAGGACTGTCTGCTTAAGCAGAGGAGGTAGGTCACCTGCTCTGTGGGGCTGGGGCTCTGGGCTCTTAAGCCAAGGAGAGCAGCCGCAAGGGCTGTACAGAAGAAGGCCACTAGTCCTGTGGCCCCGGGGAGGCTGAATCAGCTTCAGAGAGAGGGGCAAGCATCCACAGTGGTCTGACTTTCCTCCACTGGCCACTTCCCTGGGGTCTCAGAGGGCTCAGAGGAGCTGGCCATGCTCTTTTGCTCTGCAGAGGATGGTGAGTCTTTTTGAGTCTCAGTAGGTCTATGTCTCTTAGGGTCAGCCTCCCCAGGGGTAGAGTATTTTGGCTCTGGGAAGTCACAGCCAAGAGGGAGGTGTTTCAGCCTGAGACTCTGGGAGGGACGTCTTGAGCAGGATGCATGTGGTGATGCAAGATTGGTTCTCTTCCCCCAGCTTGCTGGGCTGTTTGGTGGTAGGTCATGTTTAAACACGGTGCTGCTAAGATTCAGGTTCCTGCTCGTTAATTTACAGGATGTTAATATTATATAGCTTGTCTGGTTCTCCCACCTGCACCGAGGGGGTGAACAATGCAGTCACTGGAGCCAGAGAGGGAGAAATCCCTCCTGAGGACCCTCCTCAATCTCTTAGGGTGGAGGGGAGCTGCCCCTCCACTCCTACAGGGTGAGGATGGCCCACGTTGGGGTGGTTCAGGGGCCATGTTTGCTTCTCAGAGGGCCAAGACTTCAAGAGAAGGCTATAAAGAGCCAGGGCGAATATAGAGATTGGCAGGAAAAAGGGTCAGGTGTCCCTAGGAATTACATTATTGAATTTCCTCTACTGGCTTCAGGGTTAGCATCGTTGCACCCATCCCTACAGAAGAAAATGGGGCATGGAGATGTTAAATTGTGGAAGCACCACTAAGTCAAACCCAGGTCTGCCTCAAACCTCTTTCCTCCTTGTTGCTCTTTTTAGTCATCCCTGGTTGAGGCAAATGCCATCCTCCTGTCCCAGGTTTAATGACAAAGAGACTGAGACTTGGGGTAACTGGGTGATTTGCAGAGGGCACACAGCCAGTGAGGGCAGACTCTCAGCCAAGTCCAGCGTGACTGACACTAATTATCTCTGTGCTTCAGTTCTGCACCTTCCCATTGGGCTCCACCCCACTGCAGACTCATCCTCTACTTGGAGAAGGAGGTCCACTCCATAGTGATAGGCAAGGGGGCATGAACCACTGCCTTCTGGCAGTGTAACCATGAAGGAGGCCCGGGAGGGCATCTGGTTCCTTCCCACAGCCCAGAAGTACACCTCAGACAGTGAGAATATCCTCTGCTCTGGGAAATTTCTAGAGAAGTATAACCTGCATTATTCTTTGTTTATGCTCTTAGATATGTAAACATCATCCAGAAATCCTCTTATTATGGTGGTCTCAGACAGGTCTGCTTTCCTTATCTAAGCTGGGGAAAATAGGAGAGCTGGTTGCCATTTTCAGCACCAACGTGCTTAAACGTATGTCTGTGTATATGTGTGTGGGTATGCATGTCTATATGTGCGTGTCTGTGTGTGTGCATGCCTGTAATGCGTGTGTATGTGACTGGGTGTTTGTGTGTTTGTGCATGTGTATGCACATAGGTTTGTGTGTGTGTGTATGCATGTATGTGTATGCATGCATGTGTATGCAGGGGACCTGGTTTTGCTGAGAGACCACTGGACTAGTGGTCACAACACCTAGACCTGCTGACTGCATGGTACCCCTGCTCTCTGGGCTTTGGTGTTCTAGGTGGAAAGCTAGCAGGATGGAGTCAAGGAGCCATATCTTCTTTCCAGTGCAATAGCCTATGCATGCAGTGTTCAGCAGCTTTCTCAGCTCCAAGTTAAATAACCCCAGTCCCCATAACCTTTCCCTGTAAAGCACATTTTCCAATCCTTTAATCATCTTGGTTATTTTCCTCTGAACTCCCTCCAAGATACCTATGTCATTGGATAAGTATGTCGTATAAATTAGTCGGTAAATCAATCTGTCAACAATATCTCTTGAGCAACCACCCTGTGGCTTGCAGGAGGTGCTGGGCTGATACAATCCAACCACACAGGAACAGAAAGATTTTTTTCACTGTTGCTCAGACCAAGGGTTCATTTGTCCAGCAGTGGCCTGAGGCATAGTAGACATGCTGGGAAGATATTGTTCCTTCCAATACCATCATCTCCAGAAGCTCAGGGCTGTGCCTCAACAGCAGTATCTGAGAATGTTTTCAGTAAACACTTAAGGGCACCTGTTCTGTTCTGAACCCTGTGCTAGGCAATTTGAGGGTTATAAAAATGAGCGTGATGCTCCCTGACCACCTGCACAGAGTACAGAGTAGGGTGGATTCAGAAGCAAAGAGGGGTAAGTGGGTCCTAACTGAGGACCTAGCCAATCTCTCAGCTGCAGATAGGACATTGGTGCTCAGTGTGGGCTGCTTTGAAAGCTTTTCTCCAAGATGCAGCATAATCAACAATAAAGTGAAATAGCCAAAATATTTCAGAGTTTGGAGGAAACCAGGCTTTTATCTGAACAATGATTTCACTCCTCATTAGCTGGGTGAACCTTGGGCGAGATAGTTAAGTTCCTGAGTCTCAGGTACTTTACATGGCAGGGTGATATCTACCAAGAGGGATTGTTTGAGATGAGACAACATCACATTTGTCAAATGTCTGGTGCATAGTAGGTGATTGATATTATAGTCTGCCTTCCCCTCACCAGCTCATTAAGGATCAGTTTCTGCAGTCTTTAGTTCCTTTGGTTGGATCTTGGCCATCCCACTAGTTGGGGTTTTAAGTTCTATGAGTCGATCATGTGATGTATACAGTATACAACAGTATCATCTTTGCTTATTGATCCTAAAATAATTTTCTTCAAGGTTGAAGGGCAATATTTTACTTATAGTATAGCATATGCTTCATGATTTTATAGTCTGAGATCAACTGTGATCTTAGCTTTTATCTTTATGGTTGGAGTCCATATTCTTTTTTCAGTTTAGCCTTGACTTTTTGTATTAGAAAGAACACTTGGCCCTTGACCAAGACCTCTGGCTAACCTGAAGGATAACTTTGGACAGGTCACTGAAGAGACAGCTGTAGTACAAAGCAAACACTTCTCAAATATAAGTGTGCACCAAAATCATCTAGAGGTCTTAGTAAACAAACACAGATTGCTGAGCTCCATCCCAGAGTTTCTGATACAGTGAGTCTGGGTGGAACCTGATAATTTGCATTTCTAAGACATTCACTGGTGATGCTGACTCTGTGGGTCCAGGGCCTGCACTGTGAGAGTCACTGATGTAGGAAGAACAGCTTTGGACCTTAGCGGAGCTTGGCCAAGTTGACCCTTCTGAGCCCGTTTCTTTATTTACAAACCTCTACCTTACAGATTCGATTTAAAGGTAATAATTAGAGAAATTATGATGAGCAAAGAACTGCATGAAACTATAAAACACAATGTAACTATTAATAGTTTAATATTCCACATCAGCTTTAGCTTACTCACTTATAAAATGAAGATAATAATAGTAATTTTTATAATGATTAAGTGAGATGACCAATATAAAAGCAACTTATGAAATATAAAGAACTACGGAATTTGGTTCTTATAACTTCCCTAAGCCTCAGATTCCTCATCCATAATATGACAAGGTGCTCAGTGAGTTTATTTTATGTGCCAAGTCATGCGGTAGCTCATTATTCTACATGTGGATAATGCAGGTTTGTAGTTAATACCCTGCTGATGCTGCCTTGTGTCCTGTTGGATCCTTTGGTCAAAGCTCCATGTTGGGCCACTGTTGTGTTAGGATGCTTTTGGCTACAAGAAATGGAATTCCCAGCTAAAAGTGTTTTTAAGTTAAGGATTTTGTTGCCCAGAGGCAGAGTGATTTCATGGTTGATTAATTCAATGGCTTGACCAAGTTAAGACTCTAGAATTCTTTTGGCTTTCTCCTCGTGGTCACATGGTGGCTGTAGAAGTGCCAAAACTCACATCCACATACAACAATCAAAAGCATGAAGAGACGAATCCCTGACTTGTATTCTTTTTAATGTATATAAAAAAAACCTTTTTAGAAGCCTGTTATTGGCCAGGGTGGTATCACATGTCCTTTGACAAGGGAAATGGAATTACATGATTAGTTTAGACTAGTCAAATATTCAACCTCTGTGGCTGGAAGAGATTCATGAAACATGTGGTCACCTAATCAAGCCTCTGTCAGCAAGTGAGAAAGTCAGCAAGTGTGAAAGAGGAGGTGACCAGCAATGTCCCTTTCCAATCACAGTCATGTCCATAAGGCTTTACTTGCGCACCTCCCCACAACGTTATGAGATTTTCCTGTACCTGGGGCACAGCTAGGAAGGCCCCTCACCAGAATATCAAAAAGAAGTTTAAACAGGTATTTGCCATCCTTCATAAGAGAAATGGAGCTCTCCGGGAGTCAGGGGAGCAATCCATCCCCCTTTCCCAGCAGGGAGGTTACTGATCTAGAAGGACAGACTCAGTGGCCACAGAGTCTTTCCCAGGCAAAGTGCTTGACCCTGAGAATTCACAAATCAGCACTGCAGCATTACTACTGTGTGTATCTAGCACACAGTAGTAATGTAGATTCCTCCTGAATCTAGCATAGTGCCAGTACTTACAGCATGTGCCTGACAGACACCTAAGTGCTTAAGAAAGATACTCTAACTGCCACAATTAAAGTAGTTTGGTCAGCAAGCAGGTTTGGGGAAAGTGAAGGCTTTCATAGTGGAATAGATTTTGCTAGCATTCTAAGACAGTCATGTCTGTGGAATTTTAAAATCTCATTCTTCTTCCTCTGTAAGAGCTTTGTCAACCCATTGGAGTAGTGAATCCAAGGGTTTTCTGAGGGAAGGGAAGGCCCCCCCCCCAACAGGTTTCTGTTTTAAGGAACAGACTCTTGTCTAGGCTCAGGGATGGCTAACAGCTCTGAAAGGAAACAAATCCTGGATGGGAGTGGTTGGCCACAGCCTTCACTGTCCTGGCTCCTTCTGACCATGGGGTGGATGCTCTTGCTCCTGAAGCTCCCCACTTAACCCTTAGTAAGTGACATAGGAAAGCTGTGAGTTTGAGATCCCCAGGGGTGTCTCTAGGGGAGATATGTGCAGAGTTGAGGAAGATAAACACTG
The DNA here is from genome assembly GCF_023721935.1 of Panthera uncia. Lineage (NCBI taxonomy): Eukaryota > Metazoa > Chordata > Mammalia > Carnivora > Felidae > Panthera > Panthera uncia. Next base: position 150,279,718 of record NC_064811.1, read on the forward strand.
AGAAGGTGGAAGATTGTGTCCAGTTCCCCTGTGTGTGTAGTGTCTGTCCATGCTCAGCAAAAATGATTTCTCTAAATGAGATCCTACCTGGAGCTCTAGCACAAGAGTCAGATGGACCTTATTGCTTTTCTGCTTTGAGGGTCTCATTTTACTGGCAAAGACATGGAGGTCACTTCAAATAAGACAAAGAAGCCAGGGCTTTGGACATCAGGGTCCATGCTTGTTACACCATTCTTTGTGATTTGTTTTAAAATTTTGGAGATGTGTATCAGATCCATGCAGGAGCAGGATGGTGTGGCTACTAGATTTCAGAACTGTGGTTCTCAAATCTATTTGTTGTGAAACTGCCCAAGGCATTTAAAAAACATGGCTCCTCTAGGAGGAGGCCTGGAAGCCTACATTGAAAAGCAATTAATGACAAGGGTTGGTGAGGATGTGGAGAAACTGGAATTCTTGTGCGCTGTTGGTGGGAATGCAAAATGGTGCAGCCACTATGGAAAACAGCATGGCGGTCACTCAAAAAATTAAACATAATATCAACATACGATCCAGCAATTCCACCTCTGGGTACATACCCAAAATAATTGAAAGCAGAGTCTTGAACAGCTTTTTGTACACTCATGTTTAAAGCAGCAGCATCCACTATACCCAAAAGATGGAAGCAACTCAAGTATCTATCAATGGATGAGTGCATAAAGAAAATGCGGTATACATATACATACAAGGATATTATGACACCTGCTACAACATGGATGAACTTGAGGATGTTGTGCTAAGTGAAATAAGCCACCCATAAAAAAGACAAATACTGTATGAATTCACTTATATTAGATTCCTAGAGGAATCAAATTCACAGAGACAAAAAAGGTGGTTCTATCAGAAATGGTAGAGAGGTGGTTTCCAGGGGCTAGGGAGAGGGGGAATGGGGAGTTAGTATTTAATGGGGACAGAATTTCGGTTTTGCAAGATGAAGAGATCTGTGAGTGGATGGTGGTGATGACCACTCAACAATATGAATATACTTTATGCCATGGAACTATACACTTAAAATGGTTAAGACGGTACCTTTTATGTTATATGTACTTTACCACAATTGAAAAAAAAAAACTGATAGCAGCAACAACAATGAAAATACGCTCTCAGCTGTCACAGATTGGGTTCATTGGGAAGCAGAATCTGAGAGGCAGGTTAGGGTACTGAGGTTTATTAGGAGGTGCCCTTAGAGGGAAGAAATAGGACTGGCAGAGGCAAAAGTGGGTTGCCATGGAGTCTTGGTGGACTCATGGACTCATAGGACTCAACCAATTTTGCAGGGAGTTCTGAAAGTAGACAGCTCTTGACTGTTACCTTGACTAGGGGCAAGATGACCAGGACTTTATGGCTGGGCTTGCACAGATGCATCATTGGAGGTACACTACCTTGCAAGAAATGTAGCCCAGGGCCAAGCTGCCTTCTGCTGAAGCAGTACCTAAGGGGGCTAACCACTGAGGGCTGTCATTTGAGAAGAATAGGTGCAAAGTGCCTAAGAGCATACATACCATAATAGGCTTCAACACCCATTTTTAAATTTTCATTGCAACCTTCCTAGCACTTTCTGAGGAAAGCATGTCTCCTTGTTTTGTATGTAAGGCATTGAGCAGTTAAGTCACTTGCCTAGCCACATAGCTGGTAAGTAGCTGAGCTGGTTTAGAACTCCAACTTCCTGTCTACGTCCAAGGCTCTGTCCACACCTGCCACCTGTAGATGCAGGTAACAGAGGCTCCACCTTGAGCCCTGGACATTAGAGGGGCTGGCCCTGGCCCATCTCCATTGACACTCCTTCCTAGGGGATGAGGAGTCCAGAGACACCAGGGGATGTGCCCCACCCGGAGTGCATACTGGGGACTCGGGATTCCTTGGAAATTCTAGAGCCTGCATCGCCTCTTCTCTGGGTCCATGCTCCCAAGGCTCCTAGTAAGGTATGCAAAATCCTTACTAGGTTAATAAATGAAAGACAATATCTTTACACAGCACACACAGGTAAGATACTTAGCCATTCGGAAAACCAGTACTGGTGTCCATGCTTCTGGATTCAAACCCCAGCTTCCCTTCACAGCTTCTGCCTGTCTCTATGTATTTAAATCTCTTTATGTATTTAAACTTCTCCATTTTCCCACCACAAAATGGAGATGATAGTGGTGGGTCCCACATGTTGTGTGGGGATCAGACTGTCAGGGAAAGTGTAACGTAAACAGGTGCTAGTGTTATGAGATCCTCATTACAGCAGGCTCTCCCAGTGACATTGCTGAGTCTGATGCACCCTCTGCTTCTCCTGACCCAGCCTGGTTCTCTCCTGTCTCCAGATAAGGCTCTAAGCTCTGAGGTGCAGGATGTCTCCTGTCATGCTCTCTGGGGTGGCCTCAATGCCCAGCCTGGGGTGTAGTCCGTATCTGCTGAATGACAGAATGAAGATGGGGCAGGGTGGCCAACAGGGTATTGAAGGAATCCAGGCTTTATGAGTGAGACAAAATGCAAGCTGGAAGGAGGAGAAAGCCCACATCAGCAGTTGCCTTTTGGGTTCACAGTATGGAATCTTGCACTGGTGACCAATAATGAATGTGTCCTCCACCTGGCCTGGTAGTGACATGGGAGTTGCACTCCTTCGAATAGTGGGAAACAGCCTGTGGGTTATGTTTCTGAGTACTTCCAGAGCCCATAGTTTTATAGTTGGGAACATGGAGACCCAGTCAGCAGAGGCTGAAGGCTCAAGGGCACATGACTTCTTCCCTTCCTGGAGGCTTTCTTTCCTGGCAGGATGTGCCCATCCCAGAATGTGTTAGCAGTGATTCTCTAACCTGGCTGTGCTTCAGAATCACCTAGAATGATGGCTCATACCAATTCCCACCCTCAAAGGTTTGGATTCAGTTCTAGGAAGTGATGTTTGGAAAATCTGGGACTTCAACCAAAACCTCTGGTGGTTTGGATGATTTGGTGTTGAAGACTGAGGTTTGGGAACCACTGGTTTGGAGAAGAGCTTTACAGAAATTAATCTAAGATTTTATTTCTTCTATTTGTGTATTTCTTCATTCCCACAATAATTTAAGACATTATAGAAATCCAAGAGATCCAGGGGTGCTTGGGTGGCTCAGTTGATTAAGTGTCTGACTTGGGCTCAGGTCATGATCTCCCAGTTTGTGGGTTTGAGCCCCGTGTCAGGCTCTGTGCTGACAGCTCAGAGCCTGGAGCCTGCTTCAGATTGTGTGTCTCCTTCTCTCTCTGTCCCTCCCTTGCTTGCACTCTCTTACTCTCTCTCTCCCTCTCTGAAAAATAAACAAACATTAAAAAAATGAAAAAAAAAGAAATCCAAGAGATCCAATGTTAAAATAAATGGTCATTAATATAAAAATCAGCCAAATGGGTTATTAGTGTTGTATAAGCTAAATAACTACTCAGCTGACTTTTTCATCTTTTATTAGCAATAACATGTATTTACTCAGAGTTGGAGAGAAGTGGTTCTAATTCCTGGCTATATGTTAGAGTCCCACAGGAACCACTAGAAAAGTGCCAGTTTGGTAGAGATCTCTGAGGTCGGGTTCTAGGTAGATTATTACATGTAACCAGGTTTGAGAACTACAGCTACGGCATTGCCAGAGCTCCCACTACTCACCAGCTTCATGGCATCCTCAGGGCAAGCCTACAAAATAGGAAGGGATTTTGTTTTTATTTTATTAATGAAAAAGGATGAAAAGGCTGAGGCCCAGACTGGTGAATGAACCAGCCAGAAGCTAGAGAGGGAGAGGTGGTCTTTGTTTATAGATGCTATTAGCTCACCTTGACCCAGTCAACTCTTAGTTGTTACATTTTTCTGTTTAGTTGAGAGCAGGAGTGAATCAGACCTGTGTGGCCTTGTGTGCCTTTCAAAGAGCAGAGGGTGGCACAGGGATGGTCTGCTATGGGCTGCTTTTCTTTGGAGGCTACAATTCAGGAGAGCCACTGGCTTCTTGTAGAGTCATAGACTTTCAGGATGGACAACGTCTTTAAGGGCCAACTTGTCCAGCCTCCTCATTTTTTGGAGAAGAAATCAGAAGTCCAGAGATATGGTGTGAAATCTCTGAGTCCTCATTACCCCAGTGAGACAGCATCTCAGTCACCTGGTCCAAGTTCTGAGCAGTCCAGTTTCCTAGACCTTGAATAGACCTTGGGTCTTCTTGGAGAAGAAGGTCAAGGAGCAGAGCATAAGCTTTCCCAGAGGGCAGAATTGGGCTGGATGCTCTCAGGAACCCACACGACCTTCTCACATCCCAAACATGCCCTGGCAACATGTCCCCTTGTTGACAGATGCTGGAAGTTTCTGCTACCCTTTCTGATCATCTCCCAATCTCCTCCCACCCACTCTTGGCCACATTTGCCAGAATGACAGACTCTATAGAGTTTTATTGCTCTGGTTTTGTAAATCAGTTTCTTGTAACATACCAGTTGCTTCCATTCTCTGAATTTCCATGACTCCATCAACATGTTTTGGGAGCTGGGTGCTTTGTCACCTACCACCACCTGCCCAGGTGAGAAGTAGCCAGCAAGCCCCCAGGCGAGAAAGGAGTGTTTTTCCAGCACTCACATTAGCTTCTTGGCTAAACCAGGATCTTCTCTTTCCTTGTGCAGGGATTACTGGATCACATTCCAGCTTTTTCCAGACTCTTTGTTACCTTATTACCTGGCAAAAGAGACAGATGGAAAGACACTGTTCCCCTCTGCCCAAGACACTAATCTAAATGCTTTCCCTTCCTTTCTGAGAAGCCAAGAATGTGTCTCTCATCACTGATCCTCGGGTCTTTGGGGAGCCCATAGCAGACTACCCATCATCCTATGGCAGAAGCCAGATTAGGAACCATCAGAAGAGTGGAAGAACTAACATCCAGCACCTACAGGGTGCCAGGCATTTTCAAACTTATGCTTTCATGTAGAACTTGGGGTAATTTTTATTTTTTTTTTCAGACGAGGAAACTGGGGCTTGGGCTACTAGTTAATTTAGCCAAAATTACATAAATAACTAGTAAGTGGGGAAAAGAACCAAAATTTAACTGCACCCATGTAACCATCAGCTTCACTGTGTCTTGCTTGAAGCTCTGCATTAAAAAAGAGAGAGAAATAGAATGTCTGTGACATTCCTCTTCAAAAATATTTTTGTAATTTTTAAAAGTTGATCATGGTTTGGCTAGAGTAGATGTTCTCCTGCTTGTGCTTCCTAAGAGCACCCTGCATTCTTCTTATCTTTCCCTTAAGTTACTAAGCATTTAATTTAGGGGACCCTGGGCACATAGACAATTCTTTTATAACCAAAATATACTTGAGCTGCCTGTTGGCATTTTGCAGCATACTGGTAGAATCAGAGAAACTCATTCTGATGTTTAAAAAAATTTTTTTCCAAAGCCAATTATTTACTAAAACCTCCCTAAGAAGCCCCAAGGGGTCATTTCATAGCAAAATATCCAACAGATCTTCACCTATCTTCCCCTCGCTCCTGATTTTTCCTAGTTTTCCCTCCAAATTTTTTCTCTCTTGATTTTAGCCAGTACTACTCTCCATTTTTCTCTTACTTTTAACTACCCGATTAGTTTTGTTTTTCTTAAGTTTCTTGAGAGTTTTCTAACGTAAATGAATCAAAGCCATCTCTGGTTTTTCAATTCTGCAGACTTCCTCTTGCTCCTTAAGCACAACTAAGCCCCAAGCCAAGTCACCATTCCTCTGTGTGGGGATGGGAATGTTTGGGACTGGACAGGGGGAGGTGAGGCACTGAGAGATGTGGTAAATTGTATGGTGCACCAAGTAAGATTACATTTGACTGCAGGTATGCTCACTTCGGTAGCACATATATATTTGACTGCAAATGATGGAAAATCAAGTTTCAGTGGCTTAACTGAAAAACTCAGAAGCAGTCCAGGGCTGGTATGGTAGTTCCGTGGCCATTGGCATGTAGGCTCCTTCTATCTCTTATCTTTAGTATTAGATTCCATCACGATGACAAAATGGTGCCTGTAGTCATTGTGTACATGTTCCAGGCATCTGGAAGGAGAAGGGAGTGAGGGGGAAAATGTCTTAGCACCCTTGAGAGAGGTTTCCTAGAAACTCCTCCAAATGACTTCTGCATAAAACTCATTGGTCATCCTGGGGTGCCTGGGTGGCTCAGTCAGTTAAGCTTCTGACTGGCTCAGGTCATGATCTCACGAGCCCCATGTTGGGCTCTGTGCTGACAGCTCAGAGCCTGGAGCCTGCTTCAAATTCTGTGTTTCCCTCTCTCTGACCCTCCCCTGTTCACATTCTTTCTCTCTCAAAAATAAATAAACATTAAAAAAAACCCTCATTGGTCATCCCCACCTGAAAAAAGAATTTAGGAAATGTCATTTTATTAATTAGATATATTGCAGCCTCCAATATTTAGGATTTTGTGAGTAAGAAGAAAGGGAGAATGGGTATTAACAGTCTTTGCCACATATGGTGAAAATTTTGATCACTCTCCCTCTTGGGACTTTTAAAAACTCTTCAAAAAATTAAGTCTTTTATTTTGAGGTAATTGTAGTTTTATATGCAGGTGTAAGAAATAATACAGAGAGATCTATAGTCTTTACTCAATTTTCCCCAATGGTAACATCTCATCAGACTATAGTACACTATCACAGCCAAGATATTGACATTGATATAGTCAAGATATAGACATATCCTGCACCACAAAAATCCTTCATTTTGCCTTCTTATAGCCACACCCACTTTCCTCCTTAACTCTGGCAACCATTCCTCTGTTCTCCATTTCTATAATTTTGCCATTTCAAGAAAGGAAGATGAATGGAGTCAGAATATGCAACATTTTGCCTCACAATTTGTGTTGTGCATCAATAATGGTTTGTTTCCTTTTCATTGCTTGAGTAGTATTCTATGGGATAGATGTACCACCAGTCTGTTTAAGCATTCATTCATTGAAGGACATCTGAGTTGTTTCCAGCCTCTGGCTATTACAAATAAAGCTGCTATGAACACTTATGTAAAGGCTTTTGTGTGAACCTATGTTTTCATTTCCCTGGAATAAATGCCCAAGAGTGCAATTCCCGGGTCTTATGGTAGCTGCTTGTTTAGTTTTATAAGTAGCTGCCAAACTGTTTTCCAAAGTGGCTGCAATATTTTACATTCCCATCAGCAATGTGGGCATATAAAATTTTAGTCATTCTGATAGGTAGGTAAAGATTTCTCATGGCTAATGGTGTTGAACGTCTTTTCACATGCTCATTTGCAATACATATTTCCTCTTTGGTGAAGTATCTGCTCATGTCTTTTACCCAATTTCTAATCAGATTCTTTGTTCCCTTATGAGTCTTGAGGTTTCTTTATATATTCTAGATAACGATTCTTTGTTGGACATGTAGTTTGCAAGTATTTTCTCCCATTCTGTAGTTTGTCTTTTCATCTACTTAATGAGGTCTTTTGCAGAACTGAAGTTTTAGATTTTGATAAAGTTAAATTTAATCAATTTTTCTTTTTCTGGATCATGTGTTTGAGTCTAAGAACTTTTACCTAGATCCTAAAGATTTCCTTCTATTTTTTCTAAAAGCTTTATTATTTTATATTTTACATTAAAGTCTGTGATTTTGAGTTAATTTTTGTATAAGACATGAGGGTTAGGTTGAGATTAATTTCCTTCCTTCCTTCCTTCCTTCCTTCCTTCCTTTCGAATGCCCAATTGCTCTGGGACTGTTTACTGAAAAAACTATTCTTTCTCATTTTGCATTTTTGTCAAAAACTAGTTGGAGATCTTTGTGTGGGTCTATTTTAGAATTCTCTATTCTATTCCATTCATCTATGTGTCTATCCCTTCACCAATAACTTTTGGGGCTTTTAAAATAAAATTAATTTTTTTCCACTAAAAATAATGTATTACATGATAGAATATTGAAAATATATAAAGCCAGTTTTTTTTAATTACCTGTAGGTACCATCACCTAAGAAAAATTAGAAAAATTTGGAGTACTTTCTTTCCATGTAATTTAAAAATATTTTTATTTTTGTTCTCCTTTTTATGTCATGCATTAGTGTGGATAGGCTAGGTTAGGCTGCATTGATAAATAACTCCCAAATCTCAGTGGCTTAGTCCAATGGAGGTTTATTTCTCACCTACACAGGCAACCCTCTGGGGCTATTGTCATTTAAGTGGTGACTAAGGGGTCCAAGCTGTTTTAATTGACTCTACTGTTCCAACTTGAGGCCTCCATATCTGTTCACATTTCATTGGAAAGAGCTGGTCACATAGGCCACCTGCTGCAAAGGACAAAGAGTGGTCATATACTCAGGAAGGAGGAATATGACATAGGATTTGTTGAGCCATGGCATTGCATCTGCTCCATATCATATGAAAAATGTTGTATTTTATTTTATAGTTAATATTGCAACAGTCTTTTTCTTGTCTCTTATAAATTCTTTTTAAAAATTTTAGTGATTTAGAGCATAGAAAAAAATCTTGGTGTTACACAGAAGTAAAACTTTTGTTACTTGGAAAGTTGACTTATGCAAAATGGCTCATTTTCCAACTATTTGAGATATATGAGACTTCACTGTTAAAAGAGTACCATTTCTGAAGTGAAAGGAACAGGGTTGAGCCGTTCAAATCATGCAGCTTTCCTGGGCCAGCCTGTCAACCTCACTCCAAAATCTTCCAGTTTCCGTAGTTTCTTTCCTACGACTGGTGTCATTCCAAGGGAGCTTTATTTTTTGTTTTGTTTTTAAGTAGATTAAAGTAGAATCAAAAGACAAACAACAACAAACAACACTGACTATTCAGGATTTAGAACCCTGTAATAAATATATGCCATACAACGTTCTACCAACACCATCCTTTAAAAAGAGGGAAATGCCACAGGGATTTTTTTTTTTTTTTTTTTTTTTTGCCCATGCTGTTCCTTCTACTTGAAATGCTTTTCATCTATCTTTACCAAATTAACTGTCATTCATCTTTTAATACTTTTAAAAGTTTATTTATTTATTTTGAGGGAGGCGGGGGCAAGAGAGAGAGAGAGGGAGAATCCCAAGCAGGCTCTGCAATGTCAGCACAGAGCCTGATGTGGGGCTCTATCTCACAAACTGTGAGATCATGACCTGACCTGAAATCAAGAATCAGACACTTAACCAACTAAGCCACCCAGGCATCCCCTTTAAAAAAAAAAAATAAAAAAAATATATATATATATATGTATATATGTATACACACACATATATATATGTATGTATACACACATATATATGTATGTATATATGTGTGCATACATACATATATGTATATATATATATTCTAAGTTTATTTTCATTCATTTCTTAGATTTGATTTGTTATGGGGTGGATACCTTGATGCCTTGGTAGTCTAAGTACAGTTTGGCCACGTTTTCTCTACTGTCATGAAACTGAAAGGCTCATAATAAGATGCTCAAATAGCATGGCTTGTTAAATAAATTGAAAACATCATCAGGAAGCAAAGAGAAACAGGTAGGTCAGGTTGACACACTTAGAATCATATTACCTGAATCGTGGATAATACAATGTCTATATGTCCTGTTTCTCTTTCTCTCCTGCTGCTGATGGGGTTACAAGGAGAAGAACTGAGGGTGAGTGAAGGGCCTTCAGCAGAGCTAATGTGTTGCTTGCTCTGTCAGAAAGCAGCAGCAAGAACACCTGGCCCCAGCTGCCCTGCTGGAGCTCCTCCATTAATCTGTTGAGTAGCTAATGGGTTTAATCTGTGTCCTTCTGTCTGGTGATCGCATTTATCTGCCTCAGCTCTAATCTCAATAATTCCCACTCTCAAATGATTTGAGTAGAAACTTTTATCTAATATTTTGAAAAAAAATCAAGGGAGGGAATTATTTCATTTCTTCCTTCAATTTTTTATTTCCGTGTGAAACTGTCTTAAATTTCTGCTTAAGTTGCAGCATCCACGGGAAGTTCCTATCTCAACGCTTCTGTTTAAACTTTTATCATGAAGATGAACCAAACTGTTTTACTGTTTGGTTAGACTTCAGTGAGAGTCACTAATGCCTACAAATAAGTGTAAATTTGTTTGAATGTGTGTTTAATTTGAATAGCTAAATTTAGCCAGTATTTTTGTGTTCACATGTGTAATTGACATAAGCCATACCTGAAACTAATGAAATATTACAAAGCAGGTGTTGTCCAATTGTTCTTTCCTGTTGTGGACTTAGGGGATATTATTCCCCAGGTCTGTGTCTGCTCTGGCCTCTGGTCACCAGCTCCAGGAGTGGGTGCCATTGCCTGCTCTTGCTGGAGAGGGGACCTGGCCCTGGGGCTGCAGACAGGAGGGTGGAGCCATCCTAAGAATTCGTTCCTTATCAGGAGGATACAGAGTCCTGAAAATCCCCCCACCCCCAGAGTTTGTATTTCCTTTTGGATCTCTGAGCATCTTTTGATCTTGAAACGAACCCATTTTTCCTCTCTCTCTTCCTATTTCCCCCCGTCTCTTTGCCCTCCTGTCTCAACCAACTTAGGGAAATAAGTGCCTATATGGGAGATAAGTTACCACAAATAACATCTACATTAACTCTTTCTTTGCAGGAAAGTTCAACTGAGCACATTATCTAGAGCATCTAGTATATTCTTAAGTGGGTCAACTGACTAAGGGGGAGTTCTTTGAACTATATTTTTTACTGATATATTTATTCTTCTATTTAATACCAAAAAGACCCAGAAAAGTCTTCTGGTTCCTGCATAACATCACACACAGTAAATTTATCACCTCATTGAATCTATCACCTAACTAGCTTGATTTCAATATAGTAGATGAATACGGAAGGAAATACTGTGCTCTCCTCGGACTGTGAAAGGGGGCACAGTAACTCACCAGATGCTGTGATGAGCCCAGATGGTTGGGGAATGTGAACTGATGCCTCTAACTGTGTGAGCATTCAGTTTGAGTCCAGACTCAAACTGTTTTCTCCTTACCTGCTCCTTGGACCCTAAGCAGATCCCTCTCCTCTCTGGGCCCCTGATCTTTCACTCTAAATGTTTTCCAAGGATAACTGAGAGTGGGTGAAAGTGCTTTGTATGCCACAAAGAGCCTCCCCTAACAGGAACCTTTTGTCATGGCCCAAGGTCCTCAGGCTTGGAGCTGTTTCAAGGGAGCTGTGTGGACAGGCTGAGCCTTGCCCTGGACACTCCCACTCTGTCTGGACGGCAGTCAACTTCCCAAAGGGCATCTATGCCCAGGCAGCCTGAGTGACAGCGAGGATAGGTTAGTTCTGACCTGCTGCGGGCATCAGGTCCAGCTCTGAATTACCTAATCCCAGCTAAAAGCATTTCTGATTGCTTGACCGCTGACCTCCTGCAGCTGGATTATCAGATGTGGCTTTGGGGAATAGGCTTGTTTATAATGCCAGAGACAAAAGGAGGAAACCCAGAGCAGTTAAAACAACAGTCCTTCCTGTTGCCTCAGTGCCTGTCATCCAAGGAGGTCATTATGAAGCAGGCTCCTTGGGGCTGGTGGGGCCCTGAGATGCAGTTCGAGGGGGAAGGGGAAGAAGAGAGGCTTTGACTGTGCAGGACAGGTGTTGATGTCTCCCTATTACATAGGAGCAGTGACCAGGCTCAGATAGGTTAATTCATTAGTCCAAATTCAAGGCTTTACAGCTTCTAAAGAGTAGCACTGGGACTTTGAGGGGTTCTGGTTGACTGCAAACCTGCTTCTCTTCCCTTTGCCTAGTGTTGCCATCTTCATACTGGTAGACTTAACCTACCCCAAATGCTCCCAGTGCCCCTCTTCAAGGCCCTGACACAAGGCATCCTAGAGTTCTTGTTACAGACTCAGAAATGGTGAGAACTGGAAGGACCCAAAAGCATCACTTAGTCCAAATAACCCATTTTACAGATGAGAAAACTGAGGCCCAGAGGGATGAAGCAACTCCTCCATGCCCACATAGCACTTAACACTGTGCCTGGCAGAGGACAGGTCATCCATAGGGAGTTGTTGATTAAATGATGGAATTAGTGGCAGAGCAGGACATGAGCCCAAGCCCCATCCCCATCTAGTTCTCAGTCTGTGCTGGCCTCTTCAAATGGACCTTTGTCCATAGGTCAATGCAGTGGCCTAACCTGGGGGGACTTCTGCTGCCTCCAAGCATTCCATCCATTGGCCTCCAGCTGTCCCTGACTCCCCACTCACTATTCATGCTTTTTAAGTAACTAATATTTATTTTGAAGTAGTTCCAAACCTACTGAAAAGTTGCAGGAACAGTACAAAAAATTCCCAAATCCTCCATGATCCCTGTAGGCACCCAATCACCCTTACCAACTACTCCCTTAACAAATAGCTCTGTGCCAGGAGGGGAAGGGAAGAGAAGAGCAGAGGAAATGGGAAGCTTTTAGTGTTGCTTATTTTATTTTATTTTATTATTTTATTTTTTCATTTATTTCAATACAAGTTAGTTAACATACAATGTAATATTGGTTTCAGGAGTAGAACCCAGTGATTTATCACTTACATATAACATCCAGTGTTCATTACAAGCACCCTCCTTAATGCCCATCACCCATTTAGCCCATCCTCCCACCCCCCTCTCCTCCAGCAACTCTCAGTTTGTTCTCTGTATTTAAGAGTCTCTTGTTGTTTGTATCCCTCTCTGATTTTATCTAATTTTTCCTTCCCTTCCCCTATGTTCATCTTGGACATCTTAGTGTGTAAATCAAAGGGTTTTCCTTTACCCAGTGAGAACATTGAAGAACCCTGTCCCAAAAGGGTTCTTTCTTGACAACACCAAGGATTTCATAGATATTCAATAGGTATTTGCAGAACAAAGGAATGACTTGGTCTCATAGAATAACATGAGTTTTGTTAATTATGTTCCCTAGGACATCCAAGAGAAAACAGAAAGTACATGAGGCATTGGGTATCTGGGGGTGGTTTGGGAGTAACAAGGCATGGTAGGGTGAACAAAACCCAGAGATTAACATGAGAGTATTCTGGGTGCCTAGAAGGGGCTCCTCTTGGAGGAGATAATAATCATGGGCTACTGTGGATCAAGGGTCACTTGGAAAGCACCTGGGCTTTTATCCCCTCACCAACTTGTACCCAGTGAAGTAAACTGACTTCCTCAAGGCCGAATATTGGTCCATGGCAGAATTAAGATGAAGAATCAGTCTACTGACTCCCAAGCCTTTGCTTGTCTCCCTCAATTCCACAGTTCAACTGTTCTGTGCATTTGTTATTATTAGCTCATGTTAATGTAGCCAAGAGAAGACAAAAAGCTCACAAACAATCTACATATTTTTACTTATGCATGGCAGAAAAAGTGACTAAGAAGACTCAACAGTACCTAAGGCTTGGGTGGATGTATTCCTGAAGGAGGTGGGACCCCTAATTCTGGGTGGTGAGGGTCCCAAGGAAACTGGAGAGGCCATGCCTATTGGTGTCCCTTGAGGAAGAGGAATCCTATTTGGGGGTTAGTGAGTTCATAGGTAAAAGAGACATAATTCTTGGAGGTAGATTTGCTCTGCCAATAGATGGGGTGGGGCCCCCTGGCCAGGTGGGTCCTATGTAGGGACTTCATTGACATTGATAGTAGTAGCAAATGTAGCAGCCACCACTGTGTCTATAGACTCAGTTCCTGTTGGGATGTCCCTCAATTATTTGGATGACCTCCTAGTTAAGCAAGAGCCCAGGGACTTGGTACTCTTCTGGCAGCTTCCCTGCTAAACCCAGAGCCGCCTTCAGCTCCAGCAAGCAGTACCTTCAGTTCCAGCAAGCAGTACCTGAGCAATGCCGGTAACTTTGAGGATAGAACTGAACAGTCATGGAAACCAAGTTCTCCCCAGACCCACTCCCTTGCATCTATGCTTTGACTGTTCTGCTTTCTTTGATTTGATATTCCTCAACTCATTGCAATCACAAAGGATCAGTGCACATGCTTGTAGAAATCTTGAAGTTGCCAGTGAAGATGAGGTTGTACAGTAGGGTGCATCTTGTCCTGTGGTCTATGTGCTGAGAATCTTGCTGCTTTTGCCCACCATGGTGGTTTCTCTTTCTTGGATACTGGAAGAGCATGTATTCTGAACTATTTGCACAAGAGTGAGTGACTAAGGTGTTAGACAGGAGCCAAAGATACTTTCTTCCCTCTGTAGGTGCTCTGTGGCATGAGTACTCCACCCCATTTCATGCCCCTATCATCTCTCTTTCTGCTCAGACAACTGTGGTATGCTCTGGCCTGATCCCCTGAGCCCTGTCTTCTCTACCTCCGGGACCCGAGGCTGCCTCAGGCCTGATTGGGAGGCAGGGTGAGTTTGGGAGCCTGGCTAGGCCTTTAGCCACCCTTATTTACAATAAGAGGGCAGGGTTTCTAGAATCATGAAGATTGGATTCCCTTTACATCTGTCAGTTTTCTCATTTGAAAAAAAGTAGGGAGTATAAAAAAGAATATTAGTTCTTGCATTCCTCATGATACAATGTGAAGATTATATACAATACTATGAAAATGTTTTGTAAACAGTGACCCACCATGAATTAGTGGTTACTGAAGTTCATATGAATTCTATGTAGGTCTAGAGAACATTTTGGAGTAACTTGGGTCACAATCTGGAGATTTGAAGCCCCTCCAGTGCTCTAGGTGATACCAAATTAAAGAAGGATAAAAAAGATGACTGTTTGTTTCTCTTCCAGGACTGTAGACTCCTCTGGGCAGGATTATGACTCCCCAGTGACTCTCTGGAGCCTGGCACATAGGAGGGTTGTGGAGAGCGTTTTTGGAGCGAAAATGTACTAAGGTCTCAGACATGTTACCAGTGCCCCTGTCCAGGGTTTCCTTTGGCTGGAAGCAGATGTCATTTGGGGTATTTGGTTAGTTAAATCTCTGTCTGCCCCTCCAGATCCATTCTTAGACATTTGACCTATAAGGATTGCCTCATAGACACCTGCACCCTCTGTCTTCTGGTTGGGTTTGGCCAATGGCAGGCACCAGCAGCAGATCAGAGGGTGAGAAGAGAGAGGTTGGGCTATTTGTTTTCCCATCCCCTGCCAGGCCGATACCTTTGGCAACATCTGCAGTTTTTTACTCAAGGCCAATGGGTAGTTGCTCTGTAGATTCACCTCTCACTGGCCCAGCAATGCTTTTTCCCCATCACCCCTCAGGCACAGGGACAAGAATGACTTCTCACTGTTGTCATCTCATAGGCACATCACAGTCCCTTATTGGACCCTCTACCCATGTTTCTTCTCTCAACTCTTTCAGTCAACCCTTTGACTGTGCTCTGTGTTTCCCAACCCTGACTGACGAAGGTGGGTACCATCAGATGCTGACCCTCTTTCTCAAAGGGATTCCTGGGGTTCAGTGGTTCCAGGCCCTGAGCTTTGGTGGGGGGCCAGCCCAGCATAACAGATAAGCAAGAGAAGTGGCTGGGGTGCCACTCATTATACATCAGTCTTAGCCCAAGGGGGAGTGATTATAAACTTTTATTTATTTTAACTCTGAGTATTGGCTGAGCAGTCTCAAAGAGTAGGTCACAACTGGCTCCAAATAGTGTCAGAACATCAAAGGGTCCTCAAACGCTTTTAAATCCTAACATCGACCTCATTGACCATGTATCAGGTCAGCCTCAGATTGAGAATCATATGACCATTCTGTCCAATGAATGTTCACCTATTTACAGTAGTGCCCCCTTATTCACAAGGGATATGTTCTAAGATTCCCAGTGGATGCCTTAAACCATGGATGATACCAAACCTTATATATACTGTTTTTTCCTATACATTCATACATTTGATAAAGTTTAATTTATAAATTAAGCACAATAAGAGATTAACAACAATAACTACTAATAAAATGGAACATTTATAACAATATACTATAATAAAAGTTATGTGAATGTGGTCTCTTTCTCTCTGTCTCTCATATGTTATTGTCCTGTACTCACCCATCTTCTTGTGATGATGTGAGATGATAAGATGGCTACACGATGAGGTGAAGTGAGATGACTAATGCAGGCAACGTGTTAGGCTACTACTGACTTTCTGACAATAATAGGTCAGAAGAAGGATCACCTATTTTTGGATGGTTGCTGATGGGGGATAACAGAAACCATGGTAAGGCAGGGACAATTGTACTCAGGCATTCAGCAAACATTTCCTGAGCACCTTCAATGTGCTATGCACTGGGGACCCCAAAATAAGTAACCTAGCTCTCACCCTGTCTCCTAGTGTAGTGGGAGAAATAAGCTGCATGCATACACGTCAATGATACAGTCAGCATGAAAACGAGGGGGAAGAGATAAAGCACTGCAAGAGCTCAGGGAAGAGAGAGGAAATCGGGATAAGATAGATCATAACCTCCTCTGGATCTGGGGTGGAGATAACCCCATAAATCAATACATTAGATTGTATAGCTAAGAGATGATTGTTTACCAACAAGCTAAGCCAAAACAGAGACCTACTATGTGCCATGGGCTTCACAACCATCATCTCAAAACACTTGGTAAATACGATTATCTTCACTGTGCAGGGAAGGAAACAGCTATGAGGGTTGGATGGCTGCCCAGGAGGTTCTAGACTCAAGGTTTGCATCTGCACAGTCTCTTCTACATCCATACATCACAGAACAACTGCTCCTATCCATTTCCCAGAGAAGAAATGAAGGTTCTGTCTGCGTCTGCATCTGATGATGGGTTGTAGAGTGGAGTGCTAGCCAGTTGTCACTGAACCTAAGTAGGAAAGACAGGGATTGCCTGTTGTTTTTGCACACTGGGGTTGCCCCATATTGTTTTACATTATTTGTTAGGACCAGTGTGTGATAGTTAACCTTACATGTCACTTTGACTGGGGTAAGAGGTGTCCAGATAGCTAGCAAAATATGATTTCTGGGTATGTCTGTGAGGGTGTTTCTAGAAGAGATTAGCATTTGAATCAGTAAACTGAATAAAGACCTTCACAAACACGAGTAGGCATTATCTAATCCATGGAGGGTCCAAATAGGACCAAAAGGCAGAGGAAGGGAGAATTTGCTCTCTAATTGATCAATTGATCTAAGACCTCCATCTTCTCTTGTCCTCAGACATCAGCATGCTTGGTTCTTGGGCCTTCAGACTCTACTGGGACTGACACCATCAGTTCCCCCTGGGTCTCAGGCCTTTGGACTCAGATTGAATTATACCTCTGGCTCTTCTGGGCCTCAGGCTTGCAGATGGTGGACAGTGGGACCCCTCAGCCTCTGAAGTCTCATGCACCAGTCCCTCAAGATAAATCTTTATGTATCTCTCTCCATACGTTCTGTTGGTTCCGTTTCCCTGGAGGACCCTGACTATTACACAACGATAGGATTGTGGGAAGAGAAACCGCTTGGCCTACATCACTATGCCCTCTCCTTGGGCCAGGTCTGTCCCCTGTCTTTGCTCCCTTTTATTCCTCAGTAGGATCCGTCCTCTGGTGGCCTCTTGAAGGCTCCTCCCCCACCACTCCCACCATGTGAAGCATGATGACAAAATGACAAAAACATTCTCAAGGAAATGAGCAGTCCTGCTCACAGAGGCCACAGTAAGTGTCTGAGAAAGCAGGATTTGGAGTTATTCATTCAACTTCCATGGACTGATTCCAAATCTGCTCTGTGCTGGTTTCCCCCTTCCTGTTTTTGAATCCAGACACTTGCGGTCACAGTGTCTTCCCCACAGTGCAGTATTTATGGGCTTGTGGCCCTTGGTTTTCACTTCATCAAGAATGGGCTGCTTCTCTTCTGCCTGCAACCAACGCTCATCAATGGGCTGAGGCAGCCCTGAGGGAGAGATGTGGTGTTGGCAGTTTGAAGGCTGACAAAGCCTTGCCTCTATCATTTGTGACCCAGAGGCCAAGGGACAAACAAACCCTGGAACTGTGCCTGGCCTTGGATTTCTCCTTTGTTCAGTGGGGCTTCCCACCCTCTCCCTTATAGGTTATGGTAGGAACAGTGAGGTCATACATACAACTATTATTGTATATATATGTATATATTTAAATATATTTATGTATGCATTTAAACATATACACCTATATAATATCACTTTGTAAACTGGAAAGAGCTTTACACATGTTGCCTTAAAGCATACTTTTCTTCTTTTACTTGTATGTTTATAAAGGTGTTTATGTCAATATTGTCTGTAATAATCACAGTAAGAGATGTCTACCCGTAGGGTAGTGGCTAAATATATTTGGTAAGTTTATTCAATGGGGTATCACAAAACATTTGTTAACATTAAACTTGATTTTTATTGAAGTATAGCATACATACAAAAAAGTATATAAATCAGGAGTTATTAGCCAGCTATACTTACTGAATTGTCACTGAGCAAACCAATGTAACCACTGCCAGCTCAAGAATCAGAAATTACCAGAGTTCCAGAGCCATTGTCCTCAAATGTGCTACCAATCTTCAATCCCTGCCTCCCCTCCCCCATACATAGAACCACTGTCCTCTAACAGTACAGCCATTAAGTCTATTCTGAACTATATAAAAGATTACTGTATGATTTATTGTGTACAGTTAAGGGTTCTTTAGGTTTTGTGAACTCTTGCTGAGCTGTGCTTGTATATTCATTATGTACAGTGCCCCTTGCCCATTTTGTGGTGTGTGTGTGTGTGTGTGCGTGTGTGTGTGTGTGCGTGTGTGTGTGTGTGTAGGTACTGTTGCCATGACAATATCCTCACCACAGGCCCTCCAATTCATCCTGCTGGTTCATCTTGGGTGATCATCATGCCCCTACTCAGAAGTCCCCCATGGCTCCTGTCTGTGCAGCTGCTTTATATACAACATTTCCTCCCCCAAATAAGGGTGAGTAATGTCACCAAGCAATGTCACCACTCTGGAGAGTCAGGCTCACTCCTTCAAACAAGGTCTCACCCACAAAGTTGCTGTGGGGCTCACCCTGCTCTGTCAGTGCACATCTTCCCACTCCCCCAAAGGGCCACTGGAAAGTCTTGGTCCAACTGTCTGCCACCCAAGCACCCCTCTTCCTGGTTTTTCACTCTTTATGTCCCCATTGTACTTAGAGATGCTTTGGAGATTTTTTTAACAGTGATTTTCTGCCAGGTGCAGTTCCAGGGTTTGTTTGTCCCTGTGAATTTCTGTTGTGCCTAGACTTAACATCACTTGGGTTGGTCTGCAATTGCCATACACTATTTTCCAGGTGTTACTTTAGCTTAGTGGTTTTCAACACTGGCTGAGAATCACTTGGGGAGTTTTTTTGTTGTTGTTCCCCAAAGAAATTGAACACCATTTTTAAATTCTAAAAAATTGTTAGGATCTCAGGCCAAACCAAAGACTCTGGATATCTGAAGGTGCAGTCTGGGCATCAGTACTTTCAAAAGCTCTCTAAGGGTTATGGGCTGACGGGCTGAATCGTGCCCCCCCCCCCCATTCTTATGTTGAATCCTAAAACCCCAGTACTTCAGAATATGATTATAGATAATGTCTTCTAAGAGGTAATGAAGTTCAGTGAAGACATATAGGTGGGTCCCAATCCAATATGACTGGCAAAGAGGAGGACATTAGGACACAGATGCATATAGGGGGGACACCATGTGGGGACCCAGGGAGAAGGTGGCCACCTTCAAGCCAAGGGGAGAGGCCTCAGGAGAAACCACCTCTGCCAACCACTTGGGTCTTAGACTTCAGAACTGTGAGAATGTAAGTTTCTGTACTTGGAGATGCCCAATCTGTGGTACCAGATTACAGCAGGTGGAGCAAATACCCAGGTGATTCAGTTGCACATCCAAGTGCAGCCCTTCGCTAGCCACACTCATGTCCCTCCACCTCCCACCTCCCCAGCGGGATCATAATCTCCCTGAGGCCGGTGGTGGAACTGTACCTTTTGATTCCCTTGGTATAATACCTGGCTATTGACCCATTGGTAACAGCTCATTATATCATAGAACGTGGCTTCTATGTGCATCTCTTCAAGGGTTTTTTAAAAAAATGTTTATTTATTTTTGAGAGAAAGAGAGAGTGCATGCATGAGTTGGAGAGGCACAGACAGCAGAAGACAGATGATCTCTGCTGGCAGCACAGAGCCCAATGTTAGGCTTGAAATCACGAACCTGTGAGATCATGACCTGAGCCTGAGTCAGATGCTTAACTGACTGAGCCACCCGAGTGCCCCTCTTTCTGGTTTTTTACTCTTTATGCCCCAATTGTACTTAGAGATGCTTTGAAGTTTTTTTTTTTTTTTTAACAGTGATTTTCTGCTTATCATCTTGGCCACTTTTACATCTACGATTTTCTGCAAAAGGCCTTTTTCTAATCCAGGGAGCCTGACCTTTGTTGGCATGTTTAATATTTTCTCTTATTTTGAGTAAATATCTGATTTTTCTGAACTTTTTATGTGGCCTATGCTTGGTCTACTGGGTTAGATAACTGTCACTGGCACCAATGACTTGCCATTTCCAGTAGGATTTTGAATCTTATTCAAGAATGCTACTGGCCTGGACTAGCTTCCTTCTCTCTGGGCTCATCCTTCTGTTCACTTCTCCTGTTGTGCATGCAGGAGAAAACCTTGCCAAAGGGCTCACTCACCTCCACACACCTTTTGTTGCTCAAGACCATCACACCCAGCAGAGCACTTTTTCCCCCCCAGAAATGGGCCATTCAAGAACCACTGGATTTTGCATTTGGAAGTGAATAGAGGTGTCATTTACTGATGGGAAAGTGAGACCCAGAGGTAGCAAGTGATCTGCACACAGTCAGATAGCTAGGCAGCGGCCAAGCCCATGTTTGCAGGCTGCCTGTCAAATAGTGCAGAGCTCTTTTCTCTGACCCATGCTGCTACCCTGTAGACAGGCATTTATTTTCCTGGGAAACAATATGGGCATATAGCAAAACCAAAATGCTTCATTCTCCAGAACTTGTCTTGAAGTTTTCTCTCAATCTGTCCTTTAGAGCTCTCAAACTTTATATCACATCCTCTTTCTCCACTTGAAAGCCAAAGATGGTCCAGAGTTGTCGGCCATTGCTGCCAGACCTGGTTTCTCCACCTGCTGCTACAGTCGTTGCTAGCCCCCATGCAGGTCACAATGGCCCTTGAAGTTCTGCAACAGGAAGTAGGCAGAAGTTGTTAGACGACAGCTTCAGGTCAATTTTCTAAGGGGTTAACTCAGTTGGTAAGTGCCTCTGACTTTCCCCCTTCCTCCTCCTAAAATGTGGATGGGTGGCAAAGAGAGGAAGTGTGCAGAGCTGGAACAAAGCAAGACAGGGTTCTTAGCTCTGGTTCCTAGCTCTCTACTCTCTGCAGGTGAATGACACGTCAAGAGCAAAGGGCCTTTTTCCAACCAAGCCCCATGACTGAGCTCTAAAGAAGATCTCCTTTTGGACTCCCTACCTGACTCCCACTTGGGGTAGGGCCTCATCAAGGTAGGCTGGGTAGAGTGGATTGGTAGGCACTCTCATGTTTACTTTTCTGAGCTACCTGTATGACTTGGGGTATGGACAAAATGACACAAGAGCTCAGGGGTTGGTAGTAAAGCTGTGGCAAGTGGCTTTGGTGAGCACAGAGCCTGAACAAGCAGACCATTAGTGTTGGGCTGAATGGATTCTGTTCAAACGACAGCAGCCATCTTGTAACTATGAGGGAACTTGAAGAGAGAAGTCAGGAGTAAGTGTAACAAGGCAGAAATGTGGAAATTGTCAGGGACATTCTGTACTGGCTCAAGAGTGTCCATCCCTAGACTTTTTTTTATGTGAGAGAATAAATAGCTACCTTAATTAAAGTCATTTGGGGATGAGGGTCTCTGTTATTAGGAGCCAAATGCAATTTCTGATACTACAGTCATCTTGTTGATGACACCATTTGTTTAAAAGTTGTTTCCTAAGTCAGCTGAGAGTAGCCTCAGTGTCCTAGGAAAGCTCTGGCCATTCTCAACCCCTAGTTCTGCCTTCTTGGCCTGCCCCCAAAGAAGTCTATCCTTTCCTTCTCCCCAGCTTCTGCCCAGTTCCTTCCCATTGATATTTTTAAATTTGATCCTTACTCCATCTCTTTTACCTGAGATTATATGTTTGTTGGATCTCAGGCATCCTTAGTTCATTTCTTAACTGCCTGGGTTTGCCCTGTCTGTGCACCCCCCCCCCCCCGCCCCAGCTGTCTCCAGCCCATGGTATCTGTTGGACTCGCACTTTTTTTGGGCTGTTTGTTTCTTCCATGCACTGGCCCATGGGCAGGCAAGCTTTCTGACCTTGGGCTATACTGCCCACTATTTTATTGTTATCTTATTCTTTGCTGACTGTACTCTTACCACTGCATGGTCTCCCAAGAATCATTTATTCTGCAAATATTTGTCAAGCACCTGTGATGTGCCAAGCACTGCCTGGGACAGCAGGGACAGAACCAGAAGCACCTCCTGCCTTCTTCGGAGCTCAGAAACTCCACTTTGCACATTCCACTTTGCATTTTAAGCCCTATAAATCCAGGCCATCTCATTAGCCTACTTCCCTTGTTGATAAGCTGTCTAGAAAATATTAGCAAGTGTGTGCATGGGAGGTGGGGGGCAGGAACATATTCTAATGCTGTTTGTATTTTTTTAAACTCAGTTTCCAAGGATTTTACTTCCTATGTCAATATCAGGGTTCTTCCCATCCCAACT
This sequence comes from Panthera uncia, assembly GCF_023721935.1. NCBI lineage: Eukaryota > Metazoa > Chordata > Mammalia > Carnivora > Felidae > Panthera > Panthera uncia. The sequence goes on from NC_064811.1 coordinate 150,302,318, forward strand.
CTCTTTTCCTGACTTGTCACGAATGTGTCTTTCCTTTATCATCAGGCAGAAAGGGAACTATCTTTAGAAAACTTTTCTCTGTAGCTACAAGTTGAATAAGAGTATCTATATTCACAAACACAATTTATTTCCTTCTTCCTAAATCCCACCACCAGCATATACTGGTCAATCCAGAGCTCCACAGTGTTCTGTCAATTATCCTTCCTCTCCTCAGTTTTCTCATCTCCAGTAACTAGGCAAAGGTTCTTTGTGTATGAAAGACAACATTTTAGTTTTATTCTCTTAGCAAATTTCAATACAATTACAATTCACAAATGAAACAAATACAATGTTATCGACTATAATCACCATGTTTTACATTAGATCCTCAGACCTAGATCAGAAAATTTTAACCTGGACTTTGTGAATCTTTGGGGGGCTTCTATGGGTGGGCTTCAGAGGCCCACATCCCCTGAAATTGTATGCAATATTATGTGCATATAATTATTGGACATGTGGAATATGGCAATGTACTCATTTTTTCTGGGGTGTTCTTCATGGTTTTCACCATAATTTTGAAACGGGAGGGTATTACCTGGACAATTTTGGGAACTAATGAGTCCAGTAGTTTTTCAAGAGGTCTTCACAATTCAAGGTAACTCACTCATAGCATAGCATTATGTGCTACCCTTTCCTATAAACTCCTCGTATAACTTCAGTGGCCCTTTAGTTTGTCACCTTCTTTTTATGATTAAAGTAACTGAGCTCAGAGAGGTCAATCTACTCAGAGCCATCAGCTAGTTACTAGAAGAGCCAAGGTGGGCTCATGAGCCTGGGTCCCCCTGGAAGCAGCAAGGACACTCATGTGCCCAAGGGTGAGGACCCAGGTGCAGACGTTCTGCCTCCTTCCCTGCATTATAAGTTTTAGTAGACATAAAACCATGTCTCCATGCTGTGCCTCAGCCTGTGTCTAACCAAATTTCTGGCACATAGCAGGTCTCAGCATTTGCCTCTGGGTTGCTTTACTGCCATTAATCACAACCACCACTCTTGTTACACTTGCTTTCCCTCTCGCACTGTTGATTTTCTTCCTGAATCCAGCACTCAGAGCCTTGAGCACCTCTAGAGAGGACCTGTTCTGCTGGGGAGCCAGTGTGGTGTTTGCCATCATCCTTCTCCACCTCAGCACCAGATTTGGGAAGTCTCCACCCACCAAATCACCTTTCTTCTCACCACCTCCTTTACATTTTTTCTATTATTTCATTTTACATTTCCTATTGTGGTAAAATATACATAAAATGTACCATTTTAACCACTTTTAAGTGTACAATTCAGCAGCATTAAGGACATTCACATTGCTGTGCAGCCATCACCACCATCCATCTCAACTCATTTTATCTTCCCAAACTGAAACTGCATCCCGAGTAACACAAACTCCCCATCCCTCCTCCTCCCAGCCCCAGCAGTCACCATTCTACTTTCGTCTCTATGAATTTGACTGTTCTGGGTACCTCATATGAGTAGAGTGATACTTATATGATACAAAAGATTATTCCCTTTGTATTTGGCTTATTTCGCTTAACATAATGTTTTCCCTTCCCTTTTAAGGCTGAATTATAGTCATTTGTATGTCTCTGCCACATTTTGTTTATTTGTTTATCTGTTGATAGATACTTGGGTTGCTTCTGCCTTTTGGCTATTGTGAATAAGGCTTCTATGAACATGGTATACAAATATCTGTTTGAGACTCTGCTTTCAGTTCTTTTGGGTCCATACCCAGAAGTGAAATTTCTGGATGATATGGTAATTCTATATATGATTTTCAATGGTTATTTTTGAGAGAGAGAGAGAGGATGAGGGGCAGAGAGAGAAGACACAGAATGTAAAGCAGGTTACAGAGTCCAAGCTGTCAGCACAGGCCCTGACGTGGGGCTCAAACCCACAAACTGTGAGATCATGACCTGAGCTGAAGTTGGACGCTTAACCGACTGAGCCACCCAAGTGCCCATATATCTTGTTTTTAGAGGAATCGCCACACTGTTCTCCATAGCAGCTAAACGTTTTTACATTCTGACCAGCAAAATCGCCACATTCTTGCCAACTCTTGTTTTCTGGATTTTTGATTTTGTTTGTTTTTGATAATAGCTATCCCAATGGGTGTGAGGTGGTATGTCATTGTGGTCCCCTCCTTCTTTTATGAGTCACATTTGCCCATCTGAGCACCATGACATGACTATCAGGTTTTAGTACACTGACTCCCTGATGCTGTTGTCACTTCAAATCAGTAGAAATCAAACTCAAGTAAGCACTGTGGCTTTATCACAACTATGTGTACAACCCATGCGTGGCTCTTTGTCATACTGTATTTCACTGACTTTAATACACAGAGGTTCTCCCATGTTTTAATATCTCTGAAATCAGGATGTATCCTGCAATTAATAGCATGTCTTTGTCTTAGTCTCTCACAATTTCTTTCTTTCTCTCTCTCTCTTTCTCTCTCTTTTTCTTCCTTCCTTCCTTCCTTCCTTCCTTCCTTCCTTCCTTCCTTCCCTCTTGACTCATAAAATAATACTGCTCCTTGGGAAACTGAAAGGTGGTGTTGAAAATGGCTCTAGACTCCATACACCCTGTATGGACCCATTGTGGACCTGGAGGAACCTATGAAGGTCTTTAGCTGCCTGGAATATCGGTGGCTCTTATTCTCTCTGGAGGCTACGTGCTGTAAACACTTTTCTCTGGGACATGTACTACTGACGTCATTGTTGTTTCTTTGAGCTGTTGATTGTAATATCAATTAACACTTCAAGGCTTCGGCCACAGTGCTCTCCCTGCTTTCTGCTCACTCCCTCTTAGATCTAGCTCTGGGGTCCTTGCCACTTGTAGTTTTTCTCCTGCAAAGCCCAGCCTCCACCCTGCCTGCAGACTTCACCCTATTTATCCTCTTCCTGAATCCATCACTCTTGCTGCCTGCTCCTGCCTCCAGCTCCTCACCCTGGTATAGCCTGCTTCCAGGACTGCAGACAACACTGTTTCCTCCCCTGCAGGCCCTCCCTTCCAATTCGTCCGCCAGGGCTGTCACCGTTTTGAGCATTTCCTGTGATTTCTATTTTTTTCTCCTTTTGCCCCTTAATCTGTTTTTCCCTGCTTCCCTCCCCCTCCCACACACAGCTGGAATGCCTCCTCTGCTTTCTTGCCCTGCTTCCTCCTGAAATCCCCTAACACCCCTCCCCCATCCTTTGCTGCCCCAAACCAATCCCACAATAGCACTGACTGGTGCTGTGGGCCCTGGGGTTTGCTGGGCCAGAAAAGTGGTTCACCCTCTTGTCTCTGTGCTCACCAAGACTACCCACCATAGCTTGGCAGCTGGGCCCTGAGCTCTTGCATGATCCTGTCTATACGCATGGCAGCTTGGTCACCTGGGAAAGCTGACTCAGAGTCCCCTCCAATACATTCTGCCCAGCATACCTTGGTGAGGTTTTTCCCCAGTGGAAGTGGGGTAGGGAGTCTAAGAAGAGGTCTCTCTTAGAGCTCGGTCATGGGGCTTGGCTGGACAGAAGCCCTCTGCTGCTTGAGTGTCTCTCACCTTATCTTGGCTGCACCCCCTCAGCCACCAGAATTCCTCCCACTGGACCTCAAGCTAGGAACTGAATGTGGAAAGCTGGAAAGCAAGCCTTATTTGCTGTCTTCCAGCTCTGCCCCCTTACTCTCTCTGCCCCTTTCCCCCCACTATTCCTTGCATCCAGAAAGGTCAGGCTCCTCTCTTCTTTTATACCCTTTTAATCAAGTATTGGGGCAAGGACTGTCTTCCTTCTACCATGACACAGGTTTAGAATTGTGTGGCCAGTCTGCTTCATGTGGTAAGGAGGACCTAAATGGATTCAGGCCACCCTGTCTCTGGGCCAGGTCTGGAGTCCTTCCTTGCTTGTCTGTTTAGGAGGTCATATCCTCTCCCCCTCCACTTAGGGAGAGAAACCTCATGATTTTACCAGGAGGAAGGCAATGGACAAACTGATATATGCAACTATGTGTATCAGCTGATTATTAATCCTTTGTCCCACATCTGAGGGCCTGTGTTACATTCTCCCCTCTCCAACCCTCACCGGCAGGTAGGAATGAGGCAGTTGTCCCATGTTGGGGGTAGAGTGGGAGGATCTGGGAGGGGCTTGAGGGCCACCCTCCCCACCCAAAGGGTCTTCTGAACTCAGAAACCCAGCTTTGGAATCCAGAAAATGCAGGATACTCACTGGTCCTGCTCCCTGGTGGGTCCAAGTCCCTTTCTATTTCAAATGACAGAAACCTCAGCTCAGGAGAGAATTGTTGGCTCACATAACTAAAGAATCTGGCTTTCCAGTTTGGGTTCTGGTTTTAGGCCCTGCTGAATCCAGGGGCTCAACCAGCTCCACCAGTCAACTCATGGCAAGACCAGATTATCGAGGCCTCACTGACACAGGGCCAGTGCCAGGAAGAGGCCACCTGCTCCTGGGAAACCACACGGGCCCCACACTGAAGGTGACCAACTGTCTGGTTAGCTGGGGGACAGGAGGTGGCAAATGGGTCCCAGCATTTGAGGGGGCAGTTTCAATGTTAAAACCAAGACAGTCCCAGGGTGTTGGTTAAGTCTGTTGGTTAAGCATGGGCTCAGGTCATTATCTCATGGTTCGTGGGTTGAAACCCCATGTCAAGCTCTTCAGTGTGGAGCTTGCTTGGGATTCTCTCTCTCTCTCTCTCTCTCTCTCTCTCTCTCCCTGTCCCCCCTCTCACAATGAATAAATAAACTTAAAAAAAATATTAAAAGGTAAATGACATTTAACTTGGTAAATATAGATGAAAAGCATTTCAAGTAGAGAGAACAGCGTGGGAAGAAAAAAAAACCCTGTGGGATTTCCCTCTTTTTAGGGGATGGTGTTGGCAGAATGTTGCATGGGATGTATTTATTACGGGGTTCTGAATGGTCAGGGTTTGCACCTCCTCTGCTCGTTTGCTCTCACTCTCGAAATAAAGCATTAAAAAAAAAAATAAAACTAGGCAAGATGTCCCCGGTAAGCTGGGACAGTTGGTCACCTTGGCCTGCAACGACATCTGCTTCTTATTTCCCCACTATTTTTTTCCAGACTGGGATACTGTCCTCCTTTTCTTCACTTACCTGTTCTTAGATCTAACGTAGGGAACCCAAGTTTGCTTTTGCCACTTTTGGCCTCTTAAGCTTCAGTGGAGGGGGACTTTGGGTTCTGCTGTTGAGGTACTTGGTTCCAGAGCTGTGTCTGTGCCGCTTTATCCTCAATCTACCGGCTCCCTAAATAAAGCCATGTCAGATGCACTCCTGGGCGGTGCACCTGCTCCCGCCCAGAAGATGACCCTTCCCACCGCCCCTCACCCCTTCCTCCAAAACTGCTCCTCCCTCTGCAACCTCGCTGGATGAGTAGACAGTGCCACCTCCCACCCAAGTCCCTGAGCCTGAAACCCGAGCGCCACGCAGGACCTCGTCCTCCCTTGCAGCGCCCTCCACAGCCCGCCTGTTGGCCACCAGTCCCTCTGGTGCCTTCTCAGCCTCTGCGGGATCAGTCCACAGCAATTGACCTTCACTCACCAATTACCATCCTGCTCTCCCAGGCCCCATTCTCCCTACTGTTGTCAGAGGGGTCTTTCTAAAATATTAGGATGACATCCTCGAAGGCTCTTCTCGAATTCCCAAGCCTTCTCCCTCTGCTGCAACTTTGCACATACTCCCCCATCCCAAATGCCCTGAGCAGAGCAGGGATGGCAAGTGTCTGGTACTTCTCTGGCCCATCTCTGCCTTGATGCTATGGCAACATTGCTAGCTGATTGCAACACACAGGAAGCCTGGACACCTTTCCTCCAGTCCTTCCACCTGCCCACCTGGTTGTTCAGAATTGGCACCAAGGCCATATCTATTTGTGCTGGTCCTAACTTCTTCCTTCTCTGGTTAATCCTTAAATTGTCCTTTAGGTCTCAACTCAGGAGGTTGCATGTCACCTCTGTCAGGAGTCTTCCCTGATTTGCTGTTCCTCTTAATCTGCTTTTGGTCACACCCTGTGTATAATATATCTATATCTATATATCTCAGAACATTTTTTAAGTCACATTTTAATGATGTCCTTGCTTGTCACACTAAAATGTGAACTTTTTGAAGGTTCATGAAATGGCGCTGCAATCTTCATATTTCCAGGACCCAGCATGGACCCTGGTACCCACTAGATGCTCAGAAATCTTTGATGGGTACACATATGAGTGAACAAATGGGTGATTGAATGAGTGAATAACCTGGTATGGCCAGGTTGTTTTGAAGGTGAATGAATCAAAAGTTCATTAAGCCTCCTTGAAAAGGAAAATCGATTTGCTTCTCCCTTCCCCGTAGCTGCAAGAGAAGGTCATGCTTCTCAGAGACTTGCCAAGAGATGAAGTTGAACCTGTTTGTTTCAATCAATGAGGCTGGAAAGCAAGCAGTTGCCTCACCTTCCTGCGAGGAGCAGTGTGAGTCATATATACCCTCACCTTTCATAGTCCACATATCTAGGCCACCCTGGGTCCTTCAGCTCATTCTCCTGGGTCCTAAATTTTTTTTCTAACATGTGCCTGTATATGTGTGCATGCACATGTGTGTGTACGTCTGTGTGTGTGTGTTTATGTATATGCAGCATCTTGCCAGTTATTTGAGTGCAGGTACATTCAGCAGGGAATGACCAGTAAGTTCCTTCAGCTTCTTGGTCTCATGTGTGCTTGGTCTCATGCTGGGAAGGAGCCTTCATGGTGAACTGTGACTGCTGCTAGCCTGATCTTCGGTACTTAGGATCCATTTCTCTTTTTATTTCAAAAACCCAGTTGGATATTGAGAATTCTAACTCAAAAAGATGTTATTTTCTAGAAGAATGCCAGAAGAAAGGGGCAGTCAGCCACTTGAGCATATGTTGCAATGTTAAGCTTTTGCCTGGGTCTTCAAGGAGTGACAGAAGGGTCTTTGCCTATGCTGCAGGCCAGGTTCTGCTTGAAGGCTCCCCTTTTCACTGCAGAGTTGCTGTCTCAGAGGTTTCCAGAGAGGCTCTCTCTGCCCAGAAATAGGCTGCAAGAAGCAGAAAAGCCCTTGGAGGCAGCAGAATGCTGGGGAACGTGGCAATGCTGGGGGACGTGGTGACATTGAAGAATGCAGTGACAGTGGAGAACACTGACCTTGGGGACATGGTGATGCTGGGGGACACGGTGACCCTCCTTGCCCCTCTCTCAGTCCCTTCGTAAGGGCCAAGAAGGATGTGCATTATTATAAGCGAAAATGGAAACCAAGTAGGAAGAAAAGTTAGTCCTGCAGGAAGACATGCCTGGGTAACAGCTTATGACCACTGCAGGGATGTTTGTGGGAGGTCTAAGAAAGCAGCTTAAAGGGATTAGCTGGGAGGGAGGAGTTTGAAGAACCTAATTACAAAGTTTGTACCAGAGATGAGAGTGGATTAAAAGGCCTCTTTGTGCTCCAAGATTTTGAAAATGAGAGAAGAGTTCTTTCCCTAAGATGAATGTGGATAAATAGAGAGTAAAGGTAAGAAAGGGAGATGGGGGCACCACTGAGCCGTAAGTAGGATTAATGGCTGCAGCAGGGAAGATCATGTTTACTTGCCGTGTGCACATTTATGAGGATCCTGCTATGGTCTGAACCACGTGGAAGCAGGGAAGACTCCTCACTTGATCATGATTCATCAAGTATCAGCTTACTGACAGGATTGAGTGTTGTTATGAGTTCTGTGAAATATGGGTGTTATTAATTGGTATGTATTTCCTGGGCCCCTGATCTGTGTCAAGCATGGGGCTTGGAGCCCTGGGCAGTACAGATTTGCCTCCCAGGCTTGGGGTACTTGGCCAGAAGGGATACAGGCCCAGAATATTGGAAATATCGGGGGGAGCTATACTGAAAACGGAGGTTGCCCCGGACTAGGGATCTGGTACAGGCTCCACAAAGGAGGTAAGCCAAGGCAGGGTGCAGAAGGATAGGGGCTGCCATGCAGGGAGAGCCTCTGAGCCAGGCAGCCTGATGGGAGTAGAGAATTTCTGCAGGAAAGAAACAGGAGCTGAGGCTCAAGGGGCAGCCAGAAGCAAGCCTGAGAAGCCCTTTAATTGTGGGGGTAAATGGCCCAAGCTTCTTCTTCAGACACTGGGGAATCAATTGAAGGATTTGGAGCATAGGAAATGTCTAGGTAAAAACTAGGTTTTAGGACAACTTGACTGGCAGGTGCACAGAACAGAGCAGGGTGATCTGGACAGGAAGAACCTGTGGGAGGCTTTTCCAAGGGTCCCGGGCAAGACAATGGGGGTTCCCCTGAGGTGGGAATAGAAATGAACAGTTTGACAAATGGGCTTGATCCTATCAAAGCTAAGCTAAGCCACCAATCTTCCACATCGATAGAAGTGGGCTGGGGTATTCTCCCATAGGGTTTATTACACATCTTCCAAAGACTTTGGAGGGATGCAAGGAGGGGGACATTCTTTTTACATTAATGCAAACATTACCATATAATAAAGAAAAGACATGGTGGCATCCTCTTTGGGCTACAAGTCTCCTCGTCTACCCTCCCATCTCCGAGTGGTTTGTGACCAAGGGATTCTGCTCACCTGGTACCTAGAAGATGTGAATCCAGATTGCTGTGAATCCCTCCAGGGTTACACACAAAACCTTGCACTGAGAGAGCAGGCAAGGTACCCAAGTCTCCTGAATGCCCGTCCCATGTTCTTATGCCTGTGTTATATGGTCTTCTCTTTATTTACCCACCTCTTTAGGAGACAAGCTCTAAAGTATTAAAGGAGTTCAAGGTGGTAGAAGAGGGTAAGAGAAACAGCAAGAGGAAGGAAAGGAAGAAGAATTTATTGATGCTTACTCTATGCCAGGTGTTCTGTATATGTAAACTCAGTTAATCATTATAGTCACTATGCAGAGTGAACATGGCTGCATCTTAGAGGTGAGATCCACCAAGATGAAGATTATGTCATTAACCTCCTGGATATTAAGTGGGGAGTTGGGATTTGAATTCGTATCTGTCTGGTGCCAAACCTTTGGCCTTCCTTCTATTCCTGTCAAAATGGGTTAACCAGCTTCTATGTAGCCGAGTGGAACAAATTTGGGATGGCCAGGAGGCGCCTCTCTAACAAAGGAGCGAGAAATGCAAACTCTTGCAGGTTGCTCTCTGACTCTCCTCTTCCTCTGATCCCTTTCAGCTGCCTCGACCTCCACACCATGAACAGCACCCTGAGAGATGCCCAGGCCCCGAGCCACCGGGAGTGCCTACTGCCTTCTGTGGCCCGGACTCCCTCTGTCACCCAGATCACACCAGCCAAGAAGATAACCTTCCTCAAGAGAGGGGATCCCCGGTTTGCTGGGGTTCGCTTGGCTGTTGACCAGCGTGCTTTCAAGAGCTTCGGTGCCCTGATGGATGAGCTCTCTCAGCGCATGCCTCTCTCCTTTGGGGTGCGCTCTGTCACTACGCCCCGGGGCCTGCATGGCCTCAGTGCCCTGGAACAGCTGGAAGATGGTGGCTGCTACCTCTGCTCTGATAAGAAGCCCCCCAAAACACCCAGTGGACCAGGCTGGCCACAAGGGGGAACCTCATCTGCTCAGCAGTCAAGGGAATTTGAAAGCCGGGGTGAGGCGCCAGGAACATCCTCTTCCTGCAAGGGTCCTAAGGCCCCAAGAAGGATAATGCTGATTAAGAATGGGGACCCTAGGTTCCAGAAGACAGTGGTTCTCAGTCACAGAAATACAAGGAACCTGACGGCCTTTCTCAGCAAAGCCTCAGATCTTCTGCACTTTCCTGTGAAACAGGTGTATACGACCAGTGGAGAAAAGGTAGGCTGTCTGGGTGTGATATTTCCTCTAAAAAGTTCTTTGGCCCTCAGATCGAAATACTTTGATGGAATGGGGAAGTTATCCCTTAAAATGAAGCACAGATTGCCCTGCTATTAATTAAAGGTGAATAGAGACATGCAGTCAAACAAGCAATTATTATTTATATTCTGGCTACCATTTAGTGAGCACTTAGTAAGTGCCAGACACCAGGCCTTGCACATTTTTATTATTTCCTCATCCACTCCTTCTGTTATCCAATCCCACCTATTTTGGTGAGAATTCAGTGCAGAACATGAAAACTACTCAAAGTACCTTTAGCAGAAAGCAATCTAATCCAGGGCATCAGGGGATTTCTAAATCTTTAAACAATTGGAGGCATGAGCTCTGAGCTGGTCTGCAGGAAGCTACTACCCTGATTGAAGCTACCGTGATTATTGAATTGAAGAGTACTTCTCTGCAGTGGCATCCAAGTTTGTAAAGCTGGGATCAGGAAACTGCCACAGCTGCATGTTGACATTCTTGACATGCAGGAAAACTGGGGTGCCGAGTCCAGACACTGCTGTCTGGGCTACTGTAGCTGTCTGGTACCCACACATTTGCTTTGCAACAACAACAACAAGAATCAAGAAGAGATAGTGTCTGTCTCACTTGCTTTCCCAGACTTGATCAAGTACATCTAACTGATGGAGAACCCAATCTTCATACAGTCCTAACTTTAAAGAAGGCTAGTGAATGTAATTTTTGCCTTTCCAGATTCTGCAGAACATAAAGTGCACTGTAGGTGGGCGTGATGGGGGAAGGAGGTGGATTGATCTAATCCACAGTCTCCCCATAATCCACTCCTATCACTATTTAACACCTGTATATACTACTCTGCCACTACTTAAATTTATAAGCAGCATCTACAGCAGCAGGTTCTCACCTAAGAATGTAGCTGTCTTTCCTACAGTCGGAACATATGCACTTCCTCCCCAACTCCGAGTCACATCAGGGTCACATTAGAACTGTACCATCCATCCTCTGGGCACAAGCCCACCTTGTAGCCTCTGTGTTAAGATTTAGCTATCAAGTCCACAACCACCAAAATACCTTGTATAAAGTGCCAGATGGAGGCAAAGGCAAAACATAGAAAATTGTTTCACACCTACCAAAGCTGTGAAGAAAACCAGGTTATCTACTGCAAGGCCATTGATGGTATTAGGTTTCCTTCTACTGTCCATTTTGTGTGTTCCCTCTGACCTCTGCCAGCACCTCAGCTTAATGTGGTTATGGATGTGGTAGAGTGACTGAACCATTTCTACAATATAAATTACGGTGCATTTACTATTTGCTAGCATGTGCTGTATCTTTCCTGTGGACTCTGAGCCCTTGGAGGTTCTTCATGAACTGCTGGGTTAACTTTTACCACTGAATATGACAGCTACAGAAAGCACCCAAGGGATTCCCTGAGCAATAGATGACTTTTCCCCAATCCTATTGCATTACAGCAGCCCTATTTCCCCTTGATAATCAGAATCAATCATCCCATTCAACACAGAAACCCCCTTGTTGCCTTGTGGTTCATTGTTGCAAGAATCACCATATGGCCAGGTAAGGGATCCTTTAAACTTTCAACTGCACTGTCTCAACTTTCAACTTCACTGACCCACTGTTGTGTCTCCTGGTTGGAACATTTCCCCTTAGATTCAGAGACTTCCAAACTAGCAGAGCCTGAAGTTGTTGGAATGGGAAACAAAATGTTTTCAGTTAGGTCATAGGTGTAACAGTGAGAGGAACTGCTCTCATTCCCATCTTTAATTTCCAGGCACTGTTGCCTATGGAGAAACAGCACTATACTGTATATTGGTTGCCAGTCAAGAGCACGTATAACATCCTGCAAGACAATGCTTCAACATCGTAAAGTGATACCTTTCAGCTGGTGCTCAAACTGAGCCTCCCGTAGAATGATCCACTGTTCTATAAGTTATAGCTACTTTGGGGCAATGGTATATATGTCTACACAGTGAATTAAATGTGTGTTAGTGCATTGGCTCACTTCTTTTGCTATAAAATCAGTTCTTTGGATAGAACTAATCTTCATGGATTATTGCAATGATGAGTAAGGTATTTAGTAAGTCCAAGGATGGTGATACTAGAAGGATGCTGGGAAGGAAGAAAATATATAAGCAAAATCAGTGTCTTTTCCAATGAGTACACATTTCCATCATGGGGGGGGGTGGGTTCAATGTTATTATCTTCACAAGAGATGGCTGGCTGAATACCTCAAGGTATGTTGCAAATTGCAAGTATTTTGGCATAAGTTTAGCATGGATCTCTGTTCTTGGCAGATTGGAGCCTCAGCAGAGTTGGCAGTCAGATCCACATGAATAAGGTAGTTTATGTTTCTAGTTCATGTTTACTTTGCCACTTTGTTTGAGCCAATTGAGCACAACTTGGGGTGGTTGGAGGAAGATAATGACTAACATCCATTGTACAGGTCATTTGTCCACATGATTATAACCTTCTGGTGAGCATACAATGGGACACAAATGTTCTCACTCTCTGGGCGCAGATTCCTCTCCAGAGTTCCTTGTCACTAAGCCTCCAGTCCTACTCCTTCCAAGTCCCTGATTCTCATATTGAACTGATAATCACTGCCCATAAATTGCCATAGAACCTCCTTCCTTTGCTCCTTCCATGAAAAGTAGCCAATCAACAATATTGTTCCTTGTACTTTCCTTCACCACTGCCCTTAATGCCCCCCTAAGTGGGTCTGTCATGCTGCAGTGGTCAATTTTTGACTTGTGTCAGCATACCCTGTGAAACCATCTGAAAGCCAGAATCAAATATTTTCATCTTCAGTTAACTGGTCATAGGGAACTTCCCCAGGAAGTTGTAGGTGTGTGGGGAGGAGAGATGGCAATGCAACAGAAGCACGTGAACTGAGAGTGTGGTTCATGCAATTTACATATGCCTTCAGTGCAAACATCTGGAGCCTGATATAGTACATGTCACCACCACCTGATGATGGAGTGCTGCTTTGACATACCTGCTTTGTGGCTTGATGGATCATACAATAACCATTTCATTTGTATTTCAACAACTAGCAGAATCAGTTTCTGCATCTGATGTTTGACTACAAGAGGAAAAGATTCTTTTACAGTAGTAGTAGAAGCACCCAGGTCCTCTGGCCATCCCAGAACTGAGAGCTTAGACCTTAAGCTTGCCATTCTCTTTAAGTCAGAGAAGTCAGCCTACTGTATAATCCTTTCAGCCCTCATTATCAAGGCAGCCAGGGATAGTCAAAATCCTGCTCTCAGTAAGCACTACATTCTACTATCAGAGGTGATCATTCAAGAATCTGTTTTACCACTTTGTGCCATAGGCCACCAGTGTCCCATTGTAACCAGATTATCACTGCCTTTAAACCCAATCAGGTCAGATAATCAGATAACTAATCCTAGATTCCCATTCTTGAGTGTCTATTGCATGTAACAATCTCTGATACTGCACTTTTAATCAGCTATGATTCAGTACAGGAAACAAAATCCTCTGTAGGTATCGTAAGCACGAAAAAATTATACACAGAGAGTTTTGTGTTTAAAGATTGGGAAGCTGCAGGAGCATACATTTGATTTCTGGAACTAGTTCCGAGAACATCATTGACCTATCTGGGTAGATACCTCTCACACAATCAAGCAAGTGGGTTTTTGGGGGGCTGTCACCAGAATAATTGAGTTCAGTATCAGCTCACCACTGCTGTGGTCCAGAATCAGGCAGGTGATATGCCACTACTGTCTATTGGTATCCAGAAAGCTGGTGACTGGTACTGGAACAATGAGTGTGACTTTTGCCATCTCAGCTGCACATGCTCCTTTGTACCTTTGACTTTTTTTTTCTTGTGACAACAATCAAAATAAAAAAAAAGATGGCCTCTGCTTCATTGTCATTTTCCATACCTTGTACAAGTGCATCTAATCGTTGGAAACTATTTCGTGGTTAGAATTATAGCTGCAAAGGAGTCTAGGGAGCTTTATATGCTCTGCAGTACTGGAAATTACAGCAGAAAGAGTAAAATAGATATTGACTAATTTAGGACATGACATCTGCACAAACTCATGAGGAGGTTAATGTCATTCTTTTATTTGCATGGGTAAGAAAACTGGGGCACAGAGGCTAAGTAGTTTGCTCATGGTTGCATGGCTGGCAGATGATACAGTCAGCATTGATGATTTAAGAGTCATCATGTAAGAAAACTTTCAAATTATGGCACATTGCTATGTACTATCATGTGCTACATGCAGAGTACACAGAGAAATAAGTCTAGGTCCCTGCTTTCAATTAGCTACAGTTTAGAGGGAAGGGTGAGAGGGAGAGGTACAAACATAAGTTAGTTGGAGAAAAAAATATTAGTGTAATTTCATATAGAATTACTGCAGAACTATTAGAGTTTCTGTTAACAAAAGGATGTTGTATCTCCCCAGCGCAGGCTTGGGTCATAACTCAGTTTTCAGGTCCTCAACTGGATTAACACTCTCAATAACTCTCCTTTTGTGTGTGTGGATCCTAAACCTCAACCTCTTTCCAGAATGGGAGCATCATTTAGGACTCAATTATTTTTTTCCCCTTAGAAAAGTCTGATTTCCTAGAAACATGACTACATCTATAAATTGATAGACTTGGGTCATGTTTGTATTTTTGTGATTGACTAGAGCTCCAAATCAACCAAGAAATGTACCCAGTAGTTTGAAACAAACTTCTAATTAACTAGGTTGAAAGATCTGATGTACAGCTAATTTAATGTCATTTGTGGAGACAGGATGCAAAAGGTCTTTTTTTTTCCATTTCCTTGTTAATGAACATACCCTTCTAATTTGAGAAAATAAAAAAGAACATATAAAGCCCTTTGAAGATGAAACTAAATACCCCAACACTGCTACTTACAATATAATGTCATAAATAGTGCAACATCTCACATACGCAGGGGCCTCAGGCCCACGTGAGATTTTTCTAAAAGCAGGGTCCTGTTTCCTGGAATGCAATATTGCCTGATAGGTACCCAGCCCAGGATGTCCTGGGGTGGGTGGGAAAGGATGACACAAGCCTCTGGGCAGGAGCCTAGAAAACCAATGGAGAAGCCTGGAAGAGAATGACTACCTGTAGAGAGAACAGCCTTGCCCTTTTCCACTCCAGAAGGGTTGAAGGGTTCAAGATTATATTGGAAAGCACAGATAGGACCCAGGAGAGAACTCTGTGTGGGAAAAGAGTGAGATAGTAAATCAGATCTCCATAGGGAAGATGTAGGACCTTCTGGTTGCTTTAAAAAAATACGTATTCTGTAGGGTGCAAGTGCAAGCAGGGAAGTGGGCCAAAGATTTCTTGAAGTGTTTCCCACCTGAGACATCCAGAATACTCCCTAAACCACAGGCCTCATTCGAGGTGGAGGGAGAGGGTGTAGGTAGAAAGGAAGGTCATAGTGGTAGGACCTCAGGCCCTAGCTAGTTATGGAGGTATTATGGCAAGTGGATAGGATCCTTTCCTTGAATCAGAATTCTGGGGTGAGATGTGCAAACCTCAGGAAAGGTCCAGTGTGAGGGGATTTTTCCAGTACCTATGTCTCCTCGGGAAGAAGGTGGGTTTTGCAAGCTAGGCTTCCTAAAACTCAACACTCTCCTTCTTCAGGTGGACTCTTGGAACGGTCTACTGCACAGCCCCTCGGTGCTAGTATGTGCTGGTTATGAGTCCTTCAAACCTCTGGCAATGGAAGATTCCAGAAGATATGGGATTGAAACTTTATCTGGGCAGACTTCAAGAAATAAAACTGGTGAGTTAGTTTTGGAGTTTCTTCAATTTTTCACTGGATAGTGGTTCAGTAGGACTGGGAAGATATCCCTTCCAGATAATTTTAAAAACCTGCCTTTTGGCCCCAATTTTGGAGTATCCTAGTTGTTTTGGGTAACTCTTGCCTTTTCCTCTTTATTATCATCATCAACCTTAATCAGGCTGAACATTTGACTGGGGTATGGAGAAAGGAGTCTGGTATTTAAGAAAACAGGAATTAGGAGATCTTGAACTTTAAGTTTCCAGGATCTAAAATAAACTTTATTAAGGACCATGGTGGGCATGACCATAGGTGTGCGGCATTTGCATCTTTCAAGAGTCATGACTTCCTTAGACAACAGTGGAAGCCAAATGACCTAAAACTAATGATAACCATCAATCATGCATCCATTCATCAATCTATACATCCAACTGTATATCCCTCCAAAAAGCTTACTATTTCCAGAGTCAAAGGGTTGTTATTTAAAAAACACATTATTTTAAAAGTATAACTAACAACTGTAGATTGAAATTTCAGCAACATTATTGGAATAGAAATGGGCAAATTTGGTGAATAAACAAAATAATATCCATTGTGAAAATCTGTTAAGAAATGACAATAATGATTTTGGTGATCGCTGCATGCCAGGTGCTAGAGGTACAAAGACCTATTAGCCACAGACCCCCCTTTGGAGGAGCCCTCAGTCTCATTAGGTGCTTATGGAAGAGGAAAGCTTGGAAAAACCTTCCGTCCAGATGGACTCAAGTGGGGAGATCTGTTCTTTTGCTGGCTGTAGCCTCAGCCCCCACTAGTCTTTTCCTTTTGCCATGCATTAGTTCAAGAGATGAAATGAGAAAGTACTAAGGGCTTTATTCTTTTTTGGTATCCCTTCTTTCTTCTCTTTCTTTCTCTTTTCAAGGCTAGGGTGCAGGGTTGACTATCAGGACTTGCTATTGTGTGTCCAGGTCTTTCCTTGAAATCATGGATCAACCCTAAAGCTTGATGAGTGTTAGGATGATAAATCACTCTTAATAATTGAAAAGCATTTTACAGTTTCCAGTCAGGCACTTGTGCAGCAGCTTATTGATTTTGCTTTCTGTGTTGGGGGTGGGCATGAGCAGGGCCAGGAATTAGCTCTGGGCACTGCTGCTCTGCCTACCAACTCTGCTATCTACCAAGAACCTACTTTGTGCTAGAACGTCTACAGAAAGTTTTATAGGCACTGCCTTGCATCATCAAAACAAACCTGTTATTCTTATTTTACAACTCAGTAAAGAGGCTCTGCCAAAAACTACACAGTAAGGAAGTGGCAGAGTTGAGATTGAATTCAGACTTCAATTTCATCTCACTAGGCTTTGCTGGTTCACAAACTGCAGACTGGATATTCATTCTAGAGTGGTTTCTGCCCTTACTTTGTGTTTTGGGAGGTGGTAGGGGTGTTGAGGTGATGAAAGGCTCATGGCCAGCCTTTATTCTCTTACTCTGAAGCTCCCCCTAGTAGCTCACTGTCTTTCCTCTTTTTTCTTATTTTTATTATGTGCCAGGAAGCTGGGGGCCAAAAGCCAAGCAGAGTGTGATCCACTCAAGGTCCAGGTCGGGCAGTCGGCCACGGCGGTTTTCCTTGCTGTCGGAGAGGTCTGGTCTCAGTGACCCCCCAGTGTCCCTGCATCACGCCCAGATGGGCCCTGCTTCTGAAAGATATCCTCAGGACACACCCACCCAGCTTGGCCCATTGGTGGCCAGTGATGATGTTGAGAAAAAGGTCCACATAAATGAGGATGGCAGCCTGTCTGTAGAGATGAAAGTCCGTTTCCACCTACTTGGCGAGGATGCACTTCTGTGGTCCAGGAGGGTGGGCAGGGCCAGTGTCCTCACGGCAGCCAATGGAGAGGTCCCTGTTCTGGGGGAGGTGGATCCCCTCCACTGTGTGTGTGAGAGTCACCCTGGGGGCTCCTCGGAACCTGGAACACAAGGACTAGGGACCTGTGAGGCAGGATGTGAGAAAGCCCTTGGCCGAGGCCGGTGGAAGCCAGGGTCTAGATATGAGATATGGATGAACCCCCTGTACTCTGCCCAGGAAGAGAGGATGGCCTCTCAGAGGAGATCCAGGTTGACCCAACACTCCTATTCCAGGAGGCCCTGGAGCCAAGGAGTCACCGGAAGGAAACGAAGCAGGAAAGACAGTGTCAGCCCTGACTCCAGTGACAGACCCCCCAAAGACTCTGAGCCCAACTCCTCCTGCTGCTCTAGGTCTCTGGAGGGCAGCGTGGACAGCTGTGACCTACATGCGGCCTCTGGGGCTGCCTCCCAGACAGAAGCAGGGAGGGAAGCTGGCAGCATGTGCAGGACTAGTAAAGACCCGGGTCCACAGGGAACAGGGCAGGACAGAGAGCACCATAGATGCCTGAAGCAGCAGAGTGGAGGCACGGCAGGTGTTACTTGTGAGTCCTCAGGGAGTGCTGGGTCTCATGAGGAGTCCAGTGAAATGGGTGAGCAGCACCAGGGCTGCCTAAGCAAGACAAGTGTCATGACTACTTCCCGGCCAAAGGCCACTCAGAGGAAAGGCTCCAGTCCTCCCACAGTGAGTCCCTCATCTTTGAGGAACAAGGACTCACAGGCAGAGGAAAGTAGACAGGGTTCCAGGTGCCCCCAGGCTAGGGGTAGGTCTGGGATGGGATCGCCCCTGGTTTCAGATCAATCTGGCTCTGCGGATACTGCAGAAAGCTGTTCTCTGCCTTCTGCCTGTGCCTCAGTCCCAGGCAGAAGAAAGCAGGAAGGCAGATCCAGGGCTGTGTCCTCTCCCAGCATTTCCAGCCACAGCCGAGGGGCCCGGATAGACCACCCCAGGCGGCACCCCAACCGAAGGGACATCTACTGTCCGCTTGACTCAGCTGTTCCCAGGCAAGTGCCGGGGCCTTCTAGTGGAGGCAGGGCCTGTCCAGATAACCCAGCACCACACCTTTCTGGAAGCTCACCTACTGCCAGGAACCAGGCTTCCTGGGACGCAGGGCCTCCCTCCTCTGCCTCTCTTCATTCCCAGGATGTACAGGGGATTAGCAGTGCTCTCATGACCCCTGTGAGCAATTCTGACTGTACTTCCAATTTCTATCCCCCATACTCTCCCTCTGCTGAGACTGAAGGTCACTCTGAGCTCAGGGCACGGTCACCAGCTCCCTCACCTTCCAACACATCAGACCCTTTGAGCATCCAAGCTGATGGCCTGGACAAAAAGGCAGGGAATGACCTTCCCAAGCCTTCCTGGCCTTTAGTTCCACCAGTTGGAGAGCCTGAGGGAGGGATGCCAGGAGCCCACCGAGACTGCTGCTGCTCACCAATCAGCACACCCCTGTTCCATGAGACCCCCAGTGATAACACTCAGACCCTACAGACCTCCCAGCCATCAGGCAGCCAGGGGCCCTCCTCTGAGGTCTCCTTGGTATGCAGCAGGTACTGTCCCACCCCCCCGAGGACATGGCCTTTTGTCAAGAAACACCCTTCAGGCAGCAGTAGCCTTGGTGCTGACTGGGAGCCAGACGGGAGAAAGCTGGAGGAGGAAAAGCTAGATGCACGGCCCCCACGGCCCCCGGGGTCTCAGTCAGGGGCCATGGGGAAAGCAGTCAAAGCCTTGAGAAAGGGCAGCTCTAGCTGTGGTCCCAGGTCTGGGAGAATGTTACAGGGGAAGGTTGCTGGTGGAGGGGAAAGCCTGGAGGAGCAAGAGGAAGATGGCAGAATGATGCTGGGTGCCCTACCCCGAGCCTCACCAGATGCTGTGGTCCGTGAATGGCTGAGCAACATCCCGGAGGAGCCCATACCCATGAAATGTGAGACGGTGGATGAGAGTACAGTTGTGGTGGGGGGTGATCCAGAAGGCCCCAAGGAGGACAATGCTGACAAACATTCCCAGGAAGGTCTAGGGGAGCCAGTTCTGGCCAGACAACTGTCCCATGAAGGGGTCACCAGTGAAAAAGCAGAATCAGATGGTGCCCTCCCAGTGACTAGTGATGCTCATTCCAAGTCAGGAGAGGGCCATCCTTGTAGCAGAGTTTCAGAAGTCCCCAGGGAGACTGGATCAGGCAAAGGAATGGCTGTGGACTGCGGTGTGGGCCAGTGTGTGCTTCCTCACAAGGTCTCTGCCTCCATACAGATCATGAAGGTGCTGATGGGCTCCAAGCAGGGCCGGCCCAGCAGTCTGCCTGAGGTGTCCAGTACAGTGGGCAGGAGGCTTAGCCACTCTGCCCGGGCCCTTATCACCTGTCTTGCTGGGCTCCACTTCTTTGATGAAGACCTTAGGTCTCCTACTGACAAAGTGAGGTTCACAGAGTCTCCTCGGTACCAGGAGCTCCTGAGCACCTTCCAGGCCCTATGGCCAGGGTGTGGCTGCAGGCAAGGTGAGCTGGATTCTGGCCTCTGGGAGCTTGGCTGGTGCAAGGCTCTGCCAGGCCTCAGGTCCCATGTCATGACTGAGGACTTCACACCAACATCCTCATCTGGTGTGGATGTTGGCAGTGGCTCCGGAGGCTCAGGGGAGGGCACTGGACCCTGTGCCATGGACAGCGCCCTGGTCCCTGAGAGGATAGAGCTGCCCTTGAAAATCCCCTCCCAGAGGCCTGATTCTAGAACCTCCAAGAACCAAGAGGATCCAGAAAAACAGCAGTCCAGTGTTTCTACAGCCTCTTCAAACTCCCAAGAATGGGCTTGTGCCACCAGGAAAGACAAGGCAGAAAGAAACAGTGGGGAGCAGGTGCTGGACAGTAACCTGGATCAAGTAGTTGAAAACGCAATGCAAGAAGAGGAGGTACAACTAGAGAAAGTTGAAGAAGAAAAAGAAATAGCAGAACTGCCAGGAGAGGGTGTCCAAGGATCTGCAGAAGAGGGAAGAGTCATGGGACAAGAATTGTCAGAGGCTGACTCTGACGATGGGGAAGGTGCACAGGAAGATAAGAGTGTGCAGGAAGAGGAAGCAGGAGGAGACCCTGCCTCCACCACACTTTGCCCTCCAGGGACAAGAGAGAAACCACCAGAGCCCCCTAGGAGCCCTAGCAGGAGGGATCCAGATGCCAGCGAAAGTCAGAGTGGCCCCAACAATGAGCCTGGCTTGGAGAAGCCACCCCAAACAACTGAGACAAGCCATGAGCAAACCCAGACCAAGTTCTTGCAGGGGCCTGGGGAGAAGAGCTCTTCTACAGCCTGCAGAGTGTCCCTGGATCCTGACATCCTCTGGGTGACCAAGTTGCTAAAGAGGATGGAGAAAGCTTTCATGGCTGACCTTGCCAGAGCCACAGCCGAGATCCGAGCCCGCTGGAGCCTGCAGAGCAATGACCTTCTGGACCAAATGGTGGCAGAGTTACAGCAGGATGTGGGCCAGCGGCTCCAGGATAGCACTGAGAAAGAACTCCACAAGATCCAGAGCCGGGCAGCGGGGAGGATGCCAGGGCCAGCGAGGGAAGCCCTCAGGTGGGAGATGTCCCTGCAGACAGAGCAGCGCAGGCGTCGTCTCCGGGACCTGCGCAACCTCTCGGCTTTCTCAGAGCAGGCTCGAAGCCAGGGGATCCTGTCCTTCCCTGTGGAGGATGTGCCAACCCTCCATGGAGCCCTGGGGACCTGGCTGGTTGGGGAGCCTGAGGGGGAGGAGTTTTGTCCCTGTGAGGCCTGCATGAGAAAGAAAGTGATCCCTACATCCCCGAAAGACACAAAGGGGGTAACCAGCGCACCCATCAAAAAGGCCTTTGACCTGCAGCACATTCTGCAAAAGAAGAAAGGAGGGTGTGCTAATGGGGAGGCAGCAGAGACAGTCCCAGAGAAGAGAGAGATGGAGCTTCTCCAGGGGAACGCCTCAGGGATAGGGACTATTGACAATGAAGGCCTGGAGCTGGGGTTAGGCCAGGATCCTGGGACAGAGGAGGGGGGTGAGGATGAGAGCAGCCAGAGCCTTGGCAGGGATGGACACCCCCAAGTGGGAGAGGAGGGTGAAGTTTCTCAGAATGGAGAAGAGAAAACAAAACCCCGGCAAGGCAGTGTCTTTGAGGGAGTGGGCAGGGAGGAGCAGGGCTTTGGTGAGAAGGATGAAAACACAGAGAAGGGCTCTAGAGCTGAAGGCAGTTTGGAAGGTGAAGCCTGGGGAGAAGGTGACCAAAGTCCAGAGGGACAGAATGATGGTGCTGTAACTACAGAGGGAGACAGGAAGCCAGAGTCAGTGGGAGGAGATCAAGGTGAGAAAGAAGGTAGCTCACAAGCTGTCTGGGTGCAGGGCCAACAAGGTGAAACTTCTGGAAACAGCAGCCCAGACAAAGAGGGGAAGCCAGCAATGCTCCCTACCCCAGATGGAGACACCCCCTGCCAAAGGTCAGGCTGGAAAGCAGGCCTTGCCTCCTCCAGCACCTTTTCTCTGGGAAATTGCTCTCAGCTCTCTCAGAAAGGCTCTGAAGAAAAGCCTTCGAATGGAGACATGAGGAGCATCGAAGATGAGTCCAAGGGAATCCCCAGTCCAGAGAGAAAAGTCACAGGCATGTATCCAGAAAGCTCCACTTCTGAGCAAGAAGTGGCACCCTTGGGCCCAAGGACTCCAGAGCAGGAGGTAGGTGAGGCCTCTGGCCTAGAAGCTGAGAATGTAATTGAAAGTCTCTCTTTCACAGAAATGAGGTCTAAAAACCTCACCAAGGACAGGACAGATGGCTTTGGCCAAGATGACTTAGATTTCTAGAGATCCAGCTGCAAGGTGGTCACAAGCCTGTTTTTATTAGTAGTTTGTCTACAAATCTGAGCGTGGCTGGGTCCCCTACAGATGCACAGAGAGCATGGAGAACGATCAGGGCTTGCCAAGGACATGGTCATACCACGCTGTCCCTGGGTTCTAAATTCTGGAGCTTCCCAAGGCCTCCCTGGCCAATCCCATGCACGTTGTGAAGAAGGCTTATCTCAGACCTGCCCTGTTACCTGAGGGCCACTGGACTCTTCCATTTTCCTGTTTGAGTCCAAGAAGATGGACCTGACTGGAAATGTTCCAGGAGCATTTTGTTTATGTGTTTGTTTTTTGCTCTCATTCTTTTGCCTATTGATCTCCAGTTATTTTTCTCCTTGGCCTCTCTTGGCATTCACCTCATTTGACTTTGAGGTGCTTTTTTCTAATCTTGAATGTATTTGGCGACTCTGCAGATGTGAATACTTGGAAAAAAATGAATAAATTCAGGGTCATTGGACAAAGTTTGTTTTCAGCCCAAAAGTCCAAGTGTATTTCCTTAATTCGTATGTATATATATTCATGAATATATATATTGGTAATGGAAAAATACAGAAAATGCAAAAAGAGCAGGAAGAAAGAAAAGTAGTCACCCACAGTCCCATCACTCAGAGTTGACTCATGTTAGCATTTTGATACGGCTCCTTCCCCTTTTATTCCTAGCCATTTGATAATTGAGCTCATCATTATATGCTCCTTTTTTTTTTTTGACTTAACAGTATAAGAATTTCCTGTATTTATCTCAAAATCTTAATAAAACTATTTTTTCATAAAACTATTTTTAATGCCTAAATAATTTATTATGCAAATATAAAATACTTCACCATTTCCTTTCCCTAGCATGGACCATTTAGATAGGTTTCATGTTTTTTTCTTAACCTTTTCCCTCCTGAACTGTGCATGATTTCTCTAGAATAGATTCCCAGGCATGGAATTAGCCAAAACTACCAGCTTTTTTGAGGGTTTGATATCTTGCTGCCAAATTGCTTCTCTAAAGGTCTGTACTAATAAACTTCACCTGGCCCACCACTCAGTCATCAGTGTTTGGTATAGCCATTAAAGATGAGAACTCTTTTGCTAATTTTATGGGCAAAAATGGTACCTGATTTTAATGTGGTACTATTTTTGATGTGTTTGATTGCTAGTGAGATTAAAGAGTTTTCTATGTTTATTAAAAAGCTATTTGCATATAAATTTTGTGTGTATGCCTTTTACCCATTTTCAACTGGGATCCTATTTTTTTTTTTTTTGAGAAATTGATTTACTTGTGCCCTTTACAATTTTTTTTTAACATTCTATTCATCATTTTTGAGATTTAAAAAATGCCCTTTCTTTGTATCCTTCCACAGCAAGCCTAGGATGGGGCCCTGTCTGAGTGGGGAGCTGCCTGATGAGGCAGAATTTCTTTGACTGGTTTTCATTAGTGTTCCACTCATACAGGACAATTTTGTGTATTCAGAATTACTAAAATGGAACTTCTTCCTGGTTGTTTAAATGTAAATATTAATAACAAAAATAATAAAAAATAAAAATAAGTAAAAGGGGTGCCTGGGTGGCTCAGTAGGTTGAGCATCCAACTCTTGATTTTGGCTCAGGTCATGATCTCATGGTTCATGGGATCAAGCTCTGCATCAGGCTCTGTGCTGGCAGCATGGAGTCTGCTTACGATTCTCTCTCCCTCTCTCTCAGCCCCTTCCCCACTCACTTTCTCTCTCTAAAGTAAAAAATTTTTAAAAATAAGTAAAAAAATAAAAAATAAGTGAATGTTGGGTATGGGCTGTGTCCTCATACCTGTAGTCATCTATTCTGCTTCTGAGTGCTGGAGATATTCTTAATAAAATTTGATGTGTTGTAAAATTTTCTGTGAAGATGATTCTTTGAAGTTTTTACATTAGAAATATATATACATACACACACACCTACATGCACTGGTGTCCTAGCCAGGAGCCCTCAGTGGAACAGATTGTATTGTGAGCTTAGTTTAAATACGGTGATATGCAA
Source organism: Panthera uncia (assembly GCF_023721935.1). Taxonomy (NCBI): domain Eukaryota; kingdom Metazoa; phylum Chordata; class Mammalia; order Carnivora; family Felidae; genus Panthera; species Panthera uncia. Next base: position 150,326,675 of record NC_064811.1, read on the forward strand.
GGTTGTCTGGAACTTGTTGCTATTAGTTGACATGACGCATACATCATGCACCTCTTTCTGTGACTTGAGGTCCCCAGTCATCCCCTAAGAGATATTCCAACCTTTCTGATTCCTAATCTGACCTCCCCAAATGAGAGACAGCCATCCTGGCATTCACTGACCTGGAACTTCATTGAAGTGTTATTGTCTGTCTCTAATCACGAGAATGCAATGGAAGGAGCACAGGACTTAGAGTTCTATGACCTATATAGGCTCTAGTCCCAGGGATGGCACCTCAGTTTCAACATCTGTGAAAGTAATGTTTTCCTCACTGCATTGTTAAGAAGTAAATGAGATAGCATATGAAACTTTGTTACACTCTCATGTTGGGAAAATATCAATATTTTCATTAGCATTGCTACATTTTCAGTGCCTATTATGTGTCGGTTACCATATTAGACATATGTGACCCCGTATATTCTTTCCAACATGTCTGTGAAGTAGGCAAGACCACACTGTCATCCCCTTTTCACAAATGAGGTAACCAGCGCAGAGAAGACTTAAAACTTCTCCAAGCTCACACAGCTAGTTAGGGGAAAAGCCAAGATTTAAACACAGATGTTTCAGAGTCTAAAGTCCCTATCTTTTTTCCATTGTACCATACTTTCTTCATTTCGATTCAGACCCTATAAATAAATAACTCAACTAAAGGTGATCAACACTTTGTTGGATGAACTTACTGCAAAATAGTTAAGACTTAGAAAAGTAAATTAGATGGGATTGATTTGCTCAACTGATTGCATTATGTCCTTAGGAATGTTCTGCATATATATAGACATCAGGAGCTAGAGATAAGCTGGTTTCATAAAGCTAAGAGTTAAACTGGAAAGTTATCTCTCCATGGGATTTTCCTTTTAGTTACAACCTCATCTGCTTTAAGCTCCCAAATATTTCTGCCCTTTACATTTAAAAAATCGCTGTTAATGGAAAACTCTGTGTTTTCTTCTGACTTGGAGATAAAGAATTCAGGGCCATCACCTAAAGTGGGGATATTTGTGTCTCTTCCTCCCTACCCCTTCTCTATAACAACCGTATCGCACAGCCTGGCTCAGGCCTCTGACATTTAGCACCTTGGGAAAATGTTGGCATTCCTGTAGTCTTAGTTCAAATCCCTGATTCCAAACTTGATTCATTCATCACTCAAAGTGATGCCAAAGTCCTTATAGTCTCAGTGGTAATGCAAACATTTCCATCTAGGGATTTCTCCTTGAAGTAAGTTGGAGAGAGAAGTGAGCAGTAGTAAAAAGAAAACAAACTCTCCTTTCTATCCTTGTGTCTAGCTGATGGGGATCAGAGGCTCCAGCTCAAAAGACAGCCTTTCAGTGGCTGGGAGCCAAAGACCTCCATGTCCAGGTCCTTTGCCCAGAGATTCTGACTTTATCAGTCTTGGCTAGAGCTCTAGCACTGCTATGTTGTCAAGCTCTCTCTCAGATGTATACAATGTTCAGTCAGGTGGCTCATCACTGGTTTAGTCCAACTTCCTTTTTCCAGGTGAGAAAACCTGAAAAAGGGAACTGCCTAAATCACACAGCAGGATAAGTGGCCATGCTGAGACCAGATGCCATATCTCACTTCAGACTCCTCTTTCCCAGAGCTGAGAGAAGCCCTGCAGAGGAAGGTGACAAGCAGCAAGTCCACTCCCTTGTCACCCAGACCTGTGCTCATGTCACCTGCAGGCCCACCCACCCACCCACCTTCTTCTGCTCCCCAATTCCATGCATCTGAGTCTGTACCTGAGACCCAGGCTATATGTCCAGAAGGACCCTTCTAAGGTGTTCAGGGGAGAAGTAACCTGATCTTCCTCTGCAAAACTCTCCAGGCAAGTACAGCTTGGAAAGGGACACATCCTGAAAGATTTCCAAAGAAATCATAGACAAGGGATTCCACCTAGAGAGCTTCATTAAAATGGACAGTTCTACTCAGAAAACTCTGATTCAGTGTGTCTGAGGTGGGATTCAGGAATATGCATTTTAACAAACCCCTGGAAGAAACCCCACATACCCGCCTCCCACCACTCCCACCTAGTTGACTCCTACATTCTGTGGTCTGGCCATCCCATCAGAACTGGGTTTCCTCAGAGAGGCTGAGCACCTTTCCCCAGCCTTACCAGCTCCCCAGACCCACCCCCACACTATTTCTCTCTCATTATGTAGTCTGCCCAGGGGACAGTGTGGGTAAGTCACAGCAACCTTTGTCTGCCTCCCTCTCTGGAGAAGCAATTAGGGTGGGTAAAGAGAAATCTCCCTCCGCTGGTCGTCCCACCCATCCCCAGGATCCAGAGGCACAGCTGGCAGCCCATGGCCCCCTGATTGTCAACAGTCCTCACCTGGGGCAGACGCAGACCTGGGCAGCAAAGGTCCCCAAGTTCATGCCTTCTCACTACCCCAGGCCAAGTGACCCACACTTGTTTTGTGACTTCCACTAGAGCCACCCAGACCTGGATTCCCAAGGTAATCAGCCTCGGGTCTCTAAACCTCTGTGCAGCAACCATTCCCAGCATTTGTGTTGAGCCCCAGCATCCAGGGGGAGAGGGTCACTGCCTCCTGATGCTCCTCCTCTGGAGGCTCCACCCTCCCCTCCCATTGCTTCCACACGCTCACCCCAGAGGCACTTATAACACCTTTACCTGTGCCTTCATTCCTTGTGGGGTCTACCGAGTCTTATCCCAGAGCCTCCTGGGTTTTAAATTTTTAGATTTGGTTTGGAGGTGATCATAACCCAAGGTGTCAAGTTTGTTGATGAGAAGACTGATCAAAGCCCCCACAGGTCAGGAGCTTCACCATAGCCCCAGCTGCTATTCCTCCCCCACTTTCATCTATACCCCCCTCCCATCTCAACTCACTGTCTAGCACCTCACTCTTGACCCTGAAATCACAGCTAGTGGCCTGTTTTCCAAACAAAGTAGTACTTTTTAGTCATCAACTTCCTGACTGGTAGGGCCCACTCTCCTAATGATGCCCCCCTGGCTCATGACAATGTCTCATCCTCATGGTCCCCCACTAGTCCAGCTCTGGTGCTTTCTCCATGGCCTGCATGTGAACTGGAGAAGTCCACTGGACTTCTCCCCCCTTCATCTCCCTGGATGATCTCACTCACTTTTGCTGTTTCTGCTCCAGCTTTTAGGCTGATGACTTCCAAATCATCAAACCCCGTATTTCGCTGGGCTTCCAGCCCCTACATTTTCCTCAGGAGCAACACATTCAGAGCAGAACTCATCTCTCTTTCTCAGCTTTTTCCTTTCACCACATGCTCAGACCTGGCACCATATCCATCTATCCTAGACAATTCTCTCCCCAGCCACACCATGACACCTGTACCATCCATCCTAGACTCACATCTCCCCTACAACCCTCATGGTACTATCACCACCCATCCTAGACACATCTCTCTCCCACTGTGCCCATGGTACCACTACCATACATCTTAGACTATCTCTCCCCCACCATGCCCATGGCACAACCATTATCCATACTAGATTTATCTCTTCTTCTATTAATCCCATCAAGTTCTCTCTCTTTATTCTATTAAAACTCCCCAGGCCTGGTTATTCAGTCCTCACCATTACTACCATTTGCCTCCAAAGAGGGTGTCCCCATTTCTCACCTTGCTCCACTCAAGTTTATCCTCACCATGGCCACCATCCCCTATCTAACAGGGCACCATGCTGCTTCCAGTTATAACTAGGCAAGAGTCTCTCATCACCCAGAATGATGTTCCTGACTGCTCACAAATTATGCCACAGATCACAGATCAAAGGCCTTTTGGTCAACAACTTGGAAAAATCTTACGCTTTTACTAAAATAGTTTGCTAAAGCTTTGGGAGAAGGCCGTTTTCTTCTTATTTGCTTTTCCCAGGATTGTGACCACAGCACATCCTAGTCTGGACTCTCCTTGCAAGGAGAGCAGCACCAGAGAAATGGCAGAGCACAGTGGTTAGTGGTATAGGCTCTAGTGGTGGACTGAGGGGCTCTCATATCACCTCCACCATCAGTCACCATTTACTTAACCTCCTTCATGTGAAAATTGAGGAAATAATAGTACTCCCCTCCTGGAGTTGTTGAGATGGTTCAGAGAGAACAAACAAAGCAATTAGCATGGTGGTGCCAACTCAACCAAAAGTTGTCAATAAAAACCTTCAGTTGTTTCACCACCATTTTGTTATTTTTATTCAGCAGAGTCATCTATTTGGTCAAAGAAAAACAACCTAAGACGTTTTTATTTGAAGGGTGAGGGAGCTTCCCCTAAAATAGAGGCTGTCACAGTGCAGTTGGAGGAGAGCCCCATGTGGGTAAAATATTATGGACACTTGACATGAGTAAGCGTCCCTTCCAGCTGGGCTGTCCAGAAAAGCACCAGGAGGACACTGACACTTGTTCTGGATCTTGAGGGATGAGCTGTAGAGTTGAGAGGTGAAGAGAAGGGCATTCCAGGTGGAGGTGATGACAGGAGAAAAGGAACAGAGAAGTCAGATATGGGTTTGAATGGTGAATAGTGAATGGTGAATGGTGAATAGTCAGGGTCTCTGGAGTCAAGCATGAGTGAACAGAGAGAGTATGGTCATGTATACAGCCTCATAGTGGAGGCGACTTGAATCCCTGAGCTGCTGGACAGCCCTGACCTTTTTGCAGAGGCACTGAAGCAGCCCTTGGATTAACTGGGTCTGCTCTAGGTCTGCATTCTGGTAACTGGACTGCTGTCTTTCAGCTAGGCTTGAGTCCTTGCCTTGGGAATTCAGCTCTGTCTGGGGCACCTTTTGATGGAGGGTCTACGTTGCTTCTGGAGGTACAACTTCCCCCTCTCCCCAAATAATCTGGGATCTCTTAGTGCACTCCTAATGTGTATCAGGAAAAGGTTTTTATGTACATTCTCACCTTTAATCCTTGCCACGACCCTACAAGGCTGTTGTATTGCCACTTTGTGGATGAAGAAATGGGTTCAGAGGTGAGCTGCCAAGGACATATGGCTGGTAGATGTGGGAGTTGTGATTTGAACTCAAATCTGAATCTCTCAAGCGTGGGCTCCCTCTTCCACACAGTCCAGCTCTGAACTCCATGCTCTGAGCATCCTCTTACCTCACATTCCCTAGGCTGGGCTTCAAGCTCCACCATCTTTCCTTGCAGCCTCAGTATGGAGGCAGGCCAGCATGGCCACACTCTGCTGAGCTGCACCTCTGGCCTTGTTGTAGTCCTGCCTTGGTCTGCTGGGCTGAACCTTCCAGGTTGTCTCATCTTGTCCCAGCTGATGTTTCCCAACCCTAGGGCTCACCCTCCTCATAGCCTCCCTGACACCCCCATTCATCAGGCCTGTCCCTGATAAGGAACAGGGAACCTATGGCTTTCCAAAGGTGGACAGCCTTGGAAAAGCACTGAATGCTTTTGTTAGTGACAATGACTGGGGGCACTAGTGAAGTTTGGGGTGCAGGGCCAGGATGCTGAACGTCTTGCAACATGTGGACCAGTCCCTCACAAAGATGGACAGACTCACATTGACTGCCACAGGTATTATTATTGCTGCATTTTACAGTTGTGGAGACTGAAGTCCACGAGCACAGTGGCTTCATCAGAAGCATGGGGGGGGGAGGCGCTAAGAGTGGATGAACATCCCTCTCTTGACTTCTGACTCTTCCCACTCTGTCCCATAAAGAATGAGATCACTGCTAACATTCCAGACTGGCTTGGGAGCACCCTGCCTCAAGGCAAAGGGATGAACTGGGTGACCTTTCAATGCTCCATCAATCATAGTCATTCCGGGAAAGGACAAACCCAGGGACAGATACTCATCCATTGGGTTCAATGGATGGAATGATGGGAAAGGTAAGACTTGAAAAGTGATTCATTTTCTTGGAAAAGGCTAAGCCCCACATCCTCTTTTGTTCTGCCCCAGCATGGTGAACTTTTTCTTGCCCTATGGGAGACAGGTCTGACAAGACAGGCAGCTCCAGAAAATGTTGGGGACCCAGGGGTAAAGAAAATGCTTTATAGCTCCTTTGTTTTGTGATCAAGGAGCAATTATCCTTTTTCCCCTCTTTGACCTCAGCCTTCCAAGAACACCTGAACTTCCCAAATGCATACCTGAATAAACCCGTAAAAAGTTCTGAGTTTAAAGGATACGGGTAAGGAGCTAAAACATCTACAGGATAAAATGACTTTATTCCCTCCTGGGCTTAGGGCTCCTTTCTTTGCCCCTACTATGAAAGTAGATGGTGTTTCGTTCATCCTGGTCTTGCAGATGGAGGTTATGATTTTCTGCCAATGGGTTCATTGCAACCGGATGTCACAACAGCATCACAAAGACTCATTATGATGGAATTTTCCTGCATTACTTACACCAGCATTTTAGAGCACACTACACACCAGGATGATTGACATTTGTTAGTTCTTTCACCCAACATGTGTTGAGCAGCTGATTCATGCCAGGCCATGTGCCAGCTGCTGAGGATGCAGAGATGAAACTGGTGCGCCTGATGTGCCCCCTCCCTGCACCTGACTGTGTGGCCCCTCCCTGGGGTTTATCGATTAGCAGTGCTGCCCTCTTAACATCTAAGTGTGGAATAACAGAGCAATGTTTCTACTCTGTGTGGCCTCTGGGGCAGCAACAGCAGAAAACCCAGATGGTAATTGAGAAAACTGGGAGGTACAACAGGAATGGCCTCAAGAGCAACTATGGCACCAAAAAGGCCAGGTTCATGTGTTAGTTTGACTCATGGCAGTGGTGTGATAGGTACTTCTAGGCCGAAAGGACTGGAGCCAGGATGGGGTAAGTGTGCCATGAGCTGAGACTGGGGATCAGGGGACTGGAGGATGGGGGTGACAGCAATTAGGAAGAACCATAGGGAGTCATGTGGTATGTGTGTGGGGTGCTCTGTGGGTAGTGGGTATAGGGCAGAGAAGGAGCTGAGAGAAGAGGGGGCTCTGATGACTCCCAGGCCAGTATGACCTGAGAGAATGCTGTTCTGGAAGACAAAAGAGACTCATTACAATGGAGGAGGATGGGCGTGGAGATTTTGAACCTCCTCAGGCACTTTCAAAGAAATAGGATGGAGCTTTGGCCAATGGGAAGCAGTCTCTCCTCATGCTTCAAGGAGGACCAGGCTTGAGCCCGCCCAGCTGGCAGCTTAAGGCTGGCCCTGGCTCAAATACCACCCAGCCACCAGGGCCCCACACCACAGATCCAGGAAGGAGTGACTGGGAATATAAGAGAGGTGAGGGATAATGTTGTGCTGGGGAGTAGATGGTGACACGACAGAGAGAAGCCAGGATGAGCAGGACCCCTGGGTTCCTGGGGCATGGGGGCCAGGCCACCATGGGGACTGTGGTCTTCTCTATTCCAGGTGTTTCTGCCTGAGGCCATGTACTCTGACCATAAAGATGGCCTTCCTGCTGCACCTAACTTCTAGTCCTGGCTCCATACCTAACCAGAAGAATGACTCGGGGCACCCATGTGCTTGGAGGGCCCAGCCATCTTTCCTAGCTATGGGAGCCAGGATTTGTCAAGACCTCCTTGTGGTTACCTGCCACAACAGGGAAGCCAGAACAAGAAAGGATGACTGCCAGTTTTACCCAGAGACACTTGGCTTCTAGGGGCAGTTAACAGTGAACTGTTAACTTTGGAAAGCGCTTTGGAAAGCGCTGCTGGTTTCCTATTCTCTGTGTCACAGCAGCATGAGTCTTTCAGACCAGGAGAGCCATGCACCTACCACCTCTTCGCTCTGCATTCTATACCCGTGTGTCACTGGAGCTCATGTAGCCCAGTGGCCTGGTTTGAAAGATAAGAGCACAGAAGTCCAGAGAGGTATTGGCTTGGCTCTAGGTCACACAGCAAGTCAAAGCAGAATCAGGCCAAGAAACGGGGTTCCCTGATTTGCAGGCCTGAGTTTGCTCCACAGCCTGAACCTGAGCCTCAGAGTCAGGGCTGCCTCCTCTGCTCATGTGGGCGGAGAGGGTGGCGGGCAGGGAGGGCAGCATCCCAGCCTAATTAGAAGCTGTAGAGGAGCAGGGACATGGGGGGCCGTGCTTGCAGATTAGTGCCCCCTCCATAGATCATAGGCACGCCAAAGACATAATAAATAATCTGCCCAAAGGTTTTAAAGGTAAAAATCAGCAAACCATTAATAACATCCCCAGCACCATACATCACGCTGAAATCTTCCCATTATGCCGCTCCTTGAGCCGATTCGCATTTTCTAGGCTGTTTTTTTTCCCTCCCTTTCCAGTACATTCTGCTGCAGCTCTGAAGCCCCTCCCCCACAGCCCACTGAGCCTGGAAGGATGGGAGTGTGAAACCTTTGCAGATTTACCATTAGCCATTGTGGTTCTATTCAGGCCTGTGGAGGGATGACCAAAGGGGAAGCTTTCAGGTCCCTTTCTTGGGACCCTACATTTCTGCTTCCACTTCCCCTTTTAATGGATAGGATGGAGCTTGCCTACCTGCCCCTCACCCACAACTTTAAGTAGGAATAACTGTGGTCTCTCTCTCTCTCTCTCTCAGAGGCTAAGGAGGTTTAATTAATTAATGCAACAGTGTCACTTTAAATAAGAAAAATGCTGATGGCTGCACTTTCTAGTCCCTGGTGTGCCTGTGCTCTGCAGGAGACAGCTGGGAGCTCCCAGTCTAGCTGGCTGGGCTCTAAGATTTGGGTGCATTACACATGTTTTATAATTTGAGGGTAACCTATGGTATCAAGCCAATCAAGAATGAGGATCGAAGGAAAATTAGTAAGCAAGAAGGTAGGCCAGCTGACTAGTGGCCTGTGACATGGGACAGCACAGGGATATGGTGACAATGAGGCAGAGAGCCAGGGGAGTCTCCTCCCAGGCCTGAGTGCCAGACATTGGCCCAGTCACCTATATTTGACCTCAGCTTCCTCAGCTGGGAAGCAGAAGTTAGAAAAGACAGACTGGGGAATAGTCACATGCCACTCTCCATGAATTCTTTGAAGGCCACGTGGATTGAGCAGCTCCTAAAGCTGCCACAATTAAGTGGTTTTTTGGATGCAAGATCTACACTGAAGTCTGGGCTAGCTAACTGTTGCCTCCTAGGAAGAAGGGGGACTGTCCTGGCAGTGTGGGGAAGGGGGAAGGAGTCTGAGCCTCAGCTCTCCTTTCTTGAGCTGGGTGACCTCAGGTCAGCCCTTTCACTCTTCTGGGCCTGTTTCCTCATCTACGACATTCCTAGAGTCCCTTCCAGCTCTGAACTATGGGGCTGAGTCACCTCCCTGAATTTCCCATCCAGACCCAGAGCCACATGCTGGTGGTTCTGCAAAATCTCTTGGGTAGTCCTGGGTTAGGTCCTGGGATCCACCAGCCTCAAATGTTTCCAACCTTGGCTAGGACAATAAAGTTCTCCATAGCTCAGAGTTCTGTTCCTGTCCCCAGCAATTGCACAAAGCAGATAGTAGGAATCCCCCAGCCCGCACCTCACATGTGAGTGGCACTGTGCATTTTACAAAGCACATCCTGGTTTCCTTTGACCCTCAGAACAACCCAGTGAAGAAGAAAGGCAAAGTCTGCTTTACCTGTTTGATGGTGGGGGAAACTGATATGGAAGAATGAACAGGAGGACTGGAGAAATCCTCTGGTAAAAGATCTCACGTGGGGAGAGCCTCGGGTTGTGATAGCCAGTGGGGGGTTTCAGAGAGCCTGAAGACAGCATGCTTTGCAAGGCAGACTCACATTCCCTAAGCCTATGAGTACCATCCTAGGTTGACTCTGCAGGGGTGACGTGCAGCAGGGGCCCAGCAGCCAGAAAGGAGCCTGGGCCCCACAATCAACAAACATGGTCTGGCTTCTCTCTCCGCTGGCAGGCATTCCTTAAAGCCCAGTGCCCTCCTGAGGCTGGCTTCCCCTTCTCAGCCTCCCTCTGGTTCAGGGTCTCCAATGGCACATCAGTAGCCCTTGAAGCCTCTGCTCACAGACCCCCACTGTCGTACCTTCCTTTGTACCTACAGATTGTTCAGCTGCCACACTCTGCTTACCAACAGAGTGATTTGGGGCAAGTTACCAATGTCTCTGAGCCTCAGTTTACCATTGTATCAAAATAGGCCCAATACCTAGCTGACTAAGTGTTTGAGAGAATGAAGTGGTGTAATAAATGTGGACATGCCATAGTAAATATTTCATAGATTACTTACTACCCTGGTGGGTGGGAAATTGTCTTGAGAAGACTTGAAAGCTACCGCAGATCAGCCCAGGGAGAGAAAGCACATTCAAACTGGAGGAGCATAAATTTGGGAAGGTTTCACAAGAGAGTTTGCGTTTGATCAATGCTTTGAAGAAAGAGCAGGGTTTTAACTTGAGGATTTGGGAGCTGGGGTAGGGGAGATTCCAGGGCAGGGGACAAATAGTCAAAAGTTCAGAGGTTTAGCAGGCAGGGAGGGCCCAGCTTGACCAAACACAGGCGGGTGGGGGAGGGGTGGGCACTCTGGCCCAGATGCCTGGCTCTGAAAGGCCCAGTGCCTCACACTGGGCTCCGCTCCACTGCTGGGGTGTCAATTCTGATGATAGAATGCACTTTGCCAACCAGCTGTCCTGAGAGACTCTGGCTTCCCTCAACTTCCTGTCATGGTGACAGACCCTCGGCCTCCTCTCAGGCCTTGATGGATGGCTCCTGTGCTGGATTTCATACATCTCCGTCTTCCCCAGAAGCTGTGACACAAGTAATTGGTGTCACCTCTGTTGATTGCATGCCAAGTGCTGACAAAACAGTCCATAATAGGGAGCTCCAGTGGCTGCCCTTGATTGTGTGGGTGGGGGAATTGCCGGGAGCTGACCCTGTGTGGCCCCCAAACTCTCTGGGGGTAACCAGAGACAGGCAGCTGGCCCAGCTGGACTAGATGGGAGCATGTGCAAAAGTATCCTGGCTCCAACCTGGAGAATGTGCTAGAAACTTTCTAAACTGATGCAGCTTGGTGTTTGGGATCCATGACTAACCTCCAAGTCTATACCTGGGGCCTGACACACATGTCTCTGCTCAGTGCAGTCCATGGCTTCTCAGCATCCTGGTGATGTAGAGGTGAAGACTCTCGAGAGGTCCACCGGCTCCTGCCAGCAAAGCTGCTATCCTTTACCTGTACAGATGACACACCTAAGGTTAAATGAGTTTCATCTATAAATACAGATTGAAGTGGTGGCCAGAACAGGGTCTGGGAGAGGGCTGAGCTTAGGTGGGAAAAAGCCAGGTCACCTGCTCATGACCAGGGAGAACTTGCATTAGATCAGGCCCAATCTGGCCATGCTGGCCTTTCTGACCTCCAGGGTGGAGAGGGCAGAGTGGCCTCTCAAACATCTCCTCTTTCACAAGAGGGTGACAGCCCCACCCATGGCACACAGCTAGCAGAGAGGGCTGCACAGAACCAGGAACACATACAAGGGCCCTCCCGTGTGTTGCCAGAGAAGAATACCTCCTGCTCCATGTGATCCAATCCCTAACCAGAGTTCCACCGAGACAAACAGGGTTAGTTGAGGATTGGCTGGGGACTGGAGAAACACCCATCCACTTCTCTCGATACACTATAATTTGCCCCTGAACCCTTGCCTTAAAATTAAACAGAAACAGCAGATCGCTGGATATACGGGCCATACCACAGTGGTCTCCTTTCTGGGGCCTTTCTTTCCTCTTTCTTTTCTTTTCTTTTCTTTTCTTTTCTTTTCTTTTCTTTTCTTTTCCTTTCCTTTCCTTTCCTTTCTTTTCTTCCTTCCTTTCTTCCTTCCTTCCTTCCTTCTTTCTTTAAGTTCCTTTATTTTGAAAGAGACAGAGCAAAAGTGGGGGAGGGTCAGAGAGAGAGGGAGAGAGAGAATTTCCAGCAGGGTCCTTACTGTCAGTGCAGAGCCCATCATGGGGCTTGATCTCACAAAGGGTGAGATCATGAGCTGAGCCGAAACCAAGAGTGGGACATTCAACTGACTGAACCGCTTAGGTGGGGCCTTTATTGACTGATCCCTGCCCAACACCAAGAGAAGCTTTGAGAAGCAAGCTCCCCATGCAGGGGAAGGTGTCCATTGCCTTGCTCTGAGCTCTCTCCATGAGGACTTTGGGCAAGAACTGGTCTTTGGTTTTAGTATCAGAAATAATATTCTGGTATTTTGTTTTGTTTTTGCTCATCTCAAAAGGTAACTTGTGACAGGTCATGGGGACTGCTGCATTCAGGGCTCCCTTTGGCCACAAGCACCAATGGGGCTTAGCCCCAGTCCTGGCTCCATTTTACCTCCCTTCCTTTGTTTTCTTTGTATCCTGTTATATTGTTGCATCCAACAGATTGCTGTAAGTCCTTTTCCGTATAAGGTGGACTAAGCAATGACACAGCCTCAGTACCTGTGGTCTAGATTTTGTATAGGAAAGAGGCAAATATTTCTCAAAGCTCATTATTGATCTCCTGGGCCTGCCTCCTGTGGTCTACAATTCTGGCCTGGGGGCATCCGAGTATATATTCTATACACATTAGCTCCATACCTACCACATATGCCATGAGCCATAGACAAAGTGATGGTGGCACTTGAGACATCTCAGCAACAACTCTTAGGATGACTTCGCCAGCACCTTTAGGCACTCAGCCACCAAGACAACTTGCTTTGTTCGGCCAGCCCCGCAGCAAATGTCTGTCTGCTGTCCCTGGTGGCTGGTCTTCGTGAGCTATTGGCAGGTCTGCCTGGGTGTCCTGTGTGTGTACCCAGCCTCTCTGCATGGGCTAGGGGGTATTGAAGAGCCCCTGCTGCTGGGCATAAAACAGGCAGGAGAGCCGGAGAGTAAGTTAGTCATCAGAGCTGTGGTCATCCTGGGAGCCTCTTTCTCCTTGTTCCAGTTGGATGATGCTTGCCCTTCTCCCTGGGGTAGTCTGGAAGTTAATAATTCCTTATCTGCACCTGGCCCACCCACAAAGAGAGAGGGGTCTCCTGGGGGTTGGAGCAATGCCAGGGCTGCCCCAAGGAGGGACAGCTGCCCCCAGTCTTCCTTCCTAGGGCACTGGGCACCCCCCTAACCACCCCGCCACACAGCAGTCTCCAGCCGGGCCCCTGGGACCTGCAGATCCTTCCTTGATCCCGCCTGGCCTGGGAGAGTCCCCATGGCCGGCTCATTGTCCCACTCCTGCCACTTTTCCTCTGCCGCATTGTTCCCGTTATCAGCATCCTACACGCTGCAGCGGCTGCACAGGAAAGCGTGGCTGCCGCTGAGGCCGCTGCTGAGGCCGGCTGACAAGGCCCAGGTGTCCTGTTGGCGGGGGCTGCCAGAGTCCTGGCCGGCTGGAGAACATGGCATGTGCTGTGCTCTCTATGGGTATCTTGGTTCTCTGTGCTTGAGGTAGGGGGCAGGAGACCCTGGGCCCAGCTATGATGTCAGGAGGTTCATGCAGTCTCTCTACCTCTTTCCATCAGTATCAATGTCCTGTATCTGTCAGAACCTGTTTGTTCTCTCCTGTGTCTCTGTTTCCTACTCTGTTAAGCACAGGCCTGCCTGTTCTATTAACGGGATCAAATGAGGCCCAGGAAATGGAAGTGTGAAGGGCACACCTTGCCCACAGTACCTGGGCCCTTTCTGAAGTGAGGGGTTTAGATTAGAGCAGGACCAATAAAGCAGCTCCTATCTAGAGTTTTGGGGGAGATGGGGCTGGGGGAAAGGAGAAAAAACTCCTACTTTTGGTCTGCACCAGTGTAGAATATTCTAGGAATCTCAGGAGAGCTGGGTGGTACAAATTTAGCAAGTAAAAACATAGGACACCCAATTCAATTTGAATTTCAGATAAAAAAATGATTTGTAAAATATAAGTATGTCCCATGCAATATTTGGGACATAACTATACTAAACAAATTATTTAAAAAAAATTTTTTTAACGTTTATTCATTTTTTTGAAAGAGAGAGACAGAGTGGGGGAGGGGCAGAGAGAGAGGGAGATACAGAATCTGAAGCAGGCTCCAGGCTCTGAGCTGTCAGCACAGAGCCTGATGCTCGGCTTGAACCCACGAACTGTGAGATCATGACCTAAGCTGAAGTCGGACACTTAACTGACTGAGCCACCCAGGTGCCCCAAACTATTCTTTTTTTAAATCTGAAATTCAAATTGAATTGGATGTCCTGTATTTTATCTAGCGATGCTACTTAAGACCCCCAGTGTGGGGTCTAGAATGCTGTAGGGCATTCTTTGGAAAGTTTAGACAGGATTGGGAAGATGGGGGAGGGTTTTCCCATATCTGTCTCATTCCCTAAATTTTCTCTGGAACACCTTTTCCAGAGGTGACCTGTAGCCTGCAGGTGGATCTCCAGGACAGAAGATCTTCCAAGTCTATGGCCCCTAGAACAGCCCCGGCCAGATGTTCAGGCCCAGGACTCTGTGCAACCTCCTCAGGTGGGGGCACCTCATCAGGGGGTGTGGGTGCATAAGGGGAAGTCTGCAGAACTGGCCCAGTAATGGAGATGGACCAAGGGAAGACCCCTAGCTGGTGAGCCAACTTTGTTCCCACCTGCAGGGATGTCCCGCCCTCTGCTGGCACATGCAGATATGACAGGATTTTTCCTTCAGAGTTGGTCTCTGGGAGAATTACCAGGTAAGCCAAATTTACAGCTTATCTTCAGTTCTTTATCTGCTCTGGGAGAATCTGAATTGTGGCTTTCCTGTGAAGAAAAATTCACCCTTGTGAATCTTGATTGTTGAAAAAATCTCGATTGTTGAAGAAAATTTTTCCCACTCTAGCCAAGAAGGAACTTGGAGAAAACAAACTAAAGTTTCACTAATTTTGTCTCCCATAAGGAGTGAACTTGGAAAATTCTAGAAACAAAAAAGTATGCAACATTCTGCGAAGTAATGTCTCTCAGTGTCATTAACAGCAGTGAGAACAGGAGTATGGGATGACCACACTGAAGGGGCTTGTATCTCCTCTTGACCTAGCTCACCAGGGCAGGATGCCATTATCACATTCACTGTACCACGAACTCAGTTCTAAAGTCACTGGCTTGTGGAGTTCACAATTTTCTGTTCCCTTCTATTGACATGGATAATTAGATGCTTCCTGTGATACTTCTTCTGTTTTAGCTCAAGATACTTCCGAGAGACCAGGAATCTCAGGACAAAATTTCCTATGCTGTACTCAACAGGCCAGTAACACAATTCCTACAGATAACAGCCAGTGGAGTATACTAAGAGGGGTCTATTAACTCCAGCCAATGAATAGTTTTACTTCATGTATGGAATGCAAGAAATAGTACTTTTTCACCATCAAGGTATTTATAATCTGGGAGCGCCTGCATGGCTCAGTCAGTTAAGCATCTGACTTCGGCTCAGGTCATGATTTCACAGTTCGTGAGTTTGAGCCCCACATCGGGTTCTGTGCTGACAGCTCAGAGCCTGGAGCCTGCTTTGGATTCTGTGTCTCCCTCTCTCTCTGCACCCGCCCACCCCCGCTCACTCTCTGTCTCTGTCTCTTTCAAAAATAAACATTAAAAACTTCACTCATATGAGGACTTTAAGATACAATACAGATAAACATAAGCAAAAATATAAAAACAGGAAGGGAGACAAAACATAAAAGACTCTTAAATATGGTATACCATAACAGAGAGTTACTGGAGGGGTTATGGGAGGGGGGATGGGCTAAATGGGTAAGGGGTATTAAGGAATCTACTCCTTAAATCATTGTTGCACTATATGCTAACTAACTTGGATGTAAATTAAAAATAAATAAATAAATAATAAAAGTGTGAAAAAAATTTTAAAAAGATATTTATAATCTGAGTGGAAAATGACATAGTTATTAAGTGTGAGCTAATACAGCTGCAAGAATTTGCTATCTATAACCAAAGCAGCAGCAGGTTTTTTAGGGACTCTACAATTTGGAAGCCTCTTAAAGAAATAGAATACAAGATTGTGAATGCATATCTAAGCTCAAAAGTGAATATTTATTTGGAATGAGTAAATGAATCACAAAAAATTATCTATTTTTTTAAAAGATAGACTTTATTTTTTAGAGCAAGTTTATATTTACAGTAAAATAAAGCAAAAGGTACAGAGATTTCCAATGGACCCCTTGCCCACTAACATGCACAGCCTCCCCCACTATCAACATCCCCTTTAGAGAGGTACATTGTTACAATCAATGAACCTGCACTGACACCTTATAATCACCCAAAGTCCATAGTTTATATTAGGGTTCACTCCTCGTATTGTACATTCTGTGGATTTAGAAAAATGTATAGTGGCATGCATCTCCTCTTACAGAACCATATGGAGTGGTTTAACTGCCCTAAAAATCCTCTGTGCTTCCACCTATTCAACCCTCCTTATTCCTTAACCCCCAGTAATCACAGATCTTTTTATGTTCTCCATAGTTTTGTCCAAATAGCATATTTCTAAAAGAAAAAAAAACTCAACAAGTATCACAAAACCAGAAAAATAATCCATACAAGCTTCTGGCTTTGTGTACTTCAAATCTTGGGTCTCTTCTGCTGGGTACATACTTTCAGTGCTGGGAGCCCTGAGACATGTGCTCACTGAAGCAAGACTTCGGGCCTTGCACCTTCACCTCATGGCACTGTTGGGTCCCTTGGGTGTTGCCTGGAAGCCATTTCTATACCTGGATGGTTAGCAATGATTAACTACACAGAAGTGACTGACGTATGTATATACGTGGCAAGTATGACAGAGGAGAAGGCAGAGTGGAAAAAATAATAGTCTTAACCAATTTGTGATTAATATGTCTCACGTTTGCAAATTTCACAAAGGACATGGCTGTAGTAAGGCACTTTGACTAGAATGGGGGGCCCCAAGGCTTAACCTTATACATACCAAGGCCAAATCTCAACACAAGTAAAGTTAATGTTATCCACAGAAATATGGCTAATATTTAGAGAATAACACTGTGGATGTCTGGTTATTTCCAGTGTTCCGAATGTCTTGGGGCATTTTTTTTTTTCCAAGAAGCATAGTCCTGTAAGAGTGATTCTGGTTTTTATATGTGTTTTACAGAAGCCAGGCTTCTGACATGTAAGCCCAGTAAATAAGCAAATGCTCTTTATTTACTGTTTACAAGATCTAGCTTTATCCCAAACTCTCAGACAATGTTAGATTTAATCTACCCATGTTCAGATTAGGCCCACTTTGCACTGCCCAACCCTACCCTGTGTCCCACCCCAAGGATGTTAACATGGTACTGAATGCTAGCTAAATGAGAATAATAGAGGGAAGGCATCTTGGGGAAGTAATTCGATCTGTGGCAATATGAACACAAGGTTCAAAGTCAGTGGAACAGAACAAAAGGAAATGTAACACAATGGGTGCAGGCAGACAAGGAGAATTGCTACCACAGGACTGAGCTCCTGAGTAAGACAAGGGAGCACTTTGTGAACTTACGACCTCCTCATCTGTTGGGCTGGTTTGTACATGGTTTGGAGGAGTCAAGAGAACCAGTTAGATGACCAGATGACCATGCTTAAGGCATCAGAATTCGAAGTTTGTCTTGTAGGACAAGTTCATGCTTGGATTTTAGGTAAACAACGCCCTCTACTGCTAAACAGCTCTCATGACAGCTCTCTGGGTGATGGCTTTCCCCAGGAGGCTCTGTCTACAGGAACCCCCAAAGAGGAGTGGAACAAGGTGGAAATAGTGTTAGATCCATGGGACACCAAGAGCCTTCAACTAAAAGAGAGGTTTCTGATTAAGATCTAGATTCAGGCATCCAGTGGAGGTTAGATTATGGGGCCCTTAGAATTCTATCAGCACCCAGATACAAGAATATTCACATTTTCACATTTGTTTGAAAGAGTAGACACACACACACACACACACACACACAGACAAGCAAACACTTTTTCTACCTCTTTGGATCAGATGGATTGGTTAGTGTTTATAGCTATCTCACCAGATCAGTTCTTTGCAAGCAGAACAGAAGGCTTTGGAAATTCAGAACTTATTCTAAGAGTCAAGAGTTTAAAGCACTTCTCTCCTCCCCCTCCCTGCCCAACCCCCCACCCCTCCCCACTGGAGGCCTCTGCCACTGGGGCCTCCAATTTTATTTAAGAGTGGTTAGGAGCGCCTGGGTGTCTCAGTTGGTTGGGCGTCCGACTTCAGCTCAGGTCATGATCTCACAGTTTGTGGGTTCGAGCCCCACATTGTGCTCACTGCTGTCAGCCTGTCAGCACAGAGCCTGGAGCCTACTTCAGATTCTGTGTCTCCCTCTCTCTGCCCCTCCTCTACTCACACTTTGTCTCTCTCTGTCTCTCAAAAATGAATATATGTTAAAAAAAATTTTTTTTAAAGTCGCTAGAACCATTGACTCCCATGCTTTATGTAACTTGAAATATCTCCCCAGGAAACTTGAGTTTTCTTCTCCTTTTGTCTTCTCTTTCCCCTCGCCTGCCCCTCCTCCTCCTTTTCCTCTTTCTCCTTCTCCTTCTCTTGCATTTTCTTCTAAAGACATTTGGAAGCTACAATATATGTAGTGATTTAAAGTAACCCAGGCTCAGGGAGCCTAGGTGGCTCAGTCGGTTAAGCATCTGCCTTAAGCTCAGGTCAGTCATCTAAGCTGACTTAGGCTCACAGTTCGTGAGTTCGAGCCCACATTGGGCTCTGTGCTGACAGCTTGGAGCCTGGAGCCTGCTTCAGATTCTCTCTCTCTCTCTCTCTCTCTGTCTCTCTCAAGAATAAATAAACATTAAAAAATTTAAAAAGAAATAAAGTAACCCAGGCCCAATCATTTGAGACAAAGCCCTGTGTCCACATTCTCTTGGTGCCTTGGCTTTCTGGGTTGTGTGGCTGCCATCCCTTCCCACCTGGGTTTTTGAGGGGAATGATCACTCTCTCTGTTGCCCCTCACTGTGGACTGGGGAACAGGGCATCCTCCCCTGATACTGTGCCATTAACTAGTCACTTGACCTCAAGTATTTGACTTCCTTGACCTCACTCTTCTCTACTATAAAGTGAAGAAGTGGATTGAACTAGATGATGTCTGCATTATCTGCCAGCTTCCTCTGAGACCCAGCAATCTCACTTCATTTTACCTCAAGCTTCTGCCTGGCTCATTATGGGTAAACCAGTTGCACTCTACTGATGAGCAGAGAAAGGGTCCTGGCAGTGTTTGACTGCAGGTAGCCTCTGTAATCTGTGATACTACTCTCTTTACAGTTTGCATACTCACTTAACCATTATGGATGATTTGACAGGCTTTTTCACTAGCTTCACTGGTTACATCAGGTAAAATGCTAAAATCATCTGTATTTATGGGATCTACAAGGTTTAAAGGTACCCTAAGGGATCTAGGCTTATTTTCTACCTAGAACTGCATCCCAAAGAACTGTAAGCTCATAAAGGTCCTTAAAACGTCAAGTTGGCAGGCTTACCCCACCAGGTAGCAGGCTGAGGACTGTGTTCTCAGGGAGTGTCCAGCCAAGCTCTATACACCTGATTCTCTGATGTGTCAAGTCTGTTCTGAAGGAGGCAGCTCTCCATGGAAATCTAGATTCTTCCAACTGTGCTCAACCTGATTTCTTCTCTAAGCTCCTTGATAGGTGAGATGAGAGGAGGGAACCTGGTCAAATAAAAAATGAATTCATTATATTTAACCAGATGCCCAGAGTGGAGTTGTTGAAAACTCTCATGTGCATGGGAACCATCTCAGAAAATAATAAATAATAGTGACACACAGCAACAAGGACCAAATGTCTCCCTTTTGACCTTCTATTTCCTCCATAGGGGTCTTGGCACCTGGGTTCAACGCAGACTTGAGTGTTTTGTTCTGCTGATTGTGTCTTGATATGACAACACAAACGCTAACTTCCTTCTGGGTACAAGGCAACCTGAGGAGAAGCAGGAGAAACTCTGCAGGAAGAGGTCCTGCCTGTGTTCCCCACACCCTCAACTTTAGTTGAGCTGGGGAATCTTTAGTTGTGCTGGGGAATCTTCACACCCTAATCTGTGCTGAGGCTCAGGTGGAAAGTGAAAAGCCAGGCTGAATACTGAATATCCTGTGCATGCGTACACACACACACACACACACACACACACAGCACTCTGACTGTAAATACAGGATTAAGCCTATAAAAGAAACAATAAGCTAGATTCAATGAAGTTTCCCCAGCAAATGGAGTGTTTAGGGTTTTGCTGGGATTCTATTGTGTAGACTGGAGTCTCTTAACACAGTAAGACAGCAAGCAACTTCCTGTTATGGAAACAGCCAAACCCTAACATTCAGAAAGTCAATCTATACAGCAACTGGATAAACAACCAAGATAATGATCAGCCATAATGGGCACAATAGCCAAAATGGGATTACTTGGAGAAAAGGGGCTGGCGCAGACCCAAGCAATGCAGATGAATACAAGCCATCTCCTGCTTAACAATCCCTATTCATTGTGCCCTGGGCTTGTGCACACCGCCCTGCACATGGTGGCTGGGAGTGTGCAGGTACAGATCTCAATGTTATTTTTAGGTGGCTTGCTGGGAGCTGTGTGTCTGGTTCCCTGGGTGACCTTCCGGAGGCCTGGGGCACTGTGCTAGGACAGGTGTCCTGTCTTTGCCAGCACTGAGATTGGTGTCACACTCCAGGTCTTACCACTCATAAAAGTAAGCTCATCCAAGCCAGTCCTGGAATTCTGGAAATTTTTAGTTTCCCCATCTATAAAAGGCCATCCTAATAATGAATTCTGACTACTCTGCTCTGTTTCCTCTGAGGGCTACATAGATGGCAGTGCTTTTAGATTACAGAAGAAGTAGCAGAAATGGCTTTGTTTTATAAAGTATCTGAGCACCGGGCAATTGCAAAACTGTTTGCAGTGAGACTTATCTTCTGCCCTCCAAACTGCTCTATCAGCACAGGCATCCTGGCCTTCTATCAATCCTTACTCAACACATGCCCATATTAACCTGCCCTGGTCATGATACAATTAGGTATCACCCTCCAACTAGGTAGGCTGGGTGATCATGACCCCATGTGTTCTGACATGGAGGACCTTGGAAGGTCTTCCTGACTCCGAAATCTTTCACTTATCACCCGGTTTCTATCTGAAAGGAAGTGTCCATCATTTAAGTTCGTTGGGTTAATCTAAAAGTTGGGGTGCATTGTGAGTGGGGACATTGTGTCAGGAGAGCCCATGTCAGTGAGGACATATCCTGAGAAGGAAATCTAGGGCCACTGGGGTATCCCATGGCTTTCTCTGTGCCTGAATTTCTTTATCTGGGAAGAGAGGGCAGGAAAGACAGGCCCCGGGAGGTTGGAGGGTGGTATGAAGTACTGTCAGGGCCTGGATGAAACATTCTAGTGTCAGAAGGTACAAAGAAGGCTAACTTTTGACAATGCGGACTTTTGGAAATGTCAGTGGGACAGAGGGGAGGATAAAAAGTGATCAATAAACTCCAAGATCTAAGAGCAAAGGCATTGCAATACATTTACAGTTTTGAAGGACAGGAATTTACTTTTCAGAGATGGCGAAGATCTTAGAGATCATTCCAAGACAAAAACATAGCTCAGAGGGAGGGTGTGACTCACCCAGGCTGCAGAAGAGTTGAAATGCAGGAGTGAGAAGCTCAACTTCCTAAGTCTATCCTTCCCACCACACCTCACTGCCTCATCCCATAGAGACCACCATGGTAGTAGATGCCCTATGATCCACAGGGCTTTTCAAGAGCCGGGAAGGCCTGACCGAGGGTCCTGCTCAGGAATCTTGCATTCACCTGGCACTATCTGCCTCTAAGTGGGAAGGAGGGGAGCCAGGCTCCCTGGGCACTCTCTCCAATCCCTAAGAGCAAGACCTGACCAGGGTGGAGAAGCCTCTGACCTACTACTGCACATCATTCCAGGCAGCTCCACCTTCCCTACACCCAGGGAGAGTGGGAAGATGACAGCCAAGGCCAATGGATGACCACTTTGAGCAAGAGAATCTTCAGGCCAAGTAAATCAATTCTAGAACCCAACAAGCAAACATTTCCCACTTCTATAGCACTTCACGTCTACATCCCATTCAACTGCGACAACTTCCCTGTGCATAAAGTATCCCATTATTCCATTTACAAATGAGAAAAGTGAATGCCCACAGGCTAAGTAACTTCCCTACAATCAAGGACCCAGTGGTGAGTCCTGTACTCAGGATCCTTTCAGGCCCTTTGACTCTAAGCCCAGTGCTTGTTCCACCAAATCTCCCTGGCCCTGAATCCACAAAACTTCTTCTTAAACACAACATAGTATTCAATGATGCAGGAATGAGCGTTTATTTGTTTGCTTATGTTCATTACAATTGGTAACTTTTGAACCTATATTAGATACCGTTGCTCAACTGCTGTGGGTTCAGACTGAAATCTGTGGTCCTAATAATTTAAAGTCCTTAAGAGTCCTAAAATAAAAATCTGTGCTGTTTCCATTCCCAAACAAGGTGAATTGACATGACCCACTATAGTCCACTTTTCTCCATGGTGGAGAAGCCAGCTACCTTCAACTATATAGAATAATAAAGATGTTGTCCCTGAGCAAGGGACCAGAGGAAAAAGAAGCACTTCTGTCCATGCCTCCCTCCCATCCAAGCAGGTCATTTGTTGGACCCTAGCTTCTGATCTTTTATTAGCCACAATCAGCTCTGTGACTTGGAAGACAGAGCAAGTAGCTTCTGCTGTAGAACTGGGTGTCACAGTCCTATTCTTTCTTTGTAGGGTTCCTGGATGGGACAGGGCCTGGACACCACATGTGTGTGCTGCTCCTTGATTTTGCTAATCAGAGACATCAGATTCCAGTTTTACAACTGGCCTATGTTTTCTTCTGTGTTGTTCATATCAAGCGTTTAAATCCAGTGCCTCCTATGGCAACCACCTAGGTGTGTTCATGTGCTTCTCATAACAACCCTGAGAGGGCAATGTTGTTATTATGTAGAGCAGCAAGTTAAAGCTCATAAAGACTTCACTTTGCACGCTGATTCCATAGCTAATCAATGGCTGGAACAGAAGCTGAACTCCGAATTGTTGGACTCTAGGTTTGGTGCTCTTTCTAGCACAACATGTGGCCTGATTCCATGGTTTTTGGCCCATCCTGGTATTGGCCCAAGGAAGCTCTCAGTCCTTCCAGCTCAGCCAGACCTCTGGCCTGGCCTTCTTCTTCTCTCATGAGCTTTGGTACCCACCTTTCAGAATGGCCAAATCGCATATCTCCACCTGGACTAGAGACTCCACTCACTCACTCTTCGTAGTCACTCTTTGCATATTCTCAGGGGTACAACTTTTGGTGACTTCATATCCCTTCCTCTACTTTTCTGGGCATCATCCACATGGTAGGAGTAATGAGAACAAAATCCCAGTTAGCAAGCATGTGTCCAAACTACACATACTTGTAGAGAGACATGAAAGAACATGAGACAAGCCTGGGGTCCTTACTCATTCTGCCAAGAATGGATCCCCCATTGCAGGTGCTACAAGTGGGATCTCCATATTCCCAGAAACCAGTAGCATGAGCTCACTTCTAACACAAGCCAAGAGATGCAGTGCAGGTGGCCTCATTGTCCTGCAAAGCTTCCGTGGTTCCTCTTTGCCTACAGAGTAAAGTCCCGCCTGCCTGATAGTCAAGGCCTTCATGATTTGGCTCCCCTGTGCCCTGTGACACAGAGTTGTTGTCCCCCTCCCTCTGTCTCCCTCACTCATCTGCATCTGTCCCATCATGGGCTCTCCCCTCCCCTCCATTTCTCCAAATCTTACCTGTCCATCCAGGCACATTTCAAATGATGGCTTCTTTGCAAAGCCTTTCCTAATGATCCTATTTTGAAAAAGAGGAAATAGGAGATCAGTAGAATTAAATTAATTGCCCAAGTTTACACAGCCAGTGAGTGGTGAAATACAGATTTCAAGCCAGGCCTGTCAGACTCCAAAATCAAGGATCTTTCTACTGAATCCTATCTTCCTGGGAGGAACACATGGGATAACATACTTAATGCACTGCCAAGAATGAGGTGCCAAAGCTTTACAGGTTCTGCTGGAAGTCAGGAAGCACAAGATGCAAATAAGGTCAAGCCCAGGTTGGGTGTTAAGGCAGTCCGTTTGTTAGAGACCACAATATTGATGACATTAGCTGCCATTTATTGAGACACAACTATGTATGGTACACTCTGCTAACTTTAAATATGGCTCTTCATTTAATCCTCACCACCTCCCTAAGTTAGGTATTATTATTCCACTTTCTTAAGGAGATGGTCTTTAGAAAACCCACCTAAGCTAGGCATTTTTCCCACTAGTTTTTATAACAACTGTGTGAAGTGTGTTTACTTCTGTGTTACAGTTGGCATAATTGGAGCTCAAAGAGTTCCAGCCACTGGCCATTGAACATGGCAGAGCTGGGTTAAAGCTCAGGTCTGATAACTGTCCCACTGGGGAACTGGGGCAGTTCAGCCCCCGTGGATGGAGGATGAGATGGAAACCCTCCAGGCAGGAGCTCTGACTGGATGCTTATCAGTAACTATGACCTTCGTATGGCTTGAATGTGGTTCCCACTGTTTAATGGAGTAGAGGAAGGATGCAAAAGGTGAGGGCAGGTGCAGTGCCCATTTAGAGAACAGAGAATTCTGGGGAAAGATCTCATGTGGAGCAGTAGGTAAAGATGAGTTTGTGTGGGCCCAGGGATGGAGGCTCTGGTGCTTGGAGATATGGAGTAGGCTGGAGGAGGCTGGTGGAGAAGGGAACATTCTCTCAGCTGGGAAATTTCACCAAGTGTGCTCTCAGGCTTGGCATGTAAAAGTTAGGGCCTTGACTGGACACCAGCAGCCGATCTCTAGCCTCTACTTCTTGGGAAGCAAAGGAAAAGACTCCTGGAGAAAGGGAGTCTTCTCTCTACACCTTTCTTAGAGCAGGTGTTAACTGTGCCTAGGGCCTGCAAGAAAGTGGGAACTTTGTTGTCAAGGAAACAGGCTCAGGCTGGGATCCCCTGAATAAGGAGCCTACTAGACAAGAGGGGCACCAATAAAGGATGAAGATAATTTGGTTCAATTCCACACACACAATTCCACACTGAGCCTGTTCTGGAAACCATGGTGGTTGAGGAATGATAGAGACTCGGAACCTGCCCTAGGGTGCTAACTCTCAGGAAGGGTCAGTAAGTCAACCACAGCTGGGCTCAGTTGAATAACATCTATCTGATACCACATATGTGTGGTAACCTCAAAAAATATTTACTGAACTAGACTCCTAAGTAGAGGGAAAAACATGGCGGTGCTCCCCCAACTAAAATGTATGGCATCAGTGGTATATATCAAGCCTTAAAGGTATTGCAACCTCCTTGACTCTTCTGGACTTGAGAGCTGAGAAAGCCTCTAGACATCTGACTTGGGCTTGTGACTGCTTTCAGGGACAATGAAACAATTCATATGATGTATGAGACTGTTAACCAACTAGAAATTTCTAAGACCTAGGGTGGGTTCTCACCTCTTTTATTAGCTGTGTGTCATGAGCAAGTAATTTAACCTCCCTGGACCTCCATTTCCTTTAACTATAATTTGGGGATAATGCTAATGATAACAAGGGTTTATTTCTTTGTTCACTAACTCATTTACTGAGTACGAACTGGTACCCTTCCGGGCTCTGAAAACACAGCAGCAGACGTGACAACCAAGGGACTACTCTCAAGGAACTTTCTGTCTCATGAGAAAAAGCAGAAAGTGAAACAGTGAAGATATAATACACAAGATCCTTTCAGGTGGTGATAACTTGATAACTGTTATGGAGAATATGAACAAGGTAGAGAAAAAAAGAGAGAGGAATGAAGGGGTCTGTCTCTACTGACTCTATCCTCTGCCTTGGCAGGAGCCAGGAGAGCACTCTTCCATAACTGTACCATTATTTGCCTCCTCATGTCCCCCCACCAAATTCATATGCTAACATTCTAACCTCCAATGGGATGCTATTAGAAGTGGGGCATTAGGGCACCCGGGTGGCTTAGTCAGTTAAGTGTCTGACTTCAGCTCAGGTCATGATCTCATGGTCTGTGAGTTCGAGTCCCACGTCGGGCTCTATGCTGACAGCTCAGAGCCTGGAGCCTGCTTCAGATTTTGTGTCTCCCTCTCTCTCTGCTCCTTCCCCGCTCATAGCTCTGTCTTTATCTCTCAAAAAATAAGTAAAAACAAAAAAAAGTTAAAAGAAAAAAAGAAATGGGGCCTTTAGGAGGTGATGAAGTCATGACAGTGGAGTCCTCATGATAGGATTTGTGCCCTTATAAGAAGAGACACAAGAGAGCTGGCTTCCTCTCTCTGTTCTCCACCATGTGAGCACACAGTAAGAAGAGGCCATCTGAAAACCAGGAAGCAGTCTCTCACCAGACATGAGATCTGCCAACACCTTGATCTTGGACTTTCCAGCTTCCATATCGGTGAGAAATAAATTTTAGTGTTTAAGCCACTAAATCTGTAGTAATTTGTTATAGCAGCCTGAAATGACTGAAACTTTGCATTTCTTCTGTTTGCCTGCTGCCCCCTGCCCCAAAGGCATGTAATTGGTGGTCTTGCTGGTGGTCATATTCTTGCCCTCCTTCCAAGGGGATTCCATAGCTGGATTTTTAGCCCTGGGCATGGTTGCTATGTTGCTGGTTCAGCCACCTCCCAGACCTGGCAGCAACTGTGAGCCAAGTCAGAGACCAGGTGCAAAACTTTAAAATCTGCATGAACCCATGGCAATCCTAACCCTCCAGTTTCCCCCACCTCCATTCCTGCACCCTTCCAAGAAGCATGAGCATCATAAATAAATCCACGACCAACATAGCTAGGCCCAAAGTAGGGTGGTAAGTTCTAGGCCAAGGGGAGCCTGGAGGGGTGAAAGTTTCTGCATGTGAGGATTTCTGGAAAGTGAGAGTCTGAGCTCAGTTTGGAAATTGCAAAACTGCAAGTGATATGGTTTAGTAGTAGGTTCAGAGAGGGGGTGCCCTGGAAGTAGGAGGGAGAGCTGGGGCTAGCAGGGACGTGGGGGTGGGAAAAGACAGGCAGTGGCTGCTGCGTTTGCTGTTTCACACCTGAGTCTTGACCTGAAGGGTGGCTGGGATTTGGATGGCTAGAGCAAATGGAAAAAAACCTCCACTCAGAGAAGCACCTGCTTCCTGCTCTCAATTTTCTCTTCTTCCAGGTAAAGTTATGGATTCCTAGCAGCCTCCATTGGGTGGGCTTCTGGAAGGTGCTAGTGGGTCCCAAAGGGCATGGGAGCCATTGTAGAATTGTTCAATAATACAACAGGGGATTTACAAAAGAACATCTAATTTAATTCCCTCATTTTGTAGATAAGGACACTGAAGGTCAGAGGGGAAGGTGCTTACCTAAGATCACACAGCTAGCAGGTGAATGCCTTGTAATTTAATGTAGATTTCTGGATTCTAGCTTGGTGATCATTTTACTACCCACACCTCTCATCCGCTCTGTGCCTGGCAGTCCTGTGCCCAGCATGTGTGTACAGACTAAAGGATGGATATCACCATTTTTCAAGGTCCAGCTGAAGCTGTGGGTCCACTTGGCTTCCCTAGGAGTTGGAGCAGGACCAGGGTTCTCATGTCTGCTGTAAGAAAAACTAAAGTCATCTAGTCCCAGGGGTGTTTCCCCAGTGTGGACAGCAATATTCAGCCCACTCAGCATCTTCTGGGTGATGCCATTGTGGCAGACAGTGCTTTGCAGACCTGGCTTTCTCAGCTGAGAAAACAAGATTTTCTCTGCCACTTACTAGTTACAAGATCTCTGACATTGATGAGCCTCAATGCTCTTACTTGTATTATAATATACACCCTTCTTGCATCATTTAGTTACTAGACCCAAAAATGCAAAGGGGATACAAAACGCATATAGTTGAGTATTTAGTCTGAAGCTGTTTATCTATGTACCATCAACATCACCACTATCACCATCATCTTGCCTGAGGAACTGAAGATATACATTATCTTGGATGTCATGATGCATACTTTAATTACTAATTACCAAAGGCCTTAGGTGACTAATAAAGATATCAGTCAAACACCTGGACTGTCCATAGTCAGAACTTGCTCTCCAAACAATGGCAACCAGAGGGCTGCTCTCGCCCAAGTAGGTTCTTAGTACATGTTTTTTGATGTTTATTTATTTTTGAGAGAGAGGCAGAGAGAGAGAGAGAGAGAGAGAGAGAGGACACAAGCAGGGGAGAGGCAGAGAGAGAAGGGGACAGAGGATCTGATGCAGGCTCTGTGCTGACAGCAGAGAGCCCAATGCGAGGTGTGGACTCAAGAACCATGAGATTGTGACCTGAGCTTAAGTCGGATGCTCAACCGACTGAGCCACCGAGGTTCCCGGGTTCTTAGTACATGTTTATTGTTTGGCTCACCCACCTGCCCTGAAGATGGAATGAAGAAAGACTAGAAATCGTAGGATTTGGGGTTCCCAGGTGGAAGTTCTTCCACCTGTCATAGTGATATTGCCAGAGAGGAACAATCCCAGTTAATATGTTCCAGTGACCATGTAGTCACCTATCCATGGGTTCCAGACAGTGTCCCCCAGGATTGGGAAACCATGACAGGCTTTCTGGAGGAGGTGGGCCTTCTTCCTACTTGTGATGGGGTCAGGGTTATGGTCGATCCAAGAGCTCTCATTCACCCAGCTGGTGTGTGTTATAAACCATTTCCCATGTAAAAAGCTAAGTCATTTATCATATATTCTCTACCCCAACAGAATAAATACTTCTCTCCACTTTAGAATGACAAGGCCCCCACCCCCTGCCATGGCAGCATATCTATGAATCTGTTTAATTAAAATGGTTAAAGGGCAGCATTGCCCATCCCAATGGCTTCCTCAGCATTTGGAGATAAGAAGGGTGCCTTGACAGGGTCTCTCATCTGGCAGGGGGAAGGTTCTGTGGCCTGTATCCTGTTGGAATATGTGACAGGCAAGTGACTTCAGCCCACCCTCCCAAGTCCCTCTTCTTGCACCAGGCTGACCTCACTCATCTGCACTCTTATCTAGTTCATGTGGGCATTTGAGACTGGAGCCTGCTTTTCCCTTTCAATTGGAAGCATTTCTGTCTCACAGTCTGATGTCAGATCACAGAAGGTAGCACTAGATGAGCAGCATGTTCCAATATTCTTGTTTGGGAACTAAGGAACAGGCTCAGTGAGGCAGTGATATGCTCAAGGTCACAGGGTAAGTTAGGGTTAGACTTCAGAGCAGGCTTCCAGGGCCTGCCTCCAGCTGTTCTGATGTGTACCTCTCTTAGCCCTTCCTTACAGATGGGTGTTCTTCTCGGCATCTAACCCCAGTCCTCGCCATTGCTGGGGCTCTCCTGGCTCCTGGCCCAAGTCCCTCACTGTGTCTCTGTCACCCATAGCTCATGATCACCTGTCTCCATGTGCACCTGCATTCCCTCTCATGAGCTTCTTTTATCAAAATGTCTGGGGGCTGTAATTTGGTGCCCCTTCTTCTTTCTCACCCCTCACCTTTACTCTAGAATAAATCCCAGTGTTGGTGCCCCAGGAGTGAGAACATGCTCATCAAGAAGTCCCAGGAGTCCAGGCCTGGGTGGGCCCTAGTGATTGTGGTGAGGTCAGGGGCATGGACAAGGGGCTGGGGTCGGCCTGGAAGATTTGGCACCGTGGCCATCCCAAAGCCTGAATGAATAGAAGCCCCCAGCGGAAACACCTGGTGGTAACGGAAATCCAGGACAACTTTTATTATCCCTGTTCACAGGTCCATTCAGACTACATTGGGGGCTTCCTATTTCCTCTGCTGGCACTTCACACTCATTCATAACAAGAAAAGCCATTGTGCTCCTGAGTTATGGGCTGAAGATCCCCAAGGGGCGGGCATTAAATACACTGGCCCAAAGGCTTATTTTTAAAATTGTATTCCCTGCTGAATTACAGGTTCTTATTTTTTCCTCCTCCCACAAAGAAAACTTTAGAAGGTAGTTTTCTCCCAACTTCAAGGGTGAAAAATAACTGAAATCTGTTCAGACTCACTTGGCATGGATCATGTGGGATCCCGCTAACTAGAAAGGAATGTCTCCTTATCTCTAGTTCTAGATTCAAACCCCAGCTGTGCCCACACTGGTTGGTGGTGGGTGAGGGATTTTACCCAATGGTTTGAGTCCCAACTGCCTCGTGAGAAAGTGAGCCAGGTATCTAGGATTCTTTTAGAATCAGGTGTTGTGAATACAAATAGTGTACATTCCTCTTGGACGTGGCCCATGGAGGGGAATCTCTGTTTAGAGAAGAAAAGACCAGACTTTAGGTGTTTGCTCCTCCCCATGCAAGAGGCAGCCAGAACTATAGATATCACAGGTTCCAAAAGTCACTTGGCTAGCACCACATAATGATGGGAGACTGTCAGAGGGTGGCCATGAGCTCAGGCTCTGGCTTCAGCAGTCACCAATAAATGGTGGCCCCACTCCACCAGGGGACTGGCTCCAGGGATGGTGCTTGGAGCTGCTGACACTTCTGCCCATGTCCCTAGGTTCTTCTCTATGAAAGATAAATCCAATAGCCTGGAATCTTCCATCTGATCACGATTTTGTGTATTGCCAATAATCCTCACGATTATTCTGTAGTTGGTCAGCTAGGCAGCTTGTAAAACTCATATGCATAAAACCTGAAAAAAGCAGATATCTGTTTGCTTGCTTTTAATATTTCCTGTTAAAGGAAAAATTATCAGTCGGTTAAGCATCCGACTCTTGATTTTGGTTCAGGTCATGATCTCATGGTCGTGAGATCAAGCCCTGCATTGGGCTCCATGCTGGGCATGGGCATTGGAGCCTGCTTAAGATTCTCTCTCTCTCTCTCTCTCTCTCTCTCTGTCCCTCCATACTTCTAACTAACTAACTAAGTAACTAAGAAAAATTATTCTTACACTTGTTAAAATGGTAAGAAAGACTTTATTCAGGACTACCATGATAGGTGTCAAGATTATTGAGATGACAGAGATGGGGCTCAGCTCCAAATACAATTGGAACAAGTGGGGATTAATAGCCAAGGAGCAGTCTGTGGCATAAGTAGATGGAAATTACTAAGAGGAGACATCAAGGTAGGGGATTATTGCTAAAAAGACCTAAGAAGACTCTTGCAGAAGGCAGGTCAGGGTACTCAGATTTCACCTGGAGTGGGGTGAGGGGAATGAAGGAATTGATCAGATATTGAGGGTCATCAGATACCAAGCATACAGGATTATTTCTAAACTGACTTACAAGGACTCTTAACAAAAACTGGACTCTGAAAGAATGAACAAGGATGAGGGCTACTTGAAAAAAGGGCTCAGAGGACCTGTCTAAAGTTTGGTCAAGGAGACATTCTTTATCATACCGTACCTCGCACATGGGACATGGATTTGCCAAGGGCAAATCATGTCTTCTTCTTTGGGGTCTCACTGACCCTGACTCCCAGGGCCCGCTATCCATGACTTCTCTCCTTGTTATTTCTTGGTTGGACAGAGGCCCTGCATTGAGTGGGAGTTAGTCTACATCCTGACTCAATTGCCTTTTGATCCTGAGTCCAGAATTGGAGAAGTGCTATGGGAATGACATATATAGGGCTGCTGGGTTTCCTCCCTCCGTTCAGGGCAGCGCGGGGGTAACTTGACCTTTGCTGCTGTTCTTCAGCGTTTTCCTCTCACTTAGTTGCTTGTGGCTGGGTGGGGACTGTTAGCTCCAGGGAGCCTGGGAGGCCGTGGGGCTTGTTCTCTGCTGTGTGCCAGGACCTTGCTGCTTACCCATGTAGGGGCTCAGTGAGCAGTATGTGAATGCATCTGTGAATATGTGAATATGTGAGGGACCCACATACAGAGATAAAGATGAGGGCAAAACAGGGTGGTGGGCCATTCATGGCCTCTGAGCCACTGTTTGGCTCACCCCTGGGGAGGTGAAGTTC
Organism: Panthera uncia; assembly: GCF_023721935.1. Lineage (NCBI taxonomy): Eukaryota > Metazoa > Chordata > Mammalia > Carnivora > Felidae > Panthera > Panthera uncia. Next base: position 150,358,504 of record NC_064811.1, read on the forward strand.
TATGAGGCTGAGAGACCCTCGGCCCACCATGGGTTCTGAAATGGATCCAAGTTACACTGTCTTGTCTTCTTAGTTCTGATCTGGGATTTTATTAGTTTGGGGATCACTGGAAGTGAAGAAAAGTTGGAAACAATATGCTGGTCAACCCAACTTCTCAGCCTTTGGAAGATCAGAAAGGAAGCAGCCTTGAGGTGGGACAGCTGGGCAAAGAGATTTCTAAGGACAGACAGAGGGACAGTGGAAAATACATGCTGCTGAGTCAAGTCCAGCTGTGTTCTCAGTGACCCTGAGTCAGCCCTGTGCCACCTTTGATGGGGAAAGGAGGAGAGGAGGGGTTACTCTACCTACTATGAGTTGTGCTTCATGTTTTGTATGCTTTAACTCATCAACCACCACAAAAGTTCTCCAGTGAGTATTAATATCCCTACTTTGAATTTCAGGAAATTTGGCTTTGTCCTAAGTCACATGTCCTAAGTGACTGAGCAGGATCCTAGCCTGGGTTCCCCTGGCTCCCAAGTCCTAGACCAACATCTCCCCAGCCCAGCTGCAAAATGGGGATGATTTTGTAGTCCACTTTCAGTACCATTGTGAAAATCGCATGAAGGAACTCATAAGAGTGAGTCTTTGAGCTCTAGAGCAATGTGCTGTGTGTAAGGGCTTCTCAGAATCCCTCATGTTGAGCCTGAGCAGAATGCAGTCCTTCTTTCAAATACAGCTGGTCTCGGTCACTGTAAAACAGGGGCTTCCTGGAGAAAATCAAACAGGCCAACAAGGAGCCAGAGGAAACCTTTGAGAGAATGGAATGTGGGGAGTTGGGTGCCCTTACCTGTTCCTGGGTAAAACTAGGTACTTGGTGTGCCATGGCCACTCAGTGGCAAAGACTCCTGTGTCCCGAATCACAACCTCCCAATTCTGGCTGGGCCCAAGTCCCTTCCTCACCTCATCCCGGGCACTTGGCCACTCATAGTACACAAAGGCACACACACACACACACACACACACACGCATATATGTGCACACACATGTATGCACACACACACGCACACACAAACACACATTCACACACAAACACATATGTGGGCATATACACGCACACCCATGGCAAGGGTTTTGGGGGAGAGGCTGGCTCCCCATCAGCCATCTGGGCATTCATGGGAAATCTTGCTTACCCTATGGTTTGTGTGGCCTCTATGGGTCAGAATTAACAGACTTTCTGGATATCATTAATCCCTAAATGTACCAACCCCATATGTCCCTCCCTGCCACCAGCTAGGCTACTTTTCTCAATGTACTATCCATTTCCCAAAAGTGGCCCTGACCTCCATTCAGCCTGTTTCTATCACAGTCACAAATATCATTATCCTTGCACCCAGGCCTTACTGACTTACATGGATGTTAAGAGACCTTAAGAGACCTTAACCGAGAGTCTGTGGATGGCTCCCACATGCCAATGTGGGCTCCCATGATGCCAATGGGCTATATGCTTGAAGAGACAGCTGAGGTGGTGAGACATGCCTCTCTGAGGGTTCTGTTCTTCAATTTCAGATCCCACTGTCCTTTCTTTCTATTTATTGTTCTATTTCTCTTGCCACTTGACTATTCACAGAAACAGTGAGCTCCTGGAGATGATCTTAAAGAAAAAGGCACTCCAAATCCCACTGTTATGGGCTGAGCTGTGTTTCCCGAAAATTTGTATGTTGAAGTCCTAAGTCCCAACACCTCGGAATGTGACAATATGTGGAAATAGGGCATTTCAAGAGGTGATTAAATTAAGATAAGGCCATGTGGACGGGCCCTAATCCAAGATGACTGGTGTCCTTATAAGAAGAGGAGATCAGGACACACGCAGGACAGACTCACACAGAAAGGAGACCATGTGGGGACCCAGAGTGAACCCGGCCACCTGTAAGGAGAGAGGTCTCAGAAAAACCCAACCCTGCTGACCCTCAGATGTCCAGCCTCCAGAACTGTGAGGAAATAAATGTCTGTTGTTTAAGCCCCACAGTGGTACTTTGTTATGGCTTCCCAAGCAGATCAGTACACCCCAGAATGCATGGACGACTCAGGATGTGCACTCCATCATGTGAGGAACAAGACTGTTGAGGTGTGTGCTCAGCACTGTGCAGGCTTCTATGGGGAGCACAGAGGATGCTGTTGATCTGTGGACTTCATAAAGGTAGGGCCATTGTCTTTCTTGTGTCCTGTCACAGCCCCCAAATGCATGATTGGAAGTGAGGCTCTATCTTCTGAAAACTTCCTCTTCAACTGCAGAGTTGAGACCTAAATGTCAGAAACTGCTCAGGAGCACCAGGGACACAATCTCAGTCAGGAGAAATAATACATTGCAAAAGGGGGTTGTATTGTCACAGAGCACAGGGGTAAGAAATTCTTAGAGCCTTTCAGACAGGGGGTTGGAGGGTGTGAGTGTTGGTAGGTGGAAGGTGGAACAAGTGGGCTGTGAGTCCAAAGCCTATGCATTTTCTGAGCTGGTGCCAAGATGCAAGGAGAGAAGGTATGAAGGATGAGTGACCAGGTCAGAGAAGAATGGATATAAATGTGCAGGGTGTTAGGAAGGAAGAGCAAGCAGAGTAAAAGGGTGAAGCCAAAGAGTCATTGAAGCTACAGATCTTAGTATGGAAGGAGCCCTAAGCTCCCTTGAGACTCTCTTTCATCTGCAGGCTTGCACCTCACAAGGGCAGCCAGCCTCAGTCTGAACATGTGTGAGGCAGAGCTCTGCTCCAGGAGTCCAGAGCCCTCACTTTGGGTACTGACTCTGCCCTGTGCTCCCCGTGTGGCCCTGAGCTCCCTGTGTGCCCTGTGCCCTGTGCTCCCCGTGTGGCCCATGTACAGGGTGAGCCTCTGCTTCTTGGCCCCATGATGCCTGGTCTCAATGGTACACAGCACCCTCTGTCTTTCCCTGGCCTAGGCTGTGCTTTTAGTGATGAGGTTCACTGCTTTCTCAGGGCTCACTTCCAATATTGGGGAGTGTCCTTTATTCACAGAAAGTAGACCTCCAGTAGTTCCCTCCCTAACCCAAATTCTGCCCTTTCCTTACTTAGAGTAAACTCTCCCCTCTGCTTTGTGACAGCCCCTAATATGCCAGAGAACCCTGATATGGCCCCCTAGTCTTCTCCAGGCTGGAAGTCCCATATCCACTCAATTGCCCTGCCCTTGACACAACTTCCAGGCCTTTCTTAGTTTGCAGCCCCTTCCTGCATTGCCATGTTTGGTCAGTGTTCCTTTGAAAGTGTGTGTGCTCTCCTCATGAGTTCTGTGATGGGTGACATGTCAGCCCTTTTTCAGGATAGCCCCAGTCCCTAATATCCCATCCTCACGTCCCAACATTCTGGCACTTCAGTGTCTAAATGCGTGATCCCAAACTGCTTCTCTCCCTGGCCTTTCCTGGAACCATGTGTTTATGTCTCCAACAATACTGGGGTGATGGGGTGGGGGTGCCAGGCCTGCTTGGGAGGCCCGTTGTTGCAGGAGAGCCCCCTTCTCCTGCTCTCCTAAGGGTTAACAGAGTCCCCAGCCAACAAGGTCAGGATAGGAAGCGGGCTCCAGGAAAGGGGAAGGATATCTTGCCTTTTTATCCGGGTTACAATGCTGAAAGTGAGCCAGTTGGGGGGAGGGGCTGGAGGCAAAAACAACCGCCCCCAAATAAAATTATGAATGGGCTGCCTCCACAACAATACTGAAGATGTGGGGTGGGGGGAGCTGCGGGTCTGTTGACAAGCAGCAAGGTCAGGGCCCCCCCGCCAGGCACCGTAAACAAGGGCTCACAATGCCCTCCTTTCCTCCAAGAGCCAGCTCCTCTCCTGGCCCTGGTCCCCTGGGCCCCCAGCCTGCCCTGTCCCTCATCCTTGTAAGAGTCTGTCACTGAAAAGCCACTGCTACTTCCTCAGGGAAAGGCCCAGGCTTTTGTGAGCTCTTACTTCCTCCTCCTGTGGGAACCACTCCTGGGGCTATGACATCTGCTTCAAGGCGTCTTTCTCAGGGGGCCCAAGGTGGGAAAAGAGGAGGGGTGCTGGCTGTGGGGCAGGGGGGCTGCAACCTGTCTGGGGCTGGGATTGTCATCACAAGGCCTGGGGAGGGAGAACAATGAGGGGAGCCCCAGGCCCCCCCTCAGGGTAGATGCTGGTGCAAGCTTCCTCTTCCCACAAGCCTGCTCTTTTGTGTGTGTGTTTATTGGGGGGTCAGGGGAATTCTTTTGTTTGCTTTTGTTTCCCTTTTTTTTTTGTTTGGCCTTTGGCTAGCCCCAGGCTTGGGCTCTAGAGTGTGGAGGGGCAGTGATGCCAGCAGGCGAGACTGGAGAACTCTCTGAAGGAGCAGACAGGGAGTTGACATAGGAATGAGGATAGCAGTGGCTTTTGTGGGGAGACTTTGTGAGGGGAAGTTTTAGGGCTTTGTGAGGCCAGGAGAGTAAGATGCTGGGACACGGTCACCAGATTTTTCATGCCAGATAGACCCAGCCTTTGAGCTGTACCTGTGAGGGCCTCTGCACAGTGTACCTGAGACCCTGGGCAAAGACCACACACAAGGTAAGTGCTTGATGACTGGTTGAAGGGCATGTGGAGGGATGCAGGGCCAAGAGCTCTATCTGCAGGGACATCTGGAAGTGTCATGGGGTCTGTGACTCAGTCACTCCTTGGTTCCATGCTTGGGTCCAGAGAAGCCCTGCCAACATCCTACTGCAAATGCCACCCTGCGTGCTCCCTGTGGCTGAGACAGATTTATCTGTCTGTGGTAGATTTATCCCAGAGCACCCAAGGGAGCCCAGAGAAGTCACACCACTTGGGAGAGAAACTTCCTTGATTTTAATTATCTACAAGAGCTCCAGGGTGGGGCTCAGGGTGCTGAGAGGCTCAGCTATGACAGAAGAGGTCCATTTTCTAGAAAACTTCTAGCCACCATGAGATGGTGGCAGGAGTCAAAGGAACAATAGCTCCCAGCTGCTAAGTTCAACTTAATTCCCCAATCAGAAGAACTTAGGCTGGCTTTCTACCACATACTGAAGTTTGTATAGATGTAATGTGGATACTCCCGTTCTCTTGAGCTCCTATTTGAGAGGACATACATAAATAATTAAGAAGGAAACAGCCCATGTTTGTCCTCAGGGAAAATTTGGAAGTTTTCCCAGGAATTATCTTTGAAAAACTGGAGTGTGAGACCTCAACTCCACTAGCTGAAGTGCCTGTGGCTCCTGGGAATGCCTCAGTTTCCTTCCAGAGCCATGATTCTTAGCCCTGGCTGCACAGTACAGTCATATGAGAGGAAAAACCAAATATTAGACAGCCACTCTGGAAAAGAGTTTGGTAGTTGTTTCTTATAGAATTGAACATGGAATCATCATGTGACCCAGGAATTGCACTCCCCCTGGACATTTATTCCAGAGAAATGAAAACAAAAACATGTAAATGAATGCTCCTAATAGCTGTATCCATCATAGCCCCAAACTGGAAATGACTCAGATGACCTTTGATGGACAAATGGATAAACAAACTGTGGTACGTCCACACCATGGGATACTGGTCAGTGACACAGTGAGTTATCAACACAGGCAGCAACTTGGAGGGCCTCAAAATCATGCTGAGTAACAGAAGCCAATCTCAAAAGCCAATCTTTTTTTTTATTATAAAATTTATTGTCAAAATGGTTTCCATACAACACCCAGTGCTCATCCCAACAGGTGCCCTCCTCAATACCCGTCACCCACCCACCCCTCCCTCCCACCCCCCATAAACCCTCAGTTTGTTCTCAGTTTTTAGGAGTCTCTTATGTTTTGGCTCCCTCCCTCTCTAACCATCAAAAGCCAATGTCAATAGACTGCTTCATTCCATTTGTATCATTCTTGAAATATCCAAACTATAGAGATGGAGAACAGATGCATGATTGCCAGGGGAAGGAACAGCAGTGATAGGTGAGTCTGTAAAGGGATGGCACATGACAGCCTCCCAGGGAGGGAATGGCTCTGTATCTTGATGGTGGCGGTCACACAGATCTACACGTGGGGTGAGATTGCACTGAACCACACACACACACACACACACACACACACACACACACATGTATGCATGTAAAGCTGGTGAAATCTGAAGAAGTTATGTGGATTATACCAATGTCAACATATTAGATTTGATATTGTCCTGTAGTTAAATGATGTTATCACTGGAGAGTACTGGGTGAAGGGTACACAGGACCTCCTGAACATTGTTTTGCCACTTTCTGTGAATCTATAATTGTTTCCAAAATAAGAAATTAAAATCACAATAAAAAATGAAACATTCTGGGCTTCATCTCTACCATTGAGTCAGATGCTTGTCAAGCAGACACATAAGACAAGGTCAAGACCCAACTAATATAAAAATCCACTATTTGTTTATTTCTTATAATGATGGTGAAAAGAAGAACAAGCAAAGGATGTCATCTCCTAGAGAGCCCTGTCCCACACACTGGAAGGAAAACATGGATACAAAAGAGGAGGGATGACTGCAACAAGGGATGTGGGGCAGTCTTGTATCAGCTCCTCCCAGGCTTCCATCCATGGACTATCACGACCTGCTCTGCCAAAACTCAGATATAGCTGAGTTTGACACCTTGCCTGCAGAGTACTGGGCCTGGGATATCTAGGGAAGCCCGGTTCCTCCCAGTTGAACAGTAGCCTTTGTATAGGACTCTCTAGAGCCTTTACTGTGTTAACATGCACCATGTAGCCCCAGGTTGGAGATGTAGTCAGAGGAATATCCCAAACCCATTTGAACACAGAGCATTTCATGAGACCCTTGGAACACTCTTTGGGAAATGTTTTCTGATGCCAATGACAAGATCTGTTGGAAAAGGGAGGGCTGACTCTGGACCTCAGGAGAGGCCAGGCTCATGTGAAGAACAGACAGGGTCAGGTGGCCAGGTCAGGGGCAAGAGATAGGTAAAGGAAGACAAAATGTCATTTAGGAGATTTTTTTGGGATTTGGGACAAGTGACCTAAAAGCAACAGGGAGGCATCCCGTGTACTTTGGAGGAGGAGACTTCTTCTTCCCCCTGGGGTCTTGGGGACTATGGGACAAGGATTAGACAGAAAGTTTGGCTTAGAGGGGAGGTCAACTAAGGAAGAACCAGAAAAGGAGTGTAAATGTCACAACTGTTGAACATAGAGAATCTGTGAAAGAAGGGACAGCTCCGGGGTAGCTGCAGAGGCTTCCTCAGCTGAAGAGCTTCTAGACTTAACAGCTCAGACAGCATGAGGCCTGATTCCCAATCTGAACTAGAATCTTCCCTTCCTGGTAAGCCCTAGTCTCCTAGGAAGTCCCAGAAACCACGAACATCTGCCACCTAGTGGCTGAGAAAAATGCTGCATGACAATGGATTTGCATACTGCAGATGAACATTTCACAGATTTCATGTGGTTAATGGAATCTTATTTCATGCATCTGCTGCACAATTATGAGTTGCTGATCTGTTCCAGATGATAGCATCAGTACATTTGGGAATGGCACTGCTTACTCCCAGACCTGTATATCCCCATTTGTCCTTCTGTGTTTAGGCCCTTGGATTCACAGGAATCCAAAACTCTTCAGGAGCAGGCAGACCAGGAGTCCATGTCCCAAGCCGTCCCACTAATTCTGGGGTTCACTCAACGGGGATCTCATGTCTTTATTGTCCTCCAAAGTCCTCTTAGGTGATGAATATATGCTCCCAGTACAGATGTCGGAGTTAGGGAAAGGCCTTCTTGGCTCTGGGCTCTCTTTTCTCCATAAAAATTACCCAATTATAGTGGAACTATCAATCTATATTTCCACTGTGGAATGCCAGGAGACTTGAAGGTACTTCAAATTTTTAGTTCCTGGGTTTTAGTTTCAGTTCTTTGCCAGTGTATTGGGAGACTTTCTTTGTAGTTAATCACTAGGACATATGACTCTTCTCCTTGGTTTTGCCACTGATGAAAGCACAGCATGAAATTCTGCCAGTGAGGAGACTTGCTTCTTCACCTGCCTAGCTGGACCTGGGGAGCACCTTCTTCAAGTACCCTTCACTGTGCCTTAAGCAACAATACTTCATTCATGCACCCATTCATTTGTTCATCCATGCTTTTATTGCATGCCTACCAGGAGTGGCGTGCTGAAGAAAGGATAGTAGTCCCAAACAAGGATAATCGGGTAGTGAACACAAACAAATTTATAAGCAGTTACAATTAGGGTGCTAGAAGCCACACTAGAGGTATGCCCAGTTATGGAGGCTTGGCACAAATGCACCCAACCAGTCTTGGTAGACTATACAGGGTTCCAAAGGGAGGTGACGTCCTAGATGACACTAAAAAATGAATAGCAGCCAGGCATGCAAAAAGCTGGGGAAGGAGAGAAAAGATTGTCAAGGCAAGCTCTTCCCAGTTGATCTGCAGAGTTAAAAAAGAATATGAACTCCCAGGAGCCTGATCTCATGGGTGAGAGTGCAGAGGCTGACCTGAGCATCATTCCTTATTTTCCTCTTGAAAGTATAGACAAGTCTTCAGGCAGGTCTTGGTGAAATTTGGAGACCTCACCTGAATGGTCCAAAGTCTTTAATGGCCTTGAGCTTGAACATATCTCTTAAAGAATCTTATGGTCTGAGGGTAACACAAGAATTGGTAGGACACTTGGGACTTCTCCAGAAGATGGGGCTTCTGAAATGGAACAGATGGGAAATTGGGGAAGGTGGGTATTGATGGCTTCTCTAGTTCCAAATGGGTTGATTAAAGATACAGGCTTCTGGATAAACTAGCTAAAGATCTCCTTGGAGAAATCTGTGCATGCAAGAATCTGAAGTGTGGGTCAGAACATTGGGTTTGGTAACCTAAGAATTTGACTCCCAATATGAGCTTCCTCCCCTAAATTTCATGACTTTTTCCCTCTGTTGGTCTTGGTTTCCTCATCTATAAAATTTGAAGATTGGCTTAAATAATCTTGAGGAACAACCCGTGGAACAACCTGGAACAATTTTTTTATTATAAATCAATGACTTATCAATGTATTCTTTCCTCTGAAAATCATCCCTTTCCTCCCTCCCCAGAACAGCAAAGGCCTGGCCCAGGATACAATTGTCACACTCACAGGCCTCCTGCATGGTGTCTCTGACATCCATCCCCTTGCCAAGTGTTTCTGTTGTGAGCAAGTCATTGATACCCTACTGGGGGCTTCAGGTTCAAGAGCTGCAGCCAAGAAATTGTTGTCTCTCTAGTACACACACATTGCACTCCAAGAGGCTGTGAGTCTTACACTTCCCCCACTGGAAGAGCAGAGAGCCCAGGCCTTCCAAGGGTAACCTGGGACTCTGCACTGATGGGGGTGTGTAGCACTCTATGGGAGCAGACACCTGACCCCTGGGACATAGGATCAGTAGGAACTGTTCTGTACCACAGGACTGCTCCATGTGAAACCTAAGAGTCATTTCATGCTGGCCTCTCTGCTGGTCCCAACCTTCTGGCTCTGTGTATGGCCAGCATGTGGCATAATAGAGGAAGCTTATAGCCAAGGGCCAAGTCAGTCTGGGAAGAGAGTTCCTGTACCCAGATATTCCCAAGGGTAAGCCAGAGGGGCATGGAGTGGAATAGCTCCAGGTAATCAGAAAAAGGCCAGAAAACAAGAGGACCATCCAACTAAAATCCCAGGCAGGCAGCTGGAATTAGGAGAGTATACTAGAAGGATATGGAGGCCCCACTGGAGAGTAGTTGAAGAGAGGAACCAACTGCAATGTCTGGGGATCATTTGGATCCTTGTCTCCCAATCTGTAAATGAGGATAATGATTGGATATTAATGGGGATAAGTAACTGTAAATGGGATGGTGATTACAAGAGGTCAGCACTTGGAAGTATCTGTTAAATGGCTATGTGAGTTTCCTGTGGCTGCTGTAACAAATGACCACATCTGGGTGGCTTTAAACAATGGAAATTTGTTCTCTCACAGTTTTGTAGACCGGCATCTGAAACCTGTTTCACTGGAACAAATGAATAAACAAACAAATAAGCGAAAAACAGAAACGGACTCATAAATACAGAGAATAAACTGATGTTTGCCAGAGGGGAGGGTGGTGGGGGGATGGGCAAAATAAGTGAAGGGGAGTGGGAGGTGTGTATATATATATATATATATATCAAATTAAATCAGTATCACTGTGCTGAAATCAAGGTGTCAGAAGAGCTGTGCTCTCTCTGGAAGTTCTAGGACAAAATCTGTTCCTTGCCTCTTCCAGCTTCTGGTGCGGCTAGCATTCCTGGGTATGTGGTTTATGGCTCTAATCTTCAAGGCCAGTATCTTCTAAATCTCTCTCTGGTCTGTCTTCATATCCCCTTCTCTTCTGTGTTTGTCACGTATTCCCCTACCTCCTCCTGTAAAGACACTTAAGATTGCATGTAGGGGCCACTCTGATAATCCAGGGCAATCTTCCCACCTCAGGATCCTTACCTTATTCATATGTGAAAAGACTCATTTTCCAACTAAGATTACATTCACAGGATTCAGGATAAGGACCTGATATCTTTTGGAGCCATTACTCTCTTGACCACATAAGGATGATGATACTATGTGCTTGCATAATTGTTGGGAGGGGTATATAAGGCCAGGTTCTTGAAAGTGCCCAGTACTATGCAGGGCACTGCATACTATAGATGGAACCCAGCAATTGCTCATTGGCTTCAAGATGAAGCTTGGGAGGTGCAGGGGCTGATCCACCCCTTAGAGCAGAACAAGGAGCACAAGAAGGAGCCCAGTGTTAGGATTAGGCCTGCACATCGGGTGGGATAGGAACTAGGGAAATAGTTGGTGCTATCAGTTGGTGCTACCTATGAGGCCAGTGCAGTGGTTCACTCCAGGCGGAGACAGATGGGGCTCTGAAAAGATGAGGGCATTATGAGTTCCTTAATAATGGCCTTGCCTGGCCATAAGACTTCATTTTGCAGCTTGGGATTTAAGCTAAACAAATGACCCCTTCTCTACAATCATGTCAGAGCTGTCAGGATTTCAGGTGGAATTCAGGTGCAGATTACATTTTGAATCAGGCCCTAAAGAACTTATAAAGCTAGCAGGTCTGGGCCTCCACTGGTAACCAAGATTATGGGCTGGGGAGGCCAACCTGACCTGCTTCCATTGGTGACCATGGGGCCAAATTCTTCAGTAAATGGTGACTCTTGGTTCTGGAAGTCTTTCTCATTATGAGCAATTGGGGGAGTGCTACCAGATGTTAAGCTGCTTTATTGGCTCTAAAGGTGTGGTATAAGGCCTAAAACTGAGGCTCAATGTTATGTGCTCCTGTTATGGATTGAATTTGTCCTCCCACCTGCCCCCAAATTCATATGTCGGAGCCCTAACCCTCACTGTGACTGCATTTGGAAAGAGGAAGTTTAAGGAGGTAATTAAGGTTAAATGAAGTCATTAGGATAGGGTCTTAACCCAACAGGATTGATGTCTTCATGAAAAGAGGAAGAGATACCAGAGGTATGTGTGCAGAGAGGAAAGGACATGTGAGGACACAGCAAAAAGGTGGCCATCTACAAGTTAGGAAGAAAGGTCTCACCAGAGACCAACCATACTGATCTTGGACTTCTAGCCTCCAGAACTATAAGAAAATAAATTTCTTGTATAAGCCAGCCAGTCAATGGTATTCCGCTTGAACAACACAATCCCATCCTCCTTTGAGAACCAGGGATCACACAACCCTCTTGTTGATACAAAGTCTGCCTCCCACAGCCCCTGATTGTTGATGCTGTTTCTGGTCAGTGTGGCCGATGTGGGTGTGGGGGGGTCTCCTTCTTCCCTGGGGTTGTGAGTCTATGTCAATCTCATCAGTTCAGTTTCAGTTGTTATGTAAGGCTTTCCCCATAACTCTGGGGTGGGAAACCCTCCTTCCCCAACAGAGTGAAGAGGAGATGATTAAAACAGGAGGTGGTTCACAAGCTAAGAGATGGGGGTCTGTGTGGGGGTGGGGTGCTCCAGCACTAGAGAAATTCCAGCATTTGTTTCCTCCTAGAGCTGGGGTGGGCAGCAGTCACTTGCTCTTAGGGGCCCTTTCTCAAGTTTCTCCAGGTTCAGGTAGGCTGTGGGGTCTGCTGTGCCAGCTGCAGGTGTGGCCTGACCACAGCTGGGATGAGACTCCTTTGGGCCTGGGCACCTAGCAGGGGCCAAGCTTCTGGCTGTGGGAACTTTGACCTTAGATTCAGAGGCTCCAGTGAGTAACTGTGGTGTTCAGAGTGGTTGATGTGCAGAGGTTGTCCTAACAAGATTTTGTTGGGACTTCCCTGGGTCAGGACAGAAGTTGTTGGGGTTTTTTTTGTTTTGTTTTTTTTGTTGTTGTTTTGGATCAGATTCTGTGCCTTCTATTAGGCCACAGGCCTGAATTCCTCTAGTCTTTAGGAAGAAGCTCTTGGAGATGGGTGGGAAAAGGGAGGAGATGGACCCAATAAGATTTCTCTCTGAGGAGTCAGAGAATTACACTGACCTTGTGGCAGGTCTCCATGAACAGAAGGAGGTTCTGGAACTTGAAATTAGCTGAGACCTAATTTCTTAATCCTGGCTGGGACCCTAGAATATGGCTTGCAGCTCTGGAGGTCTTGGGAAGTGTCAGGGCCTGTGGACACAGGTGAGCCCAGGTATGGGTTCACTGGGACAAATGGCCTCAAAATTCTGACATTTTAAATCTCAACCAGGAATTCCCACAGCAACCTACAGGGGGTGCCAATCACCCAGCTTGGATTCTGTACATTGTTGTCTTTCCTTTCAACCCTGAGAGAATGTGGAGGCATGGGATTTTTGATAGATTTCAAAAGAATTTGATAAGAGTCCAGGAATTTTCCAAAAATGTAAGCTTCTCTGCTCCTAGTATCTGCCTTTATGTTGCATATATTACTTTATTGCATGTACCTGGTTGTGGGTGGTGGGTTGGCAGGGAGCAAGAAGATGCTAAACATCATGGAAATAGATTGAGGACCCATGGATGGAATCTAGTCAGTAAACACCTCAGCAGTGGCCAGGGCCTTTCCTGGATGCGTAGACTTGTTTCTCTAAAACCCTCCTGAAGTCACTCAAAATAGAAAGGCATTAGAGTCTGTTAACAGCTGGCTGTGCTTGTCAATGGGGAAGCAGGCTGGCCAGGTAAATTTGCGCCAGATTAGGTGTGCATTCTGTCTCTTTCAAGGAAAGTCAGAGGCAGTCTAGCTCACTCTCTTTCTTCCCTGTATTACAGAATTGCATCCTTCTCTATCCCGAACTCTAGATTACTTCCTTACCCCTCAACCCTTGTCCAGCCCATCATCAAGTCCCATCAATTTGGCTTCCAGACTATCTCCTGAGCCTATCAACCTCACTCCCTCACCTAGAGTGTTCTCCTCCCACTTCCCCCTATACCACTGACACCCCTCCAAGCTATCAGCCTCTCCTCAGTCCACATCACAGCACCTGGCTAACCCACAGGCATCTACCGTACTCTACTCCTGACACCACCCCCTCCTGCTATAGCCATACTGGCCTCCCCCGAAATAAAAATTCCATCACAACACCCTCTGCTTAACCCCATCAGTGGCTTCCTCTGGCTCATAAGAGGAGAGCAAAACTGACTATGCCTTCTTGGTCCTGCCTGCTCTGCCTCTGCCCAGCTGTCAAGCCTGGCCAGAACCATGCACATCCTTAAGTTCTTTCTCCATGGCCATCTGACCTCTTTCAGACTCCAGGACTCGCCATGTTCATCATGTTCCCTCTTGCTGAGTCTTTTGCGCACATTGCTCTTTCCTTCAGTGTTCTCTGACTCATTCCCTTCTATCTCAGTTTCAATGTCACTCATGCAGGAAGGCTTCCAGGATATCGTACAGGGCAGATCCTCATCTTTTCTCCTCCCTGTCATCGGTTCTCTCTCCAGCATCACATTGATCGCAGCTGCAACCATTTTAAGATGACTCTCTCCCCCACACCCATACAAGCTGCACAGAGTAATGGCTGCTGCTTTTTTCTCACTAATTCCCCAACACCTAGCCTGTGGAAGCTTGCTCAGCAGACATCTGTTAAATGGGTGAAAGACAAAATGGAGGTTCTGAAGGACAAATAAAATGGGCAGTGTAGGCAGGGGTGAACATTTAGAGTGAAAGGGATTATAATTAGCGCTTGTCTCTCTCTTAGATCCTTTTTAAAAAATAATTGTTGGTTTCTTTTCTGCATGATGCAGTGATACATATTAATCTTTTTTTCAATGTGTGCATCTCAGTTGGAGGATCTGGAGGCTGAGGGGATGCCACAGGAACAAAGACCATGAAACAAGGGCAGAAGGAGTTCTTAGAGCCCCGTTCCCTGAGGTGGGAGACCACATGCAATTCTGAACCAAAGACTGGCCAGCTCTGTAGGGCTTGCATTTTCCTAGGTGGTTCTCAGCAACCTCATGAGTATGGCCTAGGAGCATCAAGTTCAACTTGCTCCTGTGTGCCCTTGGACATGTTATGAGACCTATGTGTCTTATTTTCCTCATCTGTCAAATGGAGATCAATAGTAGGGTCATATGGAACTTTCAAAGAGATTTTATAGCACACATGGTATTTAAGAGTACATATAATCTGTGTTCAACAAATATCTTTATTACATTAATCACTATCCAAAGGTTCATCAAAACAGGTTCCTGGACCCCTCTTTTGCAGTGGACCAAAACCAATAGAGTCACAATGTTGAAGAGACCTAATTCTCCTTATCAGTGCAACATGTTCCTTTTCTTGGTAATTGTGTGAAATTTCATGATTAGGCACGAAAAATGACCTCATTTTTACACTTTTAGGCTACTTTTACCACAAAGTACAAACATTATCAAAATGGAGAGGCTTTACTTGATTTTTCCATTCATTTGGACAGAAGTTCTTGAAGATTTTCAACTTGAGACTGTGCCTAAGGAATGTTTTCTGCCTGAAAAATAGCTCACATAGAAGAAAAAGAAAAGCACAAAATTTGCAGATGAAAGGCATGGGATCCAAAAGGCCCTTGTTTGCTAGCTTCCTGGATTCAGTTCTTGTAAAGTGGGAAAACAGCTTTGCTTTTTCAAGCCAATATTTGGTAGATTATAGTAGGAAGATGTTCCCTGGAGCCCCTCCAGTCATCACTGGCTTTGCCATTATTAACACTCTCATGATTTCACTCTTTCAAAGAAAGGGATTTCTCAAAAGTTCCAACTTTAGGGCATTAGTAAGTTAGAAATGAGGTCTCTGGTTTAAATTAAATAGTCCCTAGCCTTCGTACTAGGGAGCTTCTTCAGGAGTTTCTAATATATTTTCTTCTAACACAAGAAGACACTCTCTTTTGCACAACTCACATTAAGGCTTACTGAGGCAAGGCAGGAGAACAACCCTTTTTTCCCAGTAACCTCCAGCCATTTTCTCCAGTGCTCCACCCCTTGGTTGCTCCATTACCCAATTACCCAGTGCAGTGGTTCTGTCATTTAACTGTCCCTCTGGGTAAGAACATTTGAAAGCAGGGATTTTGCAAAGGTTCTGCTCCTGGAAGTTATTTGTTGGTACCCATCAAACAAACACATTGAATGAAAAGGGAATCTGGAATGCTTTATAGTGAGGATAGTTGGGGACTTGACCAGGACAAAGCAATATGCAACTGTTTGTTTGCTTCCTGAAAGGATGGGGTAGGGTCTTCTATCTGGTCACTGAGAGCCTCTGGGCCAGTGCAGGATGAAGAGACACTGCAATCATTCTTGGCAGTTCTCTTCAGCCCCTCTTGTTTGTGCCTTGGTCAGCATTACCAGGATAAGGAAGTGAAGGCCCTCTGTGCAGTTCCTGAGTCTTGAACAAGCAAAGCAAGCACAATCACAGGAGACCTTAGCCTCAGTCCTGGGACACATTGCCCTTAGTTCATGCCTTAGATTTGGTGCTTCTATTACTGCATCCATTGACTTGTGATGCTGCCAGTAATTCTGCCTCTCCCACCAGACGTTGAGTTCCCCCAAGATGGTAATCATGGACATCCTGTCACTTGGTTTCCCAGCACAGAGAAAGGCACTCAACACTAGTTAGATCCAATAACACAATGAAGGTGTGAATGAATGGATGGATGAATGAGTGCATTTTAATGACAAAGGTATTTTTGTCTCACAAAGTCATTGTCTTATGAGGAAAGAAAGCAAATAAGAAAGAGATCAGTAAGAAGTCTTGTGTGCAGAATTGCTTCCTGTGCCTTTTGACCTTGAGTTATGAAGCATGACCTTTACTGCTTGTTGAGCACAGACTGCTTTTAAAGGATATCCTTCCACTGCCCTCCTAGAAGGAAGGGGAGATTAGATTAGGTTCTCAAAGCCCACCACTTTCAGGGCCTTCTTAACCTTCTCTGAAATAAGAAGACAATAAGGGAAGGTGACAGCAGTAGGGAATTTCCAATCAGTCCCGGAGGGAGGCGGGGTCCATTTGGGCTGATGGGGTAGGAAAAAATCTTAGTGGAAGTAGCTGATTCATTAAGAGCCAACTGAATGTCAAAGAAGACAGGATAACTGAGAAAATACCTTTCCCTCAAGCTTTCCCTACACCCCCATGCAAATATGTGCACCTGTGTGTACCTATGTGTACACATGAATGCAAGCACACACAGACACACACACACACACAAACACACACACATACACACACACACACAATAAATATAAACATATCATGTCCTCTGGGAAGTAAACCATGTGGTAGACACAGGTATTTAATGGAAAGTTGCTTCTTCAGAATAGGTTAATACACTAAGAGCCCAAGAAAACATAGCCTAGGGTAACAGGAATTTGGATATAACAAAGTCAACATCAACTATTCTCATGGAGGGGCAGGCTGAGAGGAGAAGGAAGAGCTGCATGGGCAAACCACAGGTAATCCTGATTTACAAAATGAGGAGGCAGAGGATGGGTTCCTGCACTTCAGCTTTCTCCAAAAGGGCTAACAAAATGGTATGAATTAAGAGTCCTGGAATCTGCATCTGTCTTGAGTTTCCCACCAAAAGTCCCAGGACCCCAAACCATTGTTGATGGTTAAACCAGAGCAGATATCTGCCACCAGTGGTGTCAAACCAGAGCCTGGGCTGAAACAGACTGCACAGTGCCATGGATCTGAGGTGCACCCAAGCATTCATTGACTTCACAACATCTCAGTCTTGCATTTTAGGAGCTTGGGTTTCTCAGCCTCCACTTACGGCTTTATGTTAGGATTTTACTAGAGTGAATCTCTATGGGATAATGATGATCCTTTGCATATCTAAAATACCTTGTAGTTTATCAGGTGCTTGCTTTTGCTCTACCTCATTGCAAGTAGGCTGACAGTTAAACAGGGTGGGGTCATTACTTTCATCTTGTAGGCAAGAAAATTGCAGTTTAGAGAAATCACAGAGGAAAGGAATGCCTGGCCATGCTTCAGCTGCTTCATGGCCCTGAGAATTCTATCTTTTTCCTCACTGATCTGAGGTGTGTTTGCAATGTGTAAAGGCTCTGTATCAGGGGTTTCAAGGGACCCAGGGGTGAAGGAGTGTGTACCTGCTCTCATGAAGCTTTGAGCCTGGTCACCCATCTTGCTGTTGTATCAGCACAAAGAGCTGGGCCCTCTCTCTTCTGGGACCTTGTTCCTCAGGGCTGCAGCCACATTCTCATTGTCACACCCTGGATCCAGTCTTTTTTCAAAATGAGCCTCCTTTACATGGTTAAGCCAGGGATACCTAGAGCTACACAATAAATCTGAACATTCTTCTGAAACATCTTCTTAGAACACCAGTGTTTTTTAATAAGTAATTTAAAAATTTATTCTATGTCAAAACACAAAAGATATATTATGGAACAGAATGCAAAAATCACCTGAATTTTAAAGAAAACCTGAGGCTTAAGAAGTTCCTCATACTTGTGGAAGTCTTGTGGATAACAGAGTCCACCTGCTATCTCCACTGTGTCACTGTGGGCACTCTGGGGGAAACAGGCTACTTCTTCTCTGCTTTCTCTCCCTTTTATCACATGCCTTAAACTGGAATGTGCTGGGTTTTCAAGACTCCTTGAGTTCACACAAACCCTGGTCCCACCCATAGAGCATCCTGACAGGCCTATGCTTTTGTCACTGGTTAGGAGACTCTTGGAAGATACTGAGTACTCCATCAGGTGGAGAGAAGCAGCCAGAAAGGGAGAGCAGAGCACTGACACTGACTTCAGGATGCCCCTGCTTGGCATTTCTAACATAGCCACTAACCAGCTGGAGGTCTAACTGTAGACTTCATTTCCCCATCTTTGAATGAGGGGCTTCTTTTGATTATCCACATGGTTACATCCACTGTTGAATTTGGCAGGGCTTGGTGAGCTCCTGTGTGACCTCAGAGTGCTGGGATGAAAGCTAGACATTGACTCAGGCCTCACCTTCGTTTTCCCTCCTTCCCAATGAGATGTTGTTACCCAGCCTTCAAGATCTTTCCAGCATTGCCTTCTCCATGTCCACAGCTCCTGATCCATTCAGGTTCTTCTCTTCTCCCTTCTGGACCATCACAACAGTCTCTCACTGGGCCCCCTTGCTCTGCTGCTGTCTTCCTCCACTTTCCATGCACTAGTTTCGGGAGGTGATCATGTCACTCCTGCTCAAGTCTTTCAATGGCTCCCCATGGCTGCTTCAGGGAATTTTTGAGACCCTAAAGGATATAACCACCCCTGGACCCTCCTCCATGCTCCTGCCTGGCTTCATCTCTTACCTGCTCACCTCAATCATAGCACTGTTATAGTGATGCAATCATCTGTTTACTTCCCTGTCTCTTCCTCCAGACCAGCAATCAGCAAACATGTTCTCTTAAGAGCCAGATAGTAAATACTTTCAGATTTGTTGGCCATGTGCTCTCTGTTACAGCTATTCAACTCTGCCTTTATAGCACAAAGCAGCTACGGACCATATGTAAACAAATTGACAAGGCTGTCTTCCAATAAAACTTTATTTATAGAAACAAGCAGTGGGCTGGATTCAGCCCCCAGGTTGTACCCACTCAGGGACCATCAATGGTCTGTTTAATGACTGTCTCATGGGCCCCAAGGTCCCCAGCACACTGTCTGGCCCATGTTGATGTTTCATAAAATATGTTTGTTTTTGTTGTTATTATTATTATTCTATGAGAGAGAGAGAGAGAGAGAGCGCAAAGGATAGGGACAGAGGGAAAGAGAGAGAGAGAGAGGAAAAAAAAACCCACGCAGGCCCCATGCTCAGTGCCAGAGCCTGCTAGGGTTTGATCCCATGACCCTGGAATCATGACCTGAGCTGAAATCAAGAGTCAGACGCTTAACTGACTGAGCAACCCAGCCACCCCATAATTTGAATGAACATATGACCAGGACAGCTGTGTGGAGGGAACAATAGGGCATGGCCTGTTTTTCCTGCAGATCCAAGTCTAACACTAGAGCATCGTCAGCAAGCTCAGGCTGCAGGGTTAGACTCTGCTGCCAGATGAGGGTTTCTGCTTCCAGCATTGGATCTCAGGAGGAGAAACCCCAGGCTTCATAGATTAGCACTGGGTAAGCTTAGAGTGAGATTCCTATCTCTATGGCATAGGGACAGGAAGGCCCCCAAATGACTCAGCCATAGAGTGAGGGAAGCCACTCACCAGCTCCCAGTATTGAGCAAAACCTCATGGGGCCAGGCTGTCTCAAAAATGTGTTAGCTATGACTGCTCTGGGCCCAGAGCTTCATGGTAGCCATTGGGAGAGTGGGAGAATCCAATGACTCCCAGAAAACTCCAACTATATGTGAGGCAAGAAAGCTCTTATTCCCTTTCACCCTTTAAAGCTGTATCTGTGGCTCTCTTGCTTCTGGGATACCTTGGGGCCTGTCCAAGCACTCATTTGGAGAAAGAAAGAACTTTCTTCCTTGACACCTGGTAGACCTTTTGTCTGAAGCCATCCTACCACCTGGTGGCAATATCTAGGAATTGCATCCCACCCTGGCCAATCCAGAGAATCCTTGTTGGCTGGGTTGCCCCACCTCCAAAGCCCTCTCCAACAACGTAATAGGACTCCAATCATTCTGCAAACTCTGTGAAGCTCTATCTTGTAAAGATACCTAGCAGCATCAATAACGCTCTTTTCCCATGTAGTAGCCTGGCTCTGTCCCTCACCTCCTCTAGGTCTGAGCTCTCAGTGAAGTCCTCCCTAATAACTGCTGTGAAGGAACCCCATCCTCCTCCCCACTCCTCTCTACCTTCTTTCCTTTCCTACACTGTGCCGTCACATCCTGTAATTTTTGATAACATCTGTTTGTTTATTGCATCTGTCCACCCTACTAGAATGTAGGCTTTCTGAGGGTGTACATCTTATTCAAGTTTCTATCCCTGTGGCTAGAACAGCACTGACACACAAAGGCTCCCATTAAATGTTTGATGAATGAATACACAGTACCAAATACACACTAGTCCATGATTTTGCTTTCTTTGAACACTTGACTTCAGGTTTGTGAACTGTATTCCATTATGTGCTATCTTTACATAGCATTAAGTATGTAATCTCATATTTTCTCCTGGATTGCAAATTCTGGAGGATATTATGTTTGCATTTTCTAACTGAAACTGAAGCTCAATAAATATTTATTATGAATATGATCATGTTATTATCATTCATAATAATCCTTCACATTTATAATCTGTTTTATAGTTTCTACCCTTGATCTTCTCAACAATCTATGAAAGATTAAAAATAGGAATTACGAATCTTATTTTTATATAAGGAACTTAAGGCTCAGTAAGGTTAAATGACTTGCCCAAGATCACACAGCTCCTGAGTGGATGTGCTGGGACTTCTGACTCCAGACTGAACATCTGTTCCCTGTTTTTCTTGATTAGCATCCAAATGGAGAGACTGTCCCTGAGATGAGGCTGTTGGGAAAATGTGACATCACAATGTGGACAGAGGGGATCTGTACAAAGGGCCTGTGATCTGTAGAAAAGCTGATTCTCTAGCTTTCCTTGCCTCTGCTGTATTAATATGCTATTGTAACAAAGTACCTGAGACTGGGAAGCTTAAACAACAGAAATTTATTTTCTCATAGTTATGGAGGTTCGAAGTCTGAGATCAAGGTGTCCACAGAGTTGGTTTCTCCTGAGGCCTCTCTCCTTGGCTTGTAGACAGCCACCTTCTCCCTGTGTCCTCACCTGGTCTTTCCTCTGTGTGTGTTCATGTCTTAATTTCTTTTATAAAGACACCAGTTATATTAGACTGGGGCCCACCCTAGTGACTTCATTTGACCTTAATTTCCTCTTTAAAGGCCCTATATCCAAATATAGTCACATTCTGAGGCTTTTCAACATATGAATTTGAAGGCACGCAATTCAGCCCATAATATTCCACCCCTGGTACTCACCTCCATCAGACAAATATCACCTTCTTTCTCCACAGGTCTGTGCACTCCTTGGAGAGTCTTTGGATATCTTCCTGCCTGTTCAGAATTGTGGCTGGCTGTCTGATTACTGGCTTGTGGCAGGACAAGATCCCAGGCTGCCAGTGGCTGAAAGGGTGGAAAACCCCACAAACCCAAGAGACCCCTGCAGGAAAATCAGCTGTTGTAAACTACGACCACTTTGCCTGCCAACAAATTAACATCCTGAGTAACAGAGTACTTTCCTTCTAAGAGGAAAGCCTTAGGGCCAACATCTAGAACTTTCTGTGCACATGCACAGAGGAGGCAAGCACTCAGAATTTAATTTTAGAGACCTAAGGAGCTCTCCAAATTTTTTCCAATTAACTGGCACCTGAAATTTGTTCAGCTTATTTTGGAGCAAACCTCTTTGTGACCCTGGACCTCAGTTTCTTAACCTATAAAGTGAGGGGCTTGGACTAGACCTAACAGTAAGATTTAAAAGGAAGGTTTGGGTCCCAGCTCCAATACCAGCTAACTGTATGACCTTGGTCAAGTCACTTAACCTCTCTGCAACTTAGTATCCACATCATAAATAAAGAGTAGGATCAGGTAATCTGGAATTCAGCACTGTTTCTAAAATTCTCTGTTTTAAAATATTTTCAAGCAGTTATAAACTTACAAAAACATAGGAAGTACGGTTATATAACAAAACCTTTTCCTTCCTGATCACATTTGAGATAAGTGTGTTTCCACAAACAAGGACATTTGCCTCTATAAGTACAACACAACTATCAGCACCAGGGGATTGGCATCGACTCATTGCTATCATTGTAATCTTCAGACCTCGTTGACGTTTCACCAATTGGTTCAATAAGATCTTTCAAAGCAAAAAGACGCGTTCATAATGATGTGCTGCCTTAGGTTGTCACTTCTATTTAGTCGTATTCAGTCTGGGACAATACCTCCATTTTTTCCTTGATTTTCATGACCTTGATACTTCTGAAGATTGTAGTCCAGTTATTTTGTAGAATGTTCTTCATTGCCAGCCCCCCTTCACAGGGACACTTCACTTGGACTCTGACTTCCCACATCACTCATCCTGCTGCATGGACAGCTTGTTTCCCCCTCCAGGCTCTGATTATCACCTTTCCTTGAAGATATCCTCATTGCGTGGCTTTGGCTCCACCATCCCTGGCCAGGCACCTTTCCTTGTGTGTGTCCTCCTCACTGGTCTCCTGCAGCTCTGAGACTGTGGCTGTCCTGTCCCTGAATTGAGGACACAATAGGTACTCCATCACACATCATGGCTTCATGACCAAATAGTTCTTTGTGAAAGGGAAGATAGTAGCTTAGGACTTTAGTCATGAGTGTGTCCTCTGAGTGTGGATGATGCCTGCTAATTGGGAGTCAAT
The DNA here is from genome assembly GCF_023721935.1 of Panthera uncia. NCBI lineage: Eukaryota > Metazoa > Chordata > Mammalia > Carnivora > Felidae > Panthera > Panthera uncia. The sequence continues at coordinate 150,381,248 of NC_064811.1, forward strand.
AAGAAGGAAGAGAAGGACAAGGAGGTCCCAGGATTTAAGGGAGGGTTGGTAGTGGGGTCAGGAACAGAAAAACAAGGAAGCCGAGGGCACTAAGTCAGGTGTTGCACATTCCAGGGCTCGGGAAGAATGCCTATGAAGTTCACTTTTGGGGTCTAGAAAGAGAATCCCAGAAGAGCAGGATAGGTATGGGTCTCACTTTGGGAGGCTATCTCACATGGGGATTTGTTCCCAGGTGAGTGACAGAATAGTTCAGATTGTAAAACTATAAACAGGAGATGTGGGATGTGCAACTTAGTGAGGTCAAGACTCTGTGAAGCCAGAAGCATCGTCTTCAGGCACACACACACTGTCCACATGAGCTACTAGGAGCTGCCCCTGTAGAAGCTGCAAAGTCCCCAAGGAGCTGCACCCAGTGCTTGTGTTAAAGAGCTACAGGGAGGCTGATGTAGTTCAGCATGGGACTTTGTTCAAAGCTGTGTAAAGCTGACAAGAGCTGCCTGTAAGTGGTGAGTTCCCTGTCATTTGTGGCATTCAAGTGGAATAACTGCTTGCTGGGGTTGATATAAAGAACTTCAAGGGGACCCAAGTCCAGGCCAGGGATGGAGTGAGGGGAGGAGAGGAAACTCAGTAAGGACCCACTCCAATCTGAGATCTTATCATTCAGCTTGCCCTATGATGGGGGTTTGGTTCTACTGAGTGTTAACTGTGTGCCAGGCTTTGTGCATCACTTCATCTGCATCATTATTCCCTGGTATTGGCCTTATGCAGTCCATGTGACAATTCTTCCCATTTTATAGGCAAGGAATGTGGAGCTTAGATGCTCATGTTCTTGGGGATAAGCCCTAAACCTTGGCCAGTGTGATTCTGGACCTGACCCAATAGCGCAGGTCCACTGCCCACTACTATTCCCAAGGCCAACTCAGGACAAAGGAGCCCAGGCCTGCCAGCTCCCCTGGGGTGGGTCACACTGAGGTCTGGCTCTGCTCTCCACATCTGTGCCAGCAGCTGCTCACACAGCATCTGAGCCCCTGGGTGATCTGGGGACAGTGCTTTGGAAAGTTGCTCTGCAGGGAGGGGCAGCCCATTCACATACGCAAGCAGAGAGAAATGAGCCAAGAACCAAAGATAGAAAATGCCTCTTATTGGGCCTGTTCTGATGTAAAAATGCAGAACTCAGAATTAAACAGGCACTTTGCATTGCAGAGCAATAGTGCCTAATTAAGCTATTCTGGGGCCTAGGGGCACTTAGGAATTTTGTGAGTTTTTATTGCTCAAGACAATGAATAATACATGAGTCTGTACAGTCTCAATTCAAATGATGACTCATCAGTCACACCGAAGGCTTCCTTCCAATCCTGTCCACATTCTGATGTGATCTTCCTATACTTCAAAAACCCTAGGCTTCGCAGCCTGGGCCCCTCTACTTCTTGGTGATTAAAGTTTGGCTCTTTTAGAAAAATTCCTTTCAAAGGTGAAACATGGACCCTTGCTGGTCTGCAAACTACTTTTCCTGGTCCATGAAGAGATAAGCACAGAAATGGGGAGTAAATGCTTAGAAGCCTTTATAATAATTTAACAGAGTGACTTTGTGTGGGTGGAATCTAATAATGAAAGTTTGGGCTTGCATTTTATGTTTGTTTTTTAGTTCATTTTTCTAGTAATTCAATTTTATTATGTTTTATGACAATATTGGTTTGCAATAAGTTAGCAATTTAAAATTTTTAAAAAAGCCCTTGTTCTTCTCCCACAGATGGTCTAAGAAGTGTGGGTCCAGGTCATGGTCCTTCCTGCTCATTGCAGACTCTGCATAGCACATGGTCAACTTCATGACTCTCAGTCCCAGTTACTGCAAGGTGGCAGGCAGCGGTTCAAGCACCTGGGGAGGAGGGCTGTGACTTGCATTCACTGTGAGGTTCTCGGTGCTGAGCACCAACTGTGTGGCCCCTTAGCTCAAGACCACAGTTGATCTTCCTGGAGCCACAGTGTCCTCCTGGGGCTTGCAGACCAGTCACGGAATCAGGTCATCAAAGTTTAAAATCCTGACTTTGCCATGAAGTGATTGGTTGACCTTGGCCAAGTCACTTCTCTCTTTGGGTTTCAGGTTTCTCATTTGTAAAATGAAAAAAAAAATTCATTTCAAAAGCCCTTCCCATTCTTTCATTCTATGACTCCAACATCTCTTGGGAACCGCCACGATGTCCATTTTAAAACAAGAAAATCAAGGCCATACTTCTTAAAAATTTTTTTAATATTTATTTAATTTTGAGAGAGAGAGAGACAGAGTGTAAGCTGGTAAGGGGCAGAGAGAGAGGGAGGCACAGAATCCAAAGCAGGCTCCAGCCTCTGCACTGTCAGCACAGAGCCCTATGCAAGGCTCAAACCCATGAACCGCGAGACCATGACCTGAGCTGAAGTTGGATGCTCAACCAACTGAGCCACCCAATCAACCCTCAAGGCCATATTTCTAAATAAGTTCTCACAGCATATTGAAAGCAGTTTCTCAACCTAGACCCAGAAGAAGCACTGACATCCAACACTCAAATTTTCTTACACATCTATTAAGGTTTAATTTAATATAACAGCTGCACATATCTGAAGTGTATATTGTGGTGAATTATAACATATGCATTCACCTGTGAAGCTATCATCTCAACCAAAATACAGTTGATTCCTGAACAATACAGGGGTTAGATGTACCAAGCAGTTGAAAATCTGTGTATAACTTTGACTCTTCCAAAACTTAACTACTAGTAGTCTAATGTTGGAAGATTTATCGATAACATAAACAGTTGATTAACACACGTTATATGTATTATATATTGTATTCTCACCATAAAAATAGGCAAAAGAAAGGAAAATGTTATTAAAAAATTGTAAGGAAGACAAAATACATTTACAATTATATACTGTACAAAATCCTCATATAAGTGGACCCGCATAGTTCAAACCCATGTTATTCAAGGGTTAAGTGTACTGATCATTTCCATCTCTTCCAAAAGTTGTCTTATGCCCCTCCAAAATCCTCTTTCCCCTTAACCTCTAGGCCCCAGGCAACCAATGATCTGCTTTCTGTCACCTCAGATGGTCGCATTTTCTAGAATTTTACATAAATAGAATCACATGGTACTACATTTTTTTGCCTGTCTTTTGTCACTCAGCATAATGATTTTGAGATTTATCCATCTTGCTGTGTGCATCAATCTTTTTTATTGCATTATATGGATATACCACAACATTTTATCTGTTCAATAGTTGATGATAAATTTGTTTGATAAAATTTGGGTTGTTTCTAGCATTTGCTATTACGAATATTACTAAACATTCATATGGAAAGTCTGTGTGAACATGTGCTTTTATTTCTCTTGGATAAATACATAGGATTTGAATGGCTGGATCATAAGGTAGGTATATGTTAAACAATTTAAGAAATTACCCACTGTTTTTTTAGTGGGTTGTACCATTTTACAATTCCATCATATTTGTTGAGAATTCCAGTTGCTCTACACCCTTGTCAACACTCAGTACTGCTGGTCTTAAATTGTAACTGTTTGGAAGATGCATAGTAGTATCTCAGTGTGGTTTTAATTTGTACTTCCCTTATGACTAATCAAGTTGAACATCTTTTCATGTGCCTATTGATTATTTGTAAATCTTCTTTTGTCAAGTGTCTGTTAAATCTTTTCCCATTTTTACACTGGCTAATTTGGTTGCAAGAATTCATTATATATTTTGGATAAAAGTCTTTTGTTTGACGTACATGTTGCAAGTATTTTCTCCCAGTCCCAACACTTGATCGTCAGTTTTTTGATCGTGTACAATTTCAAGGAGCTTTACAACTCTCTATAAGGTCATCCATGTGACTGAGGCCTAGTCATGGACCCAAGTGAGGAACATAAGCTTTAAGTTTCCAGGCCTGGAAAAGGATGATGAGGCTGGTGCCAGTGGCAGAAATAGGCCCAGTGAAGGTGGAATACTTTTTGTGAGTAGGACAGTGTGCATAATTTCAGGTCTGTTGAATTTTAGGAGATGATGATAAAGATAAGTGGAAAACTTCAGCAGAATATGGACAAATGAGATTCATACTGTCCCTACCAACTATCCAGAGAAACTATAGCCAAGGGAACAGATTTGGTGAAATCATCAAGGGAGATCTGGTGGACTCTGTTACATGAAATGCAGATCAAGTCTGTAGAGGACATGAAAAGAACAGGAGACCAAGGGCTGAAGAATGAGGGAGTGATTACCCCCAGCCAGAGAGAGGAAGAAGGGGAAACATGGAGGCCTGATGAGAGCTCAAATTGTTGTATTTGACTTTTGTGATGTTGGCCAGGGAGATGTGTGCACAAGCAGATTTGAACAAAATGAAAGATTTAAAGTGATATGCATAAGAAAGGGCTTCTAGATACCAGAGGAGGAGAAGAAGAGGGTAGGAAAGGAAGTTTGCCAACAGAGGAGAGGCAGAAATGAGGAGGAAGACCAAACAGTCCAAAGACTTGAAGAGGAGGAGAGATTAATTTGAGCAGTTTTTGTGAAATATGTATTTGTGGAAGAGACAGCTGATACCAGAGGATCCGTTGCAAGTTTTAATGTGTGCATATAGTGTTCTCTCTTCATCTCCCTTTCAAGACAATTTCCAGTAAAGACCTCTGATGCACCTCAAAATTTTGGATGCACTCCAGAATTCTGAATGCAACAGTATGCTGAGGTTGGCCTCAAGGCAGCCCCTTTTTTTCAGGTTACAAAAAGCTTCAATGGTGGATGGTGAGTAGCTCTTGAATCAGGGCAGGGATCTTGTCTGTCTCTTTTTTGGGGAAATGTTGGCGCTTCATGTGTTCTCATCGAATGTTGGTTGTACGTTATTGTAAAAAAGCCTATAGTCAGGTGTTATATATATTGCCTGGGGAATAAGTGTGGGGGAACCAGTTATTTCTAAAGAAAGCATTAAGCAGTTTGTCTCTGCCCCCCAACTCCATCTTTTCTTCTCCATGTGACCACATGCCTTTTGTTATGTAGATCATTTTGTCCTCTTGCTTTCCACACATTTGCTTATTACCCCAAAAAACCTAGCAAACAATTCCCATTGTTAACGATGCTCAGACACATGATGGCAGACTGCAAACAAATATCTTAAAACACAAAGACTTCTTTTTGGAGTGCTATAGGAATTGGAATATGTTAGCACGCAGTAAGTTCATTGGTCTGAAGAACACCACGTGTGAATTACAGTCAGGGGGAAGACAGGTTATTACCTTGGGAACTTGTCTTACTCTTCATCTTTCAGGTTTGTCTTCCTTAACCCTAGAATTGGTTAAATTTGCCATAGAACACTGGACTTCCCTTCAGTGAGATTTGCCACTCTTTTATTGCCTGTCCAATGTTGGCTTTCCCTACCAATACAAGCTGCAAGAAGGCATTCACCAATGCTTACCTTAATCATGGTGATGTGCTCATACCTAGGGACACTATAGATGCTTAATAAATGTGTGTTAACTGAATAGTTTATTGACTGATGGCTTCTATGTTCCTGGTGGAAGAGCCACAGTCTAGAAAGGAATGAGAAGTCTCCTCCATCTCCCATTGCTCTTCCAGGAATCGAGGAAATGGCTTCCCACCCAATAAAGAGCTGAGGTTCTGCCTCAACATTATTTTCAAATGTAAAGTCATGAATTTTTACTCTGTAAGAGGCTTTTAGAGTTTTTCTAAAGATCCCTTTTACCAAGGAGGACACAAAGTTTAAACATACGCCTGAGAATGGTACCTGAACCCAGGGCAGAGTCCTCACCTTGAACAGTGTCCAGAAGCTGTGTGACCCCGTAGTTAAATCTGCCTCCATTTAGATCAGACTGTCTGCGTGTGAATACTAGCTCTACCACCTCCTACCTGCATGACGTTGGGCAAGTCACTCTACCTTTTTCAGCTTGGTTTCTTCAATCTGTAAACAAGGCATAACAATAATACCTACTGAGGACTGATGGGTATTGAAAAACATATAAAAGTATTTAGAAGTGTTTTTGGCATATAGGAAACACTATGCAAATATTATCTGTTATTAACAAAAAGGGTTGCGTGGTATTTCTTAGTCTGTTCAGAGCCACCCAATCCAGTGATTGGAGGGGATGAAATCTGAGACATTCCTGATTTCAGTGGCAAGTGAGAGGTTGAATTAGGACTTAGGAAACTGAGGCTCATGGGGGTGTTTTCAGGGCTTAAGTATGGCTGTCCCTCAATAATCCTGATTCTTAGCACTTCACTCTGAGTAAATACCTTCTTTTCTCTGAGCCTCAGTTTCCTCATTTGAAGGGAGGAAATGGTCATCTCTGCCCTGCTACCTACAAGGGCAACAGAGATGGGTGAGAAGGTGATTTTAAACAGGAAAAATGAAAGTTTTCACAATCATTTTTCCAAACAAGTTGTCAGGGGGAAAATACCAACGGAGTTTTGAGTCTAAAATACTCTTCCTGGAAGAAGTTGCTGTGAATCTGCTTCTTAGGAAACCAGATGATATCGAGTGGCAAATTAACAGTTCATTTCATTGGCTACATCTGTGCCCAGGGTGGGCACTGCCAGCGGAGGTGGCAGAGTGCCCAGGCCAGTGATACCGACACTGGGCAGCCGGGAAGAGGCAGTGACATCTGTGTGCGGGCAGGAGCAGATGCATTTGTCAGGGTTTTGCTCTTTCTTTTCTAAATTCAGAATGTTTGGGGAGAGAACAAGAGAGAGGAATACTGATTTCCCCGCCAAGAAAGGATGATGGATGGCAGGAGATGGTGGAAAACATGGCCACTTCCTTCTCTCCACTCCCTATCCATCCCATCTCCAACTCTTCTGTGAAGGCTCTCTGCTTTCGTCTCTCTCCCTTGACCTCTGCTACCTCCCCAGGCTACTTCACTCCACTTCTCACTCTGTCTTTCCTCGCTCCCTAACCACAAATGCTGTCTGGGTTCAAAATTATACCACGTTGTTTCAAAAGGAGTTATTTCCCTTGCGTGTAATGGAATCTCTGCGACCAGAAAGGTGCCAACCCTACTCCAAATCATTTGTGATGCCTGGCAGCAGAGTGCATTTTCCCGGGGGGCCAAATGGTCACAACTGTGCTGTGAGCAGCAATAGAGACTGGACAAGGGCAGAGACATATGGCTGGGAGGAAGGAAATGTGAGGGCTGGAGGCTGTTACTGGGGACAGTCCAAAAGATAAGAGACAGTGTAAAGAGAGAAAAGGCTGGGGTGCAGGGGGAGGGGTTCCTTAGAACAAGGGCTGGCCTGGATATCAAGAGCCAGGACTCTGAATTCCAGCACCGACAGCACCTACCTGACTTTGAAGAGCCACACCACCAATCTGTTGACCACTTAAGAGAATGAAAATCTACAGTAGGGTTTCTCAACCTTTGCACTATGGATATTGGGGACCCTATAAGTCTTTGTTGTAGGGCTTGTCTTGTGTGTTGCAGCATCCCTAGATAGATGCCAGTAGTATCCCAACTCCAGTTCCCAGTCGTGACAACTAAAATGGTCTCCAGATATTGCCAAGTGCTTCCTGAAGGCAGGGGCAGCAGTGGGTGGTGGTGGGGGTGAGGTATGTGCAAAGTCCCCATTAGGTTGAGAATCATAGAAAAAAAATTGTTTGGAAAGTACCCCAATTGGACAATGGGCCTTTAACATTTTATCAACAAGTATTCAAATCCTGAATCAATGAAGAATACCTCTGAGATTTATGTTGACCTTAATTCTGCAGGTAACAAACAAAATGGAGACAGATTTGGTACTGAGCAGTACAGCTGGCTCATCATAAAGGAAGATGGGACAGCTGAGTACCCACTGCACACCATGACATATGCTTCAATCCATATGGATTGCGCTGCTTAGGTTTTGTGGTTTTGTTTCGTTTTGTTTTCATTATAATGACAGATATTCTGGAGCTAATTGAGAAACTCCACTCATGAAGCATTGAATATTGAACTCATAAGATTGAAAATTAATTCAGGTAAACTGAGGCATAGAAAAGGAAAATGCTTAAGTAACCCCAGTTAGAACTAGCCTTGGGTTTCTGACACAGATATCAGCTTATGTGCTGAAGGAGGGAGGAATACATAGAAGAGGTTCTCAGAGCCCTGTGTCACACAAGCCAAACAAATTGAGATACCTGGTTTCCTATAGTCAAGAAAATGGTACAGGGAGAAAGAAAGAATCTGGATTTTAGGGGACATATCCACCATAAACTGCCTATCTCCAGACTTTCTTTACAACAAAGAATAAATGTTGTGTGTTTACTCACTGCTTTTTCAATTCCTGTATATCTTGGACAATTCTATAAGTTAATCCAGTCATAGAAGCTCAGCTCAGTCTTTGATGCTGGTCTTCAAGATCTTGTTCAAATGTTACCTCCTCACCAGAAAGATTTCCTTGATCCTTGAAACCTAAGGCAGACTGACTATCCTCTTACTTCTCAGAGCCTTTGGTCAGTTTGTCTCTCACAGCAAATCTTCCCCATTGCACTACTATCCATATCCATAATTCAATTGTACCACTGTCTTTACATCTTACTTGTCAGCAAAAATCCAACTCTGGACCAGTTCAACTGTCTCCTCTCCTTTCCTTCTTCCTTCCTTCCTTCCTTCCTTCCTTCCTTCCTTCCTTCTTCCTTTTTCTTTGTCACTCCTTCCTCCCACTTTTCCCATCTCTCTCTTCTTTTTTCTTTTATTTAGTCATTTAATTAACAAATATCTAGTGAGTACCTGTTCTATTAAGTGCCAGGATGGGCTCTGAGTGTTCAGTGGTGAAAAAAACCCAACATGGTTTATGCCCTCATGGGCCTTCACTGAAGTTTACAGTCTAGTGAAGGTGATAATCAATAAGTAAGTGCAATACTACGATAACCATAAGAGGATATTTAACTGAAGAGTAACAAGGGGACCAAGTTAGATAGGACAGTTAGAGACATTTCCTTTAATAGGTGACATATCACAACTGAAGGGTGAGAAGTATCCAGTGATGCAAGGCAGGCAGAGAGGTGGAAGGAGGACATTCTAAGGGCCAAATGTCTTAAAAAACCAAGATGTAGGAAAAAGCTGACTGTGTTCAAGGGGTGGAAAGAAAACAATGTGGTTGGAGTAGTGTGGGTGAGTTGGAATAGAGGTGTAAGCTGATTCAGACAAGGCAGAGCAGGGATAGACATTGATGGAAAGAAGTTTGGACTATATGCTAAGCATATTTGGAAATCATCAGAAAGTTTTGAATTTGGGACTGACATAGTCTGATTTACATTAAAAAATATCACTCTGAGACTTTCAGAATTGTAGCATGAAAAGTATGACAAACCTTCTCCTTGAGCAAAACAACAATACAACTACTAAAAATTATGTTTTAAAATCCAACTACTTAAAATTTGCACAAAATGGTCCTAAAGGAATACCATAAATGGAGAAAGTTACTCAAGGAAATATACTAAATATTACTAAGAACCCTGAGAGTCTGTGACCTTTGAACCGTGACCTACTTATATTTCCTTCACACCTTCAGTGTGACAGGAGTTCTACTTCCAGAATATGCAGCCAAGAAGTTGGGGCTCCCTCTCTATTTAGCTCCCAGTCTAGGGCTATGGTTTCACACTGGGAAGGCAGGCCACTGGCATCTCCAATTCTCTGATCCCTACATTGCAGGAACTATTCTGGCTAGATGTGCTGAGAGGACTGGTGTCTCTTCTCCCACCCAGTCCTCACTCAGGGTGGAATCTCTACTCTAGGTGCAGTAGGCTGAGAACACTGGAACCCACCCCAGATCATTTGTAGGGCAAATTTTCCATTCTGGGAAGGGGAAGCCAAGGAACCAGAGACTACTATCTCCACCCAGAATCCTGCTTATAGAGCAGGGGTGTCACTCTTGGAGAAGCAAGCCACTGTCACCACCCCTCACTACCTTACAGTGTGGCACAGAGGTTCTGTCCAGAGAGGGGCAGGTGTTAAGAACAGTTCTGCCTGATAGGACTGACTTATTTGGAACAGAATTTAGGGAAGTTCTTGCCTAAGAACATCATTTAAAACAATGGATATCTTGGCTGTAAACAATTAAGGAGGCTATAATTACATGGTACTCATAGCAACAAGTGAACCAGGGTACAGACCAGAAGTTTGACAGAACCAGAAAAAGAAACAGCAAGGAAGAGCCTTCTTGGAGTCAGAGCAGTTCAAACACTAGCAACATTCCACCTCTGCAAAAGGGATCTACTTTTGTTGAATGAGACTGTGGAACATTTTATATCCTAGAGTGTTGTCAAAAAACAATAGAGTAACCAGTTAGCAGTTCATGGAGGCTAATAGCTGAGTGTGATACTAACAGAGGCTCCAGGCAGACTATGCTCATGGTTAAGTCCACATCCTTTGAGCAGGGACATCAGAGGCTTTACACTATGGGGGAAACAGACTTCACTGAAGTAGTCCAACCAAGTCAATAAGAAACAAGCAGACAAGCAAACAACAGTAAGCCCTGGGATCAGTACCTAAAGTTGATATAACATATTGTCTAAAATGGCCAATTTTAAACAAAAAAATTGTCAGACATGCAAAGAAATAAGCAAGTATTATACATACACAAAAACAAAACAAGCAATAGAAACTACCTGTGAGAGGGCCCAGATGTCAGGCTTATCTGGTAAAGATTTCAAAGTAGCTATTATAAATATGTCCAAAAAGCCAAAAGAAATCATGTCTAAATAATTAAGGAAGGCATTAAGACAATATAACACCAAATACAACATATCAATAACAAAATAGAAATGTTTTAAAAGAATCAAATGGAAATTTTAGAGTTGAAAAGTAAAACAACCAAAATAGGAAATTCACTAGAAGGGCTCAACAGTAGATTTGAGCTGGCAGAAGAAATAATAGATAACTTCAAAATAGGTTGATAGAGAGTATAAAATCTGAAAAAACCAGAAAGAAATAATGAAGGAAAATAAACAGGGTCTCAGAGAAATGTGAAATTCCATTAAGGGCACCAGTATCAGAAGGAAAGGACAGAGAAAAATAAAAAGAAAAAGTATTCAAAAAATTAATAGTTTAAAATTACCAGCCACACCCAGACACATCACAGTTAAAACACTGAAAGTCAAAGGCAGAGAGAAAGCCTTGAAAGCAGCAAGAGAAAAATAACTCATTACACACAAGGAAAACTCACCAAAATTAATAACTTATTGTCAAAAACAACACAGGTCAGAAGACAGTGGGATGATATGTTAAAAGTGGCAGAAAAAATTGCTAACCAAGAGTCTTATATCCAGCAACTATCTTTCAAAAATGAAAACAAAATACTTGAAGTGAAAATGACAGAATTAAAAGGAAAAAAATTAGAACAATTTAACAATATAAGTTGAAGAATTAAATATCTCATATTAAATAGTAGCTAGAACAAATAGAAGATTGATGAAGATATAGAAGACTTTAGCAACACTATAAACCAATTAGATCTCACAACCATTTATTGAATACTCCACCCAATAATAGCAAAATACACAGTTTTCCCTACAGTTTCTACAAGAAACGCTCTCTAAGACAGACATATGAGATGAAACTAAGGCGTACTTACAGGGAAATTTATAACTTTAAATACTATGTATATTAATAATGAAGTAAGATCTCAAATCGGTTGTCTAACTTTTTCCCTTAAGAAACTGTGAAAAGTGGAGCAAACTAAAACCAGAGAAAGAAAAGAAAAAGAAATAATAAATATCAGATGAAAATGAATGAAACAGAGAATGGAAAAAAATAGGGAAAGCCATTCTTTGAAAAGATCAACAAAAATGACAGGACTTTAGCAAGATTGACCAAGGAAAAAGGGAGAAGACTCAAATTTTAAAATCAAAAAGGAAAGATAAGACATCACTATTATCCTTATAGGAATAAAATGAAATATAAAAGAATCCTATAAACAACAATATTCCAAAAAATTAGATAACTTAGATGAAATTGAGAAATTACTAGAAAGACACAAACTACCAAAACTTACACAAGAAGACACACATAATCTGAACAGACCTATCACAAGTAAAAGATTGAAAGAGAAATCTTAAAAATTTCCACAAAGAAAAGAGCAGGCTCAGATGGTTTCACTGGTAAATTCCATGAAACATTTTTTAAAATCCAGATTAATTATTCACAAATTCTTCCAAAATTTAGAATCTCTCTAATTCATTCTATTAGGCCAGTGTTACCCTGATGCCCAAACTAGAAAAGATAGCAAAAACAGAAAAAAGTATGGAAAGAGCACAAATACATGAAGGTTAAATAACATGCTACTAAAAAATGAATAGGTCAACCAAGAAATCAAAAAGGAAATTGAAATTTACATGGAGGCTAATGAAAATGAAAACAGAAAGATCCAAAATCTTTGGAATGCAGCAAAAGCAGTTCTAAGAGGAAAGTTTATAGCAATACAGGTCTACCTCAAGAAGCAAGAAAATTTTCAAATAAACAACCTAACCTTACACCTAAGAGAGCTAGAAAAGAATAAAAAACAAAACCCAAAACAAGCATAAGGAAGGAAATAATAAAGATTGGAGAAGAAATAAATGAAATAGAAACTAAAAAAAACAAAACAGATCATTGAAACCAAGAGATGATTCTTTAAAGATGAGCAAAATTGATAAACTTTTAGCCGGACTCATCAAAAGAGAGAGAGAGATTCAAATAAACAAAATCATAAATGGGAAAAAAGAAAAATAACAGCCAACACCACAGTAATACAAAGGATTATAAAAGAATATCATGAAAAAGTATATCCCAACAAATTGGACAACCTAGAAGAAATGGATAAATTCCTAGAAACATATAACCTCCCAAAACTGAGTCAGGAAGATATAGAAAACTTGAATAGACCAATTATCAGCAATGGAATTGAATATGTAATAAAAAAATTCCCAACAGACAAAACTCCAGGACCAGAGGTCTTCACAAGCAAATTCTACCAAACATTTAAAGAAGAGTTAATATCTATTCTTTTCTAACTATTCCAAAAACTAGAAGAGGAAGGAAAACCTCTGTATTCATTCTGTGAGGCCAGCATCACCCTAATTTCAAAACCAGATAAAGACACTACAAAGCAAGAGAACTATAGGCCAATAACTCTGATGAACATGTATGCAAAAATCTTCAACAAAATATTAGCAAACTGAATCCAACAATACAATTAAAAAATTATTCACCACAATCAAATGAAATTTATTACTGGGATACAAGGGCAGTTCAATATTTGCAAATCAATGTGATACATGACATCAATAAGAGAAAGGATAAAAACCGTATAATAATTTCAATAGATGAATAAAAAGCATTTGACAAAGTACGTCAATTCATGATAAAAATCCTCAACACAGTGGGTTTGTAGGGAGCATTCTTCAATGTAACAAAGACTATATATGAAAAACCCACAGCTAACATCATACTCAATGGGGAAAAACAGAGCTTTTCCCCTAAGGTCAGGAGCAACACAAGGATGTCCACTCTCACAACTTTTATTCAATATAGAAGTCCTAGCCAGAAGGAAAAGGAAAAGGAAATAAAAGGCATACACACTGGTAAGGAAGAAGTAAAACTTTCATTATTTGCAGATGACATGATACTATATACAGAAAACCATAAACACTCCACCAAAAAATCTAATGGAACTGACAAATGAACTCAGTAATGTTACAGTATATAACATCAATGTACAGAAATTCGTGGCACTTAAATATCCATATAATGAAGCAGCAGAAACAGAAATTAAGAAAACAATCCAATTTACAAATTCAGCAAAATAATAAGATACCTAGAAATAAACTTAACAAAGGGGGTGAAAGACCTGTACTCTGAAAACTATAAAACATTGATGAAAGAAATTACAGATGACCCAAAGAAAAGGAAAGACATTCCATGCTCATGGATTGGAAGAACAAATATTGTTAAAACGTCCATGCTATCCAAAGCAATCCACAGATATAATGCAATCTGTATCTAAATATGAACAGCATTTTTCACAGAACTAGAACAAACAATACAAAAATTTACATGGAACTGCAAAAGAACTTGAATAGCTAAAGCAATCTTGAAAAAGAAAAACAAAACTGGAGGTATCACAATTCCAGATTTCAAGTTATACTACAAAGCTGTAATAATCAAAACAGTATGATACTGCCACAAAAATAGACACATCAATGAAACAGGACAGAAAACTCACAAATAAAACCATGATTATGTGGTCAATTAATCTTCAACAAAGGAGGCAAGAATATGCAATGGGAAAAACACAGTCTCTTCAACAGATGGTGTTGGGAAAACTGAACAACTCTATGCAAAACAATGAAACTGGACCACATTCTTACACCATACAAAAACAAACTAAAAATGGATTAAGGACTTAAATGTGTTACCTGAAACATGAAAATCCTAGAAGAGAGTACAGGCAGTAATATCTCAGACATAGGCTATAACAACATTTTTCCAGATACATCTCCCAAGGCAAAGGAAATAAAAGCAAAAACAAACTATTGGGACTATAGCAAAATAAAAAGGTTCTGAACAGTAAATGAACTTACCAACAAAACTAAAAGACAACCTACTGAATGGGAGAAGATATTTGCAAATGACATACCTGATAAAGGGTTAGTATCCAAAATATATATAAAAAGCTTATACAACTCAACACCAAAAAAAAAAAACAAACAAAAAAAAACCCCTAAATGATTTGATTAAAAATGGGCAGAAGACATGAACAGACATTTCTCCAGACATCCAGTGGTCAGCAGACATATGAAAAGATGCTCAACATCACTCATCACCAGAGAAATTCAAATCAGGACCACAATGAGATATCACCTCACACCTGTCAGAATGGCTAAAATCAAAAACATAAGGAACAAGTGTTAATGAGGATGTGGAGAAAAAGGAACCCTTGTACACTGTTGGTAAGAGTGCAAATTGGTGCAGCCACTGTGGAAAACAGTATTGGGTTTCCTCAAAAAAGGAAAAATAGAACTACCTTATGATCCAGTAATCACACTACTGGGTAGAACACAAAACACTAATTCGAAAGGATATCTTCACCCCTATGTTTATTGCAGCATTATTTACAATAGCCAAATTATGGAAGCAGCCCAAGTGTCCATCAATAGATGAATGGTTAAGGAAGATGTGGTATAGGTACACAATGGAATATTATTTAGCCATAAAAAGACTGAAATCTTGGTACACCTGGTGGCTCAGTCAGTTGAGCATCAGTCTTCGGCTCCAGTCATGACCTCACAGGTTGTGAGTTCTAGCCCTGCATTGGGCTCACTGCTGTAAGCCCAGAGCCTGCTTCAGATCCTCTTTGGATCCTCTGTCCCCTCTCTCTCTGCCCACCACCCCCACCTCAAAAATAAGTAAAACATTTTGAAATCTTGCCATTTGCAACAATATGAATGGATCTGAGAGTATAATGCTAGGCAAAATAAACAAGTCACAGAAAAACAAATACCATTATGATTTCATTCATATGAGGAATTTAAGAAACAAAGGAAAAATAAGAAATATACCTTAAATAGACTCTTCACTATAAAGAACAAACAGATGGTTACCAGAGGGGAGGTGGATGGGGGGGATGGGTGA
Organism: Panthera uncia; assembly: GCF_023721935.1. NCBI lineage: Eukaryota > Metazoa > Chordata > Mammalia > Carnivora > Felidae > Panthera > Panthera uncia. The sequence continues at coordinate 150,396,862 of NC_064811.1, forward strand.
AACAGGTGATGGGGATTAAGAGTACACTCATCTTGATGAACATAGAGTAATATATAGAATTCTGGAATTACTGTATTGTATGCTTGCAACTAATATAATACTGCATGTTAACTTACTGAATTAAAATTAATTAAAACTTAAACATTTAAAAAAGAGATATTGCAAGTAAAGTAAATTACAGGCCATAATTCTTTATAAATATAAACACAAAAAGTCCTCAACAACATGCTAGAAAAACACATCAAAGAATACACAAAAAGATTATACACAAGTGGGATTTATCCCAGGAACGCATGTTTGTTTTAATATATATCAATCAGTGTAATGCACTATATTAATAAAATAAAGGACAAAAACAAATCATTTAAAAGACACAGGAAAAGCATTTGACAAAATTCAACACCCTTTCATAATGAAAACACTCAACACATTAGAAATAGAAGGGAACTTCCTTAATCTGATGAAAGACCTCTACAAAACCCTGTAGCTAACATCATATGTAATGGTAAAAGACTGGGTGCTTTTTCCCTAAGATCAGGAACAGAACATGGATGCTCATTCTTACCATTATATGCCTTTACCATTATATTCTCACTGGGGAAATTCAGAGATTATTCCTTTAATCTAGGAAATAAAAGTCACCCAGATTGGAAAGGAAAAGGAATAGCTATACTATTGGTAGATGACATGATCTTGTATATAGAAAATCCTAAGAAGTCCATTTAAACACTATTAGAACTAACAAACAAGCTTAGCAAGCTTACAAGATATATGATCAGTATACAAAAATCAATTGTATTTCTATATCCTAGAATGAACAATCTGAAAATAAAATTAAGAAAATAATTCTGGGGACACCTGGGTGGCTCAGTTGGTTAAGTGTCTGACTCTAGGTTTCAGCTCAGGTCATGATCTCACGGTTTGTGGGTTCAAGTCCCATGTCGAGCTTTGTGCTGACAGTGGGTTTGTGGGTTCAACCCCCATGTCAGGCTCTGTGCTGACAGTGCAGCAGCCTGCTTGGGATTCTTTCTCTCTCTCCCTCTCTCCCTGCTCCACCACCACTCGTTTTCTCTGTCTTTCTCAAAATAAATAAATAAACTTAAAAACAATTTTAAAAAAAAGAAAAGAATTCTGTTTAAAATAACACCAAAACATCAAATACTCAAGAATAAGTTTAACAAAGAAGTGCAAGAGTTGGTGAAAACTATAAAACATTGTTGAAATAAATGAAAGAAAATCTGAATAAATTGAGAGGCATACTATGTTCATAAAGCAGAGGACTTGATACTGTTAAGATGGCATTACTCTACCGCAGATTTCATATAAATCCCCCCACACACACACAAAATCCCAGATGCCTTTTCTGCAGAAATTAACAAACGGATCCTTAAAGTCATATGGGAATGTAAGGTACTCAGACAGCCAAAACAATCTTGTAAAGGAAGAACAAAGTTGAGAGACTTACACTTGCTGATTTCAAAACATACTACAAAGGTATAGTAAGCAGGACAATATTGTACTGGCCTAAGGATAGATATATAGATCAATGAAATGAAACTGACAGCTCGAAATAAACGTTTACATTTGAGTTCAATTGATTTTTGACAAGGGTGCCAAGACAATTCAATAGGAAAAGAATAGGGTTTCAACAAATGATGGGATAACAGAAAAGAATGGAGTTAGACTCTTTCCTTATATCATACACAAAAATAAACTCAAACCAGGCTATAAATCTATATGTAAGAGCTAAACATATTAAACTCCTAAAAAGAAAATAAGAGTAAATCTCTGTGAACAGGGTTTAGGCAATGATTTCTTAGATACAACACAATGGTTTTTTAGACACAAAAGTGACTAAAGGAAAAAAATAGATAAGAAAATATTTTCAAATATCTTCAAATCATGCATCTTATAAGAGACTTGTAGAATATATAAAGAACTCTTACATCTCAATAATAGAAAAAAATTCATAGCTCAACTTAAAAATGAGGAAAGCATCTGAAAAGGCATTTCTCCAGAGAAGATATCTAAATGGGCAATAAGCACATGTGAAAATGCTCAATGTTATTTAGTCTCCAAGGAAATGAAAATCAAAACCATAGTGAGATACCACTTACATACACTAGGATGTAAGATCAAGAAGATGAGCACTAATAGTGTTGATGAAAATGTGGGAGAACAGGAACTCTAATACATTGCTGGTAACAATGTAAAATGGTGCAGTCACTTTGGAAAACAGTTTGGAAGTTCCTCAAAAAATTAAACATAGATTTGGTATATGAGTCAGCTATTCCCTTCTTGGTATATACACAAAAGAAATGAAAATATATCCAAACATGAATTTGTCTATGAATGTTCTAGTAGTATTATTTGCAATAGCCAAAATGTGGAAACATCCTAAACATTCATCAATTTATGAGTAAACAAACTAAATGTAACATATCATGACAATGGAATATGATTCCACAATAAAAAGGAATAAAGTTCTGATACACGCAATAACATCATTAAACCTTGAAAACATTATGTTAAGTGAAAGAAGACAGTCACAAAAGAACACACATTTTATGATTCCATTTACAATAAATGCCAGAATAGAAAAGCCTATAGAGACAGAAAGATCCCATTTAATAATTGCTGAGGGCTGAAAAGGGAAGGCAGCTGGGAATGGGGTGTGACTGCTATTGGGCATGTGGATTCTTTAAGGTTACAAAAATATTCTAAAATTGGATTGTGGTGATGGTTGCACAACTGTGTGGATATACTAAAAATCACTGATGTATACACTTTAAATAGGTGAACTGTGTGGTATGTAAATTATATCTTGATAAAGACATTTAAAAAATTCCTCCGGTATGTAGTAAATGAAAGGCTAGAGAGTAGAAACACAGAACACACACACACACACACACACACACACACGCCAGAGTGATCCAGGAAAGAAATAATGGCTTAGCTTAGGTTGGTGGTGGAGGTAGAAAGAAATGGAAAATTTGTTTTGGAAGAAATATCTAAAATATATGAAAATGGGTTTCACATGGGGAATGAGACATTCAAGAATGTTTCCCAGATTTTTGAGCAATTGAGTGAATAATGGTGTGCCATTTACCTACCTTGAGGAGACTGGAGGAAGTAACACATTTGGTGGGAGAGTAAAGTGTTCTATTTTAGTGTGGGATTTGAGATATTACTTAGGCACTTAAGTTCATGCACCTGGCCTTCTGAGCCCTGCTGAAAAAACTCAGACTCATTGGAATGAACCACCCCTACACACAGTTTCCTACTTCTACTAAGTGGTCAATGGTACCTGAATTTCTTCTCTCATTTGCCAATTTTCTATTCTAATCTCTGCAGTAGCTATTTCAAAACTTCCCATTCTCCTAAAACTTCCTATCCCACTCTCTTTCCCTTTACTCTTAAAGCTGTATCTTGGCTCTTACTTCACCAAAGATTAGAAGCCACTAGGTGAGAATTCCCTCAGCTTCTGGACACACTGGCTACCAACTCCTCTCCCCAGTGGCTCCTGAATACTACCTTTGCACCCAGCAGTGTGCTGGGGCTTGTTCCTACTGACCTGTGAAAGTCATTTGTAAAAAAATATGCAAGAATTTTGAGACCTGGTTGCTTTAAAATCAGCCAATGTGGTAGTATTACATAACAGAAATCAGCATAAACAACAAATCAGTGCTTTTTCTTTTTTCAGAGGGACCATTTGTTAAAATGCCACCTGTACTCTTGTTCCATCCATTATCCCCATTCCGATACCTACGGATACATTCATATGAGAATTTAAAAATATTCTCCAAAGGGGAAAATACTCTTTCATCTAAAATTTCCCTCTGTTATTTCTCTGTTTCTCTCCTGACCTTACCAATCAAGGTTCTTGTGTTGCCCACCAACACGGTCTCCAGTTATTCACCTTCTAGCCATTCCTCAATCCACCACAATGTAGCTCTGTCCCACCATGCCATGAAAACTGACTTTCCCAAGGTCATGAATGACCTCCTTATTAAGTCCAATGGGCATTTTTCTAGTCCGTATATTCTCTGATCTCTCATCCACATTGGGAGGAAATGACAACTCCCTCCATCTAGCTGCTGGGACAGCACATTTTCCTGGCTCTCCTGTCACTTTCCTGGCCCTGGAGGCCACTTCTCAGTCCCCTTTACCAGGTTTTCTTCTACTGCTCATTCTTCAAATGTTAATTTTTCTCTAGGACTCTGGTCTTGCCCTTATTTATTTTCATTTATATTCTCCCTTGACAATATCTTTCACTCTATTCAATAGAGTCTGCAATCCAATCTTCTCTTTACTGTGGGGGTACCCTGGGAAAGATGGATGCTCATGTCAAGTCCCCTTGTAAACAGAGTAATGCCAGACCTCTTGGAAAATACAAGAGTGATATTTTCTAGTGGGATATTTTCTACTGAATGCATTTGGTAGGATGCACCTGTCTATCTAGTATTACTTATAGTAAATAAACCTAGAATCTATAGGCATGATGCTCTGGAAAATATCATGTAAATCATGTACCTAAATGAATAGAAAATGGAGAAATTTCTTAATGAAATAGTTCTTTGTTGTGTAAGTAATGTTCCTACAGATATTATTTAGAGAACTTATATGTCAAATCCAGGCCAGAGCTTATCTCATGGCAGCCAGAAAAGATCTGGAAAGCATCCTCAGATTGTCATGCTTTGCCTGTGCCCTTCAATTACTTGTATCTTTGAAATGATCAGTAAAACTTGTAACTTGTTACTGGGTAAAAGTTCTGAGTCATGAAACTGATTTGACAATCTTCCCTTTGTCATGGTTTCAATTGACTTTTTATGTGAGTGACTGTAAAATTTATTTTCTCCTATTCTGTGTTCTCACCTGAACTCCAAACCATATATTCAAATGCCTATTAAACATCTCTACTGGAGGTCCCACTGAGAGCTTAAATTCAACATATCAAAATATGAACTTGACATTTTATCTCTTCTCCTCCCTTTCCCCTTCCTGCCTTCCCACTCACCTTCAATCAGTGGAATGGGAACTTCAATTCCCCCAGATGCTCAAACAATAGCCTAACACAGAGCCAGCAAAGGGCCTGGGGCTGAAGATGCCTTTGCTTAGATTTAAAGTGCTGAAGGCTCCTACATCTTGCCTAGCTGGTTTGTCATGGTTTCCAGACTCAAATGGCACATGGGATTTTCCTATCTTATCAGCACCTGCAGTTCAGTGTCATGGGAAAACCCTTTGAGTTTAAAGTGTGCAGACTGGAAGAATTAATATTGTCAAAATGTCTGTTCAACCCAAAGTGATCTATAGGTTCAATGCAATCTGTATCAAGATTCCAATGGAGTTTTTCACAGAAATAGGAAAAACAACAATAAAATTCATATGGAACCAGAAAAAACAAAACAACAACCAGAAAATAGTCAAAGCAATCTTGAACAAGAACACAGCTACAGGCATCACATTCCTGACTTCAAACTATATTACAAGGTTATAATAATCAAGAGTATGGCACTTCCATAAAAACAGACACAGAGCCCAAAGGAACTGAACAGAGAGCCAGAAACAAAACCATGCATAGATGGTGAACAAATTTTAGACAAAGGTGACAAAAATATATAATGGGGGAAAGGATAGTCTTTTCAATAAATGGTGTTGGGATTACTGGATATCTATATAAAAAGAATAAAATTAGACCCTTAGAGCATACATAAAAATCAACTCAAAATGGATTAAAGATTTAATCATAAGACTGATATTGTAAAACTTCTAGAAGAACACCTAAGGGAAAAGCAAAATTAAGCAAGTGGGACTACATCAAACTAAATGTTTCTGCAAAGCAAAGGAAACAATCAACAAAATGAAAAGGCAACCTAAGAATGGAAGAGAATATTTCCAAACCGTATATGCAATAAGAGGTTAATGTCCAAAATATATAAGGAACTCATACAACTCAATAGCAAGAAACCAAGTAACCCAGTTTAAAAATGGGCAGAACTGAGTAGACATCTTTCTAAGGAAGACATACAATTGGCCAACAGATATATGATAAGATGCTTAACTAGTCTTCTAGTCATCAGGGAAATACAAATCAAATACAATGAAATATCACCTCAGACCTGTTGGAGGGCTATTCTCTAAATGTCTAAAGAAAACAAGTGTTGGCAAGAATGTTGAGAAAAGGAAACCCTGTGCACTGTTGGTAGGAATATAAACTGGTACAATAACTTTGGAAAATAGTATGGAGGCTCCTCAAAAAATTAAAAATGACCCAGCATCCACTTCTGGGTATATATATATATACAAAGGAAATAAAATAACTATTTCAAAGAGATATCTTCATTCCCACGTTCATTGCAACACCTTTCACAATAGCCTAGATATGGAAACAACCTAAGTGTCGATTGACAGATAAATGAATTAAAAAATGTGGTATACAGTGGAATATCATTCATCATTTAAAAGGAAAGATATCTATTTGCAACAATATGGATGAACTTGGAGGACATTATGCTAAGTGAAATAATCCAGACAGGCAAATATCACATGATCTCACTTACATATGAAATCTAAACACAAAAATTTTTAAGTCAAACTCTTAGAAACAGAGAGTAGAATGGTGGTTACCAGAAGCTGGGGTACAGGAGAAAGGAGAGGTATTGATTAAAGAATACAAATTTTCAGTCTCAAGATGAATAAGTTCTGGAGACCTAAATTAAAGCATGGTAACTATGGTTAATAACTATACATTTTACCCTTGAAATTTGCTTAGAGTGAATCTCAAGTATTCTCACCACACACACCAAGAGGTAACTATGGGAAGTGATGGCTATGTTCATTAGATTTTGGTGATAATTTCGCAATGTGCACAAATGTCAAAATATCACATTGTCCACCTTAAATATATACAATTTTATCAAAAACAAATAAAAATATTTTTAAAATAATGTGCAAGAGTAAGGCTGGTCCCGTTTGTATCAGTCAGAACTCTTCTAGTTGTAAGACACAGAAATCAAACTTTAACAAAAAGAATTTCACGGGTTCATAATAAAAAGAAGTCTGTGCTCTCTTTTAGCATCTTGCAGTGCCAGGATGAAGTGTGCAGTGCGCACACACACACACACACACACACACATTGATAAAGATATGTCATAGGAGCACAGAAACCAACAGAGAGTTCCCAGTGATTACAGCTGGATAATTTGAGCAACAAAATAAAAAAAAAAAAGTTTTGGATTAAACCCAAAGTAAAGAGTGAGTCCATATTGGTATATGTAAATGGCTAAATAAAATAGTATACAGGGTACAAAAGGCAAGTTTCCTGTGTAGATGAATTCCAAAAAAATACACTCTACATTATAGGAGGTGGAGTATAACTCCATATTCCTTAAGACTGGGCTATGTATTGCAACTGCTTTCAAAGAGTACAGTATGGAAAGGAGGGGATAAAGAGCAACTTTATAGTAAAAAGACCTGATAAACATTGCCTCAGCCAGGTAATCAAAGCCAAGATCAAGAGTCAAAAAATCGTGTTGATAGTATGCCCTCTTGTTATGATATGATAAAAATACACTTAATCTCTGTGATCTTCCTCCCGAAAATCCATAGCTCCAGTATAATCATGAGAAAAAGATAATACAAATTCCAATAGAATGACATTCAACAATGTACTTGACCAGTATGGCCAAGGTGCACAATATTACTAAAAGAGCTCATACTTTTAAAACAAAATATTCACATAGCACTGCATCAGAGGTTCCCAAACTTCCCCAGTTCATGGGCCCTTGGTGTCTTAGTAATTTTATTCACAGCACTCCTAGGCCAAAAGAAATACCTAATGACTGCACTTATTAAGTAGTTGGGTCCAAATAACTTAATAGTAGTAGCCTGCTCATTGTCCCACAGATGTCTCTGCTTCCACTTGTTTCCCTACAAGTTTGTAGTAGTGCCCTGGGGCACCTCAGTACAGTTTAGGAATTACAGTCTAAGGTTTCAAAATTCTGATGGGACATACATGACAATCATGTAGCACAACTAATCACAAGTCAGTTGACTGGATAATGTTTAAACTTATAGTCTCTGTATCAGGAGGAAGCATTGCATTGGTTGGTTAAATGTTAAATGGCAACATTGCTTCCACCTCATTTTCTTAGCAGGTCCCTTTACTATACTGAAGATAGTCCTCACTGTATTCCTTAGGGTTCTCTAGAGAAACAGAAACAAAAGGAAATGCATACATATATAAAGAAAGAGAGAGAAAGATTAGTTATAAGGAAATGGCTCCTCTGACTCGGAGACTGGCAAGTCCAAATCTGCAGTGGGGTTGGCATGTTCAAGACCCAGGAGAGCTGATGCTACAGGTGAAGTCCAAAGGCAGTCTGCTGGTGAATCTCCTTTTGATCAGGGAGGTCAGTCTTTTTTTCTTTTTTTTTTTTTTTCTGTTCAGACTCACCCACATCATGGAGGGAAATCCACTTACTCAAAGTTCACTAATTTAAATGTTAGTTTTATCCAAAATATCCTCAAAATTGGCACATAAAATTAATCAACAGAAGTCCACCCTTTATCACTCACATATATCTCCTTAAGTCAAACCTAGTCTCCAAATAAAGGCAACAAGTTCATACTTCCATCTAACATGGTACAACTATTCTACATACAATAGAAAATACACTAAGTCTTTCTCCAGAAGAGGATGTAATGTTTTTGTGATGTTTAGTTTTCTCTTGATATCATGTAATTAAGTGCTTTCATATAAAGTTCCATATAAAGTTAACTATACTTAAATACTATGATATAAAGTAAATACATCTTGTGTTACATAATAAGAAGAGAAGAAGGAAGAAAACAAAGATATTTGTTTGATATATACATACACATTCATAACAAAATAAAGGAAAAATACTCATAAAATTACAGTTTTTATTTCTGTGACAGGTCACATGGTTATATCTGGTATTTATAACTACCTTCTTCCACTATCCATTCTGTAGTTCCTTTGCCATCAGCAAGAACTTCAGCTGGCCATGGTTCTTTACCTGGTGGTAAATCTTCATTCCTGAAAGGTTAGGGCCATCAGCAGTCTTGTCTAGATTGGGTTGTTTTGGTTTTCCATTAACCTTAATTTCATGGATTGCTGGGGTTCCAGACATACTCATCCTGACCTCCATTATGGAGTAGTAGTCCAATTTCCCCTTGGTAATCTGGATTAATTACCCTAGCCAGCACAGTAACACCCTTATTTGTCTGTTGATTCAGAGGTATCCATTTTGAGGAGTCCAAAATGGCCATATGTCAGTCTTAACTTCCAGTTCAATGAAATCATTGTTATGTCTCATGGTGGAAATATTCCTCCAGTTATAACTACAACCTCTATGTATAAGTTGTGGGGACAGGAAGCAAAAATTTTATTAGCAGGTGAGTTATGCCCCTTTTATTTCTAGCCCCATCCATGATGGAAGTAGTCCAATGTAATCAACCTCAGAGAAGTAGCTGGCTGATCACCCTGGTGCCATATTGGGAATGTTATTGGTCTCTGTCATTGGTATGTTGAGCACTCAGAAGTGACCATAGCCAGGTTGGCCTTGGTGACTGGGAGTCCATGTTGCTAACCCCATGCATAATCTCTATCCCTGCCAACACAGCCACTTTGTTCATGAAGTCATTGGTAGATGATAAGGGTGGCTGAGGAAAGAAGCTGACTGGTATTCCCAGAAAAGGTCATCCTATCCTCTGGATTGTTAAAATCCTCCTCTGCCAAGGTCTCCTTTTGGTGAGCATTGGCATAGAACATAAGTATCCTCACTTTTTCACTCATTCAGAAAGGTCTATCCACATGTCTCTTTTCCAGACTTCTTTGTCACCAATTTTCTCAACCATGTTCCTTCCAAGTCCCTGACTCTCCAGCCAAACCATTTCCCACAGCTATGAATCAGTATATAATTGCACATGTGGCCATTTATCCTTCTAAGAAAAATGAAGAACCAGGTGCACTGCTCAAAGTTCTGGGAGAATTTCTCTTCATCACTCTCCTTCAAAAAGGAGATATATCCCAAAAAGGAGCTATAATGCTACAGCTGTCTACTTTCAGATAGTGCCTGCATATCATGCAGAACCACCTGTAAGGCAAATCTGAGTTTCCCCTTCTTTGGTCAACTGATCATGGAGAACTCCTCATGAGGCCATAGGTACAGACTGGGAGAGAGAAGGTAGTGTGGCTGGGTTGGAGTGAACCATGGGCATTGGGGCACTTCTCGATATAACTTGTGTCTTCAAGGGCTACTTGAGTCTAATCTCATATATACTAATGTCCATTGGATTATGGAGTGCTACCGTATGTACATGCCCAATTTTATGGCTTGGTGTGACAGATTATACACAGTTCATGACGGGCAACTCAGGTCATATGTTAACTTGGTGATCCATGGTTAAATGTTCAGTATCTACAAGTCTCGGTATCAAGCCAAAACCTGCTTCTCAAAAGGAAAGTAGTTATCTACAAACGATGACAGTACTTTGCTCCAAAACCCTAAATACCTGTGCTATAATTTACCTTTAAGGGCCTGCCACAGTCTTTCAACAGTGTCCCTATCTGCCACTGATATTTCAAGCACCATTGGACTTGCTGGATCATATGGCCCAAGTGTAGAGCAGTTTTATGGCAGGCTAGATCTGTTGCAGAGCCTTATCCTGTTTTGGGCTTCATTCAGCAGCTTTTTAGGTCAGTTGGTAAATAGGCCAGATTCCTCATTCCACCCAAATGAGTAATATGTTGCTTCCAAAACCCAATGAGGCCCACTAGGTTAAACCTCTTTCTTGGTTGTAAGAGGGGACAGATGCAGCAATTTATGCTTTACCTTATAAAGGACATCTCACCATGTCCCACCCACTGAATCTCTAGAAACTTCACCAAGGTAGGAGGCACTTTAAATGGGTTAGATTTTTTTTCCTCACCCTCTAGCATGTAAAAGTCTTACCAGTAAGTCTAGAATAATTGTTACTTCTTGCTCACTGGGTCCAATTATCACAATGTCATCAATGTAATGGACTAGTGTGATATCTTGTGGAAGAGAAAAGGATCTTATGATCCAATATCCCTATGAATTAAATTATGACATAGGCCTAAAGAGTTTATATGCCCTTGAGGCAGGGCAGTGAAGGTATAATTCTGGCCTTGCCAGTAGAGAGCAAACGGCTTCTGGTGGACCTTATGGATAAGGATGGAGAAAAAGGCATTTTTCAGATCAATAGCTGCATAGCAGATACTAAGCAATGTGTTAATTTGATCAAGCAATTAAAGCACATCTGGTAGGGTCACTGCAATGGAGTCACCATCTTGTTAAGCTTACAATAATCCTCTGTCATTCTCAAAGATCTATCAGTGTTCTGTTCAGGCCAGATAGAAAAGATGAATGAGGATATGGTGGGAATCACCACCCCTGCATCCTTTAAGTCTTTTATGGGGCATTAATATCTTCAGTCTCTCCAGGAATGCAGTATTGCTTTTGGTTTACTATTTTCCTAGGTAGAGGCAGTGCTAGTGGCTTCTTCGTCTTTTCCATCATAATATCTCTTACTCCACAGATCAGGGAACAATGTGAGATTCTGCCAGCTTCTCAGTATGTCTATTCCAAATATGCATTCCAGAACTGGGGAAACAACCACAGGGTGAATTCTGGGACCTATTGGGCCTCCTGTGAAATGAACCTGAGCTAAAACCCCATTGATCATATGACCTCCATAAGCCCTTACTCTGACTGGAGGGCTACAGTGATGTTTGGGCCTCCTGGAGTCAGTGTCAGTTCAGAGCCAGTGTCTAGTAGTCCCCCAAAGGGCTGATTATTTTCTTTTCCCCAGTGTACAGTTATCCTGGTAAAAAAGCTGTCTATCCCTTTGGGAAAGGCTGAGAAAATTAACAGTATAAATATTTGGTAATATACTAGGATCCTTCATCAAGGATACCCAGCTTCCCTTTAATTTAAGAAGTTCTGGGTCTGTAACTTGTTAAAGTCTGAGAATTGATTAAGGAGACACAACTGTCTGTTTTTATGATTCAAGTTAGACCTTTGTTCACTTGACCTAGAACTTCTCTGCTTATACAGAACAAGTAAGAATTTAGTAGGCTTCCTATCTATTTCACTTCTAGGTACACCATGATCAACTAGCTAACACTGCGGGTCTGTGCATGTCAGCCTGTTCTGATCACTGTGTTGACTCTGCTGTCTATTATGGTACCCATGCTCTCCTTTGCCTTGGGTAGTTGAGTGCCACCATTAGGTATCTGCCACCCCAGGTCCCAATTAATCTCATTATGGTTAGGCTTCCCAGTTGAGTGACTAAAGTTCCCCCTGTACTTTAAGGACACTCATTTTTACCCCTTTCTTTTTAAATTTATTTATTTTCAGAGAGAGAGAGAGAGAGAGAGAGAGAGAGCAGGGAATGCGCAGAGAGAGAGGGAGAATCCCAAGCAGGCTTTGCCCCATCAGCACAGAGCCTGAGGCAGGGCTCAAACTCACAAACAGTGAGATCATGACCTGAGCTGAAATCAAGAGTCAGACACAGCCAATTGAGCCACCTGGGCACCCCATTTTTATCCCTTTCTTGAGCAACCTTAATTATTTCTTAGGACCCTCTTTTTAAAAATCATATTTTTATTTTCTACCTTGGAACTGCTCTCTTGCATGACAGAAGGGTCTACTATCTTTCCCCCTTGCTTTCAGCTTGCTACCAATTTTCACTTCCAGTTTATTCTTGAGTCAAATTAATGATGCTCATCTCACACTAGTCCTTCATTTGCTCTTCTTTCCATGCTTGGAAAAACTTCACTTCTCCCTCAAGCTGTTTCAGTCTCTCTGAGGACACCTCTAGATCCTGCCAGCCTGTGAAGATGCCCCCTCTGCCCAGGTCCTTTCTAGCACTCAATTGGGAGGGGCAGGTGTGGGACTTTTAACTATTTTCCAAGAAGCTTCTTGAGGATGCGGTCCTGCCTTATGCTAAATCTTCCAACATCTGACACTGTGAGCTGTCAATCTAAGACTGAATTACTGAGTGTTGCTATGTGCCTCTTTCCTCTGGCTTTGGTCTCCTTTGGATTCCCTGGGCCACACTAAAGATACAGTGGCAATTTAGGAAATTCAAAACTTTAAATGGAAGGCTGGACCTTTTCCATGATCTACAGCATGGCTGATACTTCTTTAGAAATAGATTATGAGACAAAACACCTCCTAGTTCTATTTTCCCCCACTCTAACCCTGTTCTTCCAGTGGTCCTGAAGCAGCAATTTCTGGCCATATAATTTCTTCACAAGCTCCTGGGAGCCTGGGATTTGGTTGCCTTGGAGGCCAGCCAGCCAGAATGTCCACCATCAAAGGACATGTTCAGTACACAGTCCCCTTTTCCTGTTAATATCACCCTTATTTCTGTGTGGAGTGCCACCTGCACCCACTATCAGTGAACATAGTTCTGAATGGCTGGCCCTTTGCTGGCTCCTGGAATGGACTTGTGACTTGAGCCTCTCATCTTGGAGAGTGCCACTGTTGGCCACAGTAACTGGAATAGTGATGGACCATAGGCTTATAAGTCACAATAATTAGACCATAGACTTTGCTGGAAGTATGATAAACAGTTTCTCTCTTTCTACTGGGGATGTTAAGTTAGTAGGATGCAAACTGGACATACTGGTTGTCATTATGGCCACCACTTGGAGGCTCTTTCTGATGGCTATAAATAAATAAATAGTCCCTGTCAACATCTGTTGAGCCCCTAGTTTCAGCCATGCCTGAAGCCAAACACCACTCTAGGTATTTTTCTCTTATGTACATCTGTAAATAACTGTTTTTGCCCTTAGATGGTTTGAGATAGATAACTCACCTGCAATGGAAAGAATCCTGACTAATGGGGGGACCCAAAGCCCACTCCCCAAACCAGTGATCCAGCCTGTCTTTCTGGTCCTACTTTCTAATATCACTCTCAATTCCTGGCCCTAGATCTAATCTCATAGCCAGTCCCTCTGCTGGTAGCACACTTTCACACACTTTCCTTGTAAGGAATAGCATCTGCTTTATTATCAGTAGAAAATGACCTAGAATAGCATATAGGACAGAAGGGAAATCAGGAGCCAGAATCCGGGGCTGCCTGTCTCTGGAAATTCTGCAGTGTGGGACCTCAGTCGTTTCCTATTGGGAGGAGATTGAATTTCCTCAGCATTATTAAAGGGCCTTCCCTCTATCTCAGTCACATTCTTGATCCAGAGGTTGTAATTTTCTAACAAGGTGTATATTCCTGGAGTGTTCTTCTGTCCACAGCTCCTGCCCCAGCTGATGATGCCTACCTGGTACCAGTTCTTGTCAGATTTTGTGGTGCACACCAGAGGCCCCCCACTGTCACCCTGTGGACAGAGAACACAGTTTAATAGTGAGTACAATTCTTGACTTTTCATTTGATACAGAGCATATCTTGTGAATTGAGAGAATGCACTGGTCTCCCCTGCTCCTGGATGCCAAAGGAAATCTTGCCATTGTTGACCAATGCCCACCCCTTTCCTGGGTCCAAGGGAGCAGCATGCAGCTGTCAAGCTGGCTCTGGGAGTTGCAGGTGTAAATTATAGACAGTGGAGAGGATAACACTGAAGAGGGAGGAGGACAAAGAATTGATGAGAAAAATAATTGCATCCACAATGCAGTGAGAGGGGATGGAAGACAGAGAGAATGCTACACAGATGAAGAAGAAGAGTGAGGCCTTATCAAATCAGAAGCTCCACGAAGGGCTATAAAAGAAAGGAATGAAAATAGGATACAAGAAATATTATTAGAGTTGTGGAAATGAATTGAGTCTCCTTTGATGTACTTCCAGAGCCATGAAGGAGAATGATGTTCCTTTTTAATTCTCTGGTGTGGGTGTCTTCAGGGCACAAGTGAACTAAGCTTTTCTGAATGTGTGACCCCTCTGGTGTGGAATCCCATGGGTCCATGACTCACATGATTATATATAGAGAAAATATATACCAGGTCCCTAACATGTACCACACATATATATGGCTTCCTTTTATCCATTTTGATACATGGAAAATGAGGCTTAAGTGGGAATGAAGGCTTGATCAGGGGTACAGAGTAGCCCAACCAGAGTTGGAACGAGAACTTCCTGATCCCAAAGCACACTTTCTTTCCACCTTTCTACTTGCCTTTCATGGAAGTTGCTGAGTGGCTACAATCATTCAGGAGGCTCTTCTTCAGTGGAGACATAGCTTCCTTTACCAATGTCATAAACAGGTAACTAGAATGAATGGAATCTTATAACAAGCTCTAACAGGTGGAGGTGAAAGATTAATGTTTCCCAGGCATAATAAGTGAGGCACAGAGCTATCCCCTTGACTTTTGTTTCTCATCAACCCCGCTACTCACATGAGGTAGGTATTTTGATGCCCATTTTATAATTCAAAAATTGGTCAGAATTTATCAAAAAGTGATCAATTTTTAACAAATCTTCACTGTGGAAAACTAATTGTCAGGCCTTCAGAATACAAGACCTTATGCTCTATGGAAGAGAGAAAAATGTAAACCAATGGGATAAACTATGTTTGGACAGAAGTATGAACACAATATAAAAGCAGTACAAAGTGGGGAAGAAATTGATTCTGTTTATGGGAAGGTCTGTCAGGATAGACTTCAAAGCACTTAGTTTGAAGGATGAATAGGAATTTGACAAGAAGACTGTGTGTGGCAATGACTGGAGGGAAGTCAGACAGGAAGTAGAGGGACTAGTTAAGAGGACATGAAAATGATGAAGATCTGAACCATGGATGACTTTGGGGGTATAAATGATGAGGACTAGTTCCAAGGTCATAGGGTGTGGATAACAGAGATAAAGTGCAGAGGAAGATAATGAATAAATGTGTTCAAATGGAGCTTGGGTTGACTGAAGAACACATCCCCAAGCAGAGGGATATACAGAGAATTAACAAAGAGGTCAAGGTTCAAGGATACCCAGTAAATGTGGGTCAAAACCAAAACTGTCCTTTCCGGTACAAAACACTACCTCTAACACTTGTTTGGTTTTTGTGGGTGTGTGTTTTTCTTTGTGCTAGTTTTGTTTCAGTCATTGGGCAAGAACCAGATCAACAGGACTTCCACTCAAATAACTCCTTCCATAAATTTTGTTTTTATAACTTTCTTCATTTATGAAGGGATGAATTTATAAAAAATGTGACTAATATGTTGCCTTGGTTATTTGCTATTTTCTTACACAACATGGAGAGAACAGTCCTTGGGCAAGCAACTCTTTTAAGCCTCAGTTTCCACATTGTTCAAATGGAGATAATACCAACCACTTCCCGTGATTGTTAGCAGATGAAAATTTAGAATCTATAGATCACTTGGCACAGGGTAAATGCTATGTAGTAAGTGCCTTGAAGTGTATTAATATTGTTATTTTACCCTTATGTATTACAAACATTGCTTGTAGATTTAGGAAATAGAGATTGTCTTCACAGACTCCTGGGACCAAGAGGGACATCTATAAATACATGTCCTTTTATGCATAAACTTAATTTCTTTCTTTCTATTGGAAAGAAAAAGCAAAGATTGCTGCTGCATCACTGTCATCTTATTAACAATAGTTAAGTGACTAAGGGGGACTTTCTTCCAAGGACTAAGTCCGATAGCTAGGGACCTGTCTGGTAAGAAACATACTGACCACAGAAGCCTCTCAAGTTCACCACAGTGAGATAATTACACCATGTGATCACTCCTGTCTGTTTTGGGGTAGAACCAGATGACCTGACTTCCAGCATGGCCACATTACCACCTGGACTTCAGGCAAATCACTTAAATTCTAAATCCCTGTTTTCTCATCTGTTAAACAGAGATAGTGAGCACTGCCCAGCCCATGGTACAGGGTAATGGAAAAAATGAAATTATTGAATATGTGTAAAAGAGCTAGGAAGTTATTACACTGCTTTGGATCCATTCAGATAGTGAAGGGAATGATTGATGATTGAAATAAGCATGTTTTGTCATCTGTGAAACAGAGTCTTGATTAAATATTTCTATATATTCCTTTCCAGCTCTGAAAAGTCTGTGATTCTAAAAGTCAAAGATTCTGTGGAGTGAAATAAGATTTCTGTGAAAGTGTCATGCATGATGAGCTCAAGATAACACAGGACAGTGAAACTACTCTGTATGATACTATAATGATGGATGTGTGTCATCATACTTTTCTCCTAACTTAGAGGATGGACAGCACCATAAATGAACCTTAAAAAACAAACTTTGGGTGATAATGAAGTGTCAGTGTAGGTCCATCAGTTGTAACAAATGTACCCTGGTACTGGTGGGGATGTGGGTAGTACAAGAGGTTAAGCATATTGTGGGGACAGGGGGTAAATGGAAAATCCCTATACCTCCCTCTCAATTTGGCCGTGAACCTAAAACTGCTCTAAAAAAATAAAGTAGTTAAAAACAAAAAAGCAGCTCAGGTCTAAATCCAAGTCAGTTTGGCAATCCCATGACCAGACTTCCCAACAGCCCAGCTGATTGCCAGCTCTTTATCTCCTCTCCACCTGCAGACTCTTAGCCTCCTTGAGGACCTCTCTCAGACGTCCCCTCCACTAGTGCTACCTTACTGATACATAGTCCCTGGCTTCCTTGGAAAGTTCATCTATTTGACAAACATTTGTTGAGCATTTTTCACGTGCCAAGCGCTGCACTAGGCACTGAGAATTTACACACGAATAAGACAACGTTTCTGCTGGAGCCAAGACATATAAGAAAATAGTGCATTTCTTTCTTTTAGTTTTTAAGTTTAACTATTTTAGAGAGAGTGTGAATGGGGCAGAGGGAGAGAGAAAGAGAGACTGAGAATCTTAAGCAGGCTCCACATTCAACGTGGAGCCTGATGTGGGGCTTGATCCCACAACTCAGGGATCATGACCTGAGCCTAAATCAAGAGTGATATGCTCAACCAACTGACCCACCAAGGCACCCCTAAAAATTATTTTTGAACTGAACTCTTTATTTTTCATAGTATAATCTTTGTAAGGGTATTACAAATAGGAAAAGTGTTGGGAAGAATAAATAAAAAATTCAGTTGTTTTTAATGATAACATTTAATTAAAATTTTTTAAATGTTTATTTATTTTGAGAGAGAGAGACAGAGCCTGAGTGAGGGAGGAGCAGAGAGAGAGGGAGACACAAAATCCTAAGCAGGCTCCAGGCTCCGAGCTGTCAGCACAAAGGCCAATCCTGGGCTCAAACTCATGAACCATGAGATCATGACCTGAGCCAAAGTCAGAATCTTAACCTACTGAGCCACCCAGGCACCCCTGTAACATTTGATTTTAATTTGTATTTTAAGTATAGCATGATCTATTGCTATTATTTTGAACAGATTTAAATATTTTCATTATAAAATTATCATTTCCCTGAGTTATGTGATGGCATGTTTTTTTAGAAATTTGCTAAATTTAAAAGTATGATTTTCCTTTTAAAGGCAATTATTTTTAAACCATAGGGGACGGTCTGCCTGGTTTATCTATTTAAGTGATGATAATATTGTAGACTTTCAGAAAAATTTCCTTGACGCATCACTGTCAGCTTATTGTTAGCAATAGAAAGCTATCTGAACAGAGAGCAAGGCTTCTCACTTCACAATTTTAAAAACAAGGCCTAAAATGATAACAGCACACTCATTTATAACACTCTTAGGTAATAGATACTTAATTTTAGAAGCTTTCACTAAAGTATATGTTCATAGGAGAGGTATTATAGCAAAAATCCTAGACTCTAGATGGTAGATCCAGCCATTGAAGCAAAGGGTACCAAAAATGTCCTCAAAAATGACTCTTATTTTAAATTTTGTCATAGTTGGCTTTGGCCATTTGAATGTGGGATAATGTTGAATCAAAGAGATTGAAATAGGAGGTGGGAGTGCCTATGGGTCCTGATTCTTATATACTTGGGTGAGCAGTGGGAGGGATTCCTGGGGTAAAAGCAAGTCTTTCATGCCTGGCACACACCTCCCTTGGTGATCTTGCTCTGTCCACTTCCCCAGACTCACCTTTTATGACTTTTGACTTCTGAAATATTGGAAATTCCCTGAACATATGAGTTGTTTCAAGCCTTTGTGATTTTTCCCACATTCTCTCCAAATGCTCTACCTTTCCAATCTTATCTATTAAATGTTATTTCCCCTTTTCTATTGATATTGGAGTCCTTTTCCTCCTGCTTCACTATGAAATGGTTGCTGTCTGAGTCTGTGGCCTGGCTATGTTTCAAAATCTTTCTGTAACTGCTATTACTGGGAAGCTTTGTCTTCTCTTCATTATTTAATTTTGATATAGTTGTAGAATTATGTGCAGTTGTAAGAAATAATACAAAGAGATCCCATGTTTCCTCCAAAAATAACATCTTTACATGTTTCCTCCAATAATAACATCTTGCAAAAGTATAGTACATTAGCACAACCAGGATTTTGACATTGACACAGGGATCCCTCATGTTGCCCTTTTTGTGCTACATCCACTTCCCTCCAACCTGCAACCCTTTCTTAATCCGTGGCAACCACGAACCTGTTCTCAATTTCTATAATTTTGTCATTTCTACAATGTTATGTAAATAGAATCATTCAGTGTGGGACCTCTAGGGATTGGCTTGTTTCACACAGTATAAGTCTCGAGAGATCCATCCACATTGTTACATGTACCGATAGTTTCTTTTTGTCATAACTGACTGGTATTACATGGTATTGGTGTATCACAGTTTAACAGTCCACATCTTTAAAGACATTTGTTTTCCATTTTTGGCTATTATGAATGTTATAAACACTCCTGTACAGATTTTTATGCAAATATATGACTTCATTTCTCTGAACTAAGTGCCTAAGAGTGACATTTGCTGTGTTGTGTGGCAGGAGTGCATCCGGTTTTTTTTTTTAAAGAAATTGCCAAACTGTTTTCCAGAGTGGTTGGACTATTTTAAATTCCCACCATCACTGTATGAGTGATCCAGTTCCTCTGCATTTTTGTCAGCATTTGAGGGTGTCACTGTTTTTTATTTTGGCCATTCTGAGAGGTATGTAGTGATATCTCATTGTAGTTTTAATTTGCATTTGCTTAGTGGCTAATGATATTAAACCTCTTTTCATGTTCTTATTTGCCACCTATATATCCTGTTTAGTGAAATGTCTGTTCATGTCTTTTGCCCACTTTCTAATTGGATTTTTTTTTCCTACTGTTTGAGAGTTTGAGAGTTCTCTATATATTCTAGGTAATTCCTTTGTTGTGTATTATCTCCCAATCTGTAGTTTTGTTTCCATCCTCTTGTAAGAGCAATCCAACCAGTCATAAGGGTTGACTAGCTTCAAGTTAACATACTCCTTACTTGCTGACCTAAGTCCCTTGATGTGTAGCAGAAATAATTTACTTTCTTTGAGATTTGCAGACCATGGATCTTGAGGAGTTAAAGGACTAGAACTTTCCCAGGCCACAGAGGCCAGCAATTCTGTTTGAAGTCTACTTGGCTTTCTGATTAGCTAATAGGTTTTTTAGCATTTTTTGTTTTGTTGTTGTTGTTGTTGTTTTAGGTCCTGCAAATGATTGTTTTTTGGTTTTCTTTAGGTCACACAAATGATTTTACTAACCTCCCTTTGTGCATCTGTAGACCTGGTCCTCTTTTGCAGAAAGAATGGAGTACTCCTGTACATCACAAAAAAAAGAACCAGACCCCCTTGCACAACCTCCAAGCACTGAGATAACATCTATAGCTGGCATCATTGAGTCTGCACATGATCAAGAAATGTTGCCAGCCACTGCACTCCCTTTGCTGATTAACTACCCTCAAACCCTTCAAAAATCCCTGGGCCAGGTAGAAACCTTAGACTTGGCTTTTGGTCAAGAGTCCACCTTCCCCCTGGGTTGCTGGATAAAGCTCAAATTTCTTCCCAATCAAAAACTCGTCTCTTGAGTTATGGCCTTTCAAGTGACAGGGCAGCTGAACTTGGATTTGACAAAACTCTTAATAGGGTCTTTCACAGAGAAAAAATATTTAATTTTGATGAGGTCCAGTTTATCAGTTTTTCCTTTTATGAATTGTTTTTGAAGTCACTCTATGTCTTAAAGATTTCCTGTGTTATATTTCTAAAAATGTTTATACTTTTACTATAAAACTATAGTTTTAGTGCATAATACACTTTGAGTTACATTTTAATTGAACTTATTCTAGGAATTAATGGTTCTCAATTTTAAAAAGATTTTTTACTCAGACTTTTGGCTTTATTTTTCTTTATTTCTTTATTTTCCTTATCCCAGGTTTATCAATAGATTAAATCCAACTCTCTATTCTAGTGATGACAGATCCTGCCTTGAGTATTAGGTTATAACACTCTGGTTCTCATTTAAATATTCAGTTTTAACAGGGCTCTTTGAGATTGGGAGCAGAGGAAGGGAAATAGCAACTCTTTGCCATTGGATTGGAGTGGAAGCCCAGCAGACCAGCGATCACAGCCAGGGGAGGAGCAGGAGTGTCCAGTTATACCTGGGTGGCACACCTGGGTGTGGTGGAAGCTCAAGTTCCTCAGGTGGCCTCCACTGACATCAAGAGAGGAAGAGGGTGGTTTGTTACTACTAGATGATAGTTAAAGCTAAGCTCCACTTAGCTTCCTCTGTAACCACCGTGGAGGGCAGGGGAAGGGAGGAAGTCGAGGTTGTCCACTTGACCTTGGTTGATGGGGTAGAGGGGCTATCAGTTTTTTTCCTGTTTTTTTTTGTTGGTGTTGTTGTTGGAATACAATGTTTAATATTTATTGTCAAAAATGTTTCTGCCTTGCTAGGTTGCTTGTCTCCTGGTCCAAAGAGAGGGAAGTCTTTCTTGTTTTGTTAGTTTCATCTGTGATCATTGGTATTCTGGGTTGCAGGTTTGTCTAGCATCCAGTGTGGGATATATAAGAGGCAAAAAGAAAACCCAAGGAACACACTGTTGTGTCATTCCTTAAGCATTGGGATATCTAGTCAGTCCATCTCTACCTTTTAGTCTTTATTTTTGTTTTACAATATAATGTCCAGTACTTTTAGCTGTACTAAGTGGGAGAGATTGGGGTAAATGTGTCTACTCCATCTTGTCTGGAACCACAAGTTCCAATTCTTTTTGTTTGTTTGTTTGTTTGTTTTAAAATGTTTTAAATTGTCCAGAATGTGAAGAAAACACAAGGTTAATGTGACATGGATTTTGTCCTTCCTTTTGGTCCTCACAGTATTCACTACATGGGAGACTCCTAAACTCGGCATCATCGGGGCACCTGAGTGGTTCAGTCAGTTAAGCATCTGACTCCAGATTTCAGCTCCAGTCATGATCTCATTCGTGAGTTTGAGCCCTGTATCGGGCTCTGTGCTGACAGTGTGGAGCCTACTTGGGATTTTGTCTCCCTCTCTGTCTGCCCCTCCCCCATTTGCTCTCTCTCTCTCAAAGTAAATAAATAATCATTTAAAAAATAAAAAATAAACTCGGCATCATTGCTGCTGGAGGCCATTCTTTCTTACCTCAGAGCCCCTTCTCCATTCTCTTCTCCCTTGATTTCTTCAACCCTATCCAAGCAACTCCCTCCTAAGGCCCTATCTCAGAGCCTACCAGGGTTAAACAATAATAGATAATTCTGTAGATAAATACTCTCCCCTTCCATGAGACAGCTTTTCATTACTCCATAGAATATTTAACATCTGCATTCATAGTTTTACACCAGTGACCAGATCCATTGCCTAGCAAATTAGTAGGAGTAAGTGGGCTCATCAAGGTGATTATGAAGAAAGCATCTCCCAAGACAAAGAGAGCATCCTTAAGCTTTAAAGACAAAACCCATCATTCATCCTTAGAGCCATAAAAAACTAATTTCTGAGTTTTTCTCTATTTTTTCTAGCATCAATCAAAAATATTTTTCTTTTTACATTGTTGTGTTCATTTTATTAAAGCTAAGTCATCAGCTTTTAGTTCATTGACACCCACATGTATCATCCTAAATATTATACGTTTACTCAACTTCCTTCCCAGGAGATTATGGGTTCCTTTAGGTGAGAAACTATATCTCATTTATGGATAGATTCCCCAGGGCTTAATGTGCACAACAGTAGTTGCTAAATTAATGAAAATACAATAGTTCCTTATATGAATCTCAAATTCTGTTTTTTAAGAAGTCCAAGAAATGGAAAAATCTTGGAGTCCTATTTATGTAGTATATCTGTAGAAGAGCAGAAATATTTATGCAGTGTGCTGCGTACTGAATCATGGACATGCACTAATATTCCAAAGACCTGGCAAAAAGTACTCCACAGTCCATGCCCGCATTGCCCTGGCTGAGCCCTGATTCCTACACATTGTCCAGACTCTTATTGTCTATTCTCAGTGAGGAAAGGATACCCCTGCATTGGCAGTCCTGAGATGACAGGACCCTATAGGATGAGGGTGGGGTTACCTCCTAATTACCTGGCAAGCATCAAAGCTCTCATTCTCATATCCAGCACACAGCATATTCTTGGTAAGTCTCGGAAATGCCTTTGAACATTTCTTCCAATCCACTATGATCATTGGCACTTTCATCAGATCAGTTTTCATAGAGTTTTTGTCATCTAGCCCACAGAGAAGGCACATTAGAAAACTCATTAGACAGCATCTCAGTGCTGATAATGCAACTAGATCACCCTGTGCCTCCCCGTGTCCCACCAGCCACTTGTCCACCTTCCACCACATCCTCCATTCTCCACTTCCTTCCAGTAATCCCATGCAGTTCACTCACTCTGCCACCCCAGGCTTTTCTAAACAATTCTCTATCTACTTGAATTATTCCTCTTATTCAACATCATATTCCTGCTTCTAAGCAGGCTTCCTGCTTGACTCCAACCAGCCTTACAGACTTGACTTCTTGGAACAGGCTATTGATCATTTTTTAGCATAATCCTGCCTCTTCAGCATGTGTACCTATTGCTACTTTTTTAATACGTGAGTATGGCACTTCCCCAACACAGGGCTGCTGAAAGTGGGTTTGTACTCCCAGTGAAAACGCTTTCAAGTCCTCCAGATGAGGGGTAGGTTGGTTAAGATTCTTTATAGGGGATTTGCCAAGGCCCTCTTTGGACTGCCAGCTTTCAGGAATTTGTCTGGACGTCTATCTCATTAACCCAGACCACACAGATTTCCAAATTATTCTCCTTATTGACTAGTTTTAATCTTAAAGGTACTCATCTGCAACCTCCTCACTTCTAACTCTCCAGTAGTGCCCAGAGCCCAGAAACAGTGCTACTCTAATTGTTCTATAGTTACCAAACTCCTGAAATACTTACCATCTTCCAGACTCCAGCTGGTTGCAAAGCTCCTTATGGACCTAGAGTCTTGTTCAGGTCTGAGACTATGCTGTACTGTTCTCATACCTTCCCTTACCTATTTTCTTTGGGGATAATCCAATGAGGCTTTCATAATCCCTTTCTACCCTGGTACAGTTTCTCCTATTTTGGCCAGGTAACAATGTAACAAGTAACAACAGATTCATTTCTAAGAATGGTTGGGCAACACTCCAGGACCATCAAAAGTCTGGGCCAGGGCAGGCATCTTAAATGCCCATAGGAACCAGGTGAGAAACATCAATGTGTGAATCAAGGGAGATGTGAGTGAATAAAAAGTGTAGGGGCCCCTAGCAAACCGGAGAGTTTAAATTCAGTTAAACAAACAAACAAGGCTGCTCTGTGCTGGCTGAATATGACCACACCCAGGGTTTGGCTTGGACCTAACATCTCAGCTTGGGGCTTTGAGGAGATGCTTCCTTGGCACTAGGAAGAGCTGATATTTGGCATCTATGAACCTCAGGTATGCAGGGATTTGCTCCAATCCAAGTCCTTGTCTCCTCCCTCCTTCCTTGGCCCTCTCTCCTTTCATGCTCCTGCCCATATCTTTTGATTTACTGTCCCATCCTCAGATGCCAACGATATGGCTTTTCCCCCAGAAACTCTCAAGAAATGCTGAGCAGTCACGTACCAGTGTTGGTCTGACCCCATCCTGCCACCCAGCATTTGTGCCACATGGAGGGGCTGAGCTTCCTGGGCAGGCAGATGGGCCCTTTCAAACCACTGAAAGTGATGGGCAAGGCCAACAGCAGCAAGGCGATGTCATTGTCCATGTTGGCTCTTTGAAAGTCCTTGTGAAGAATTATGCTGGTAACCCTCTTTATTTCCAAGGATGGGCTTCTTAAGTCATTTGTTCCCAACACAACACTCAAGTCCATTGGACTGGTGGCACAGAACCAGACAGGGGGAGGTGGGAGGAGAAGAGAAGTCACAAGGTACAAAGAATTTGCTATGCCCAAACAACCTAATCCCATATGGCTCTAGGGGTCACTAGGACTTGTCCTCTTGGGGCTGTTGTTCAGAAGATGTGAGAATTTGAAAAAGGTAGAGGGAAGTGAAACAGCAAGGGTGGCAGACCACAGCCACATTGCTGCTCCAGCACAGTCCTAGAGATGTGAATGAGATACTCCTGCCTAATGCTACAGACAAAGTTCTTAGCTCTGGAGACTCCAAAGATACAGAAAAGGCCACTTGGCATAGATCAAACATGCTTCAGATAGGTAAGGTGTTATTACATTGATTTGTCTACCAGCAACTTAACAGACCCAGCACAGAATTTAATCTAGACCTACCATTGATTAAGCAGAAAGAATATTCAATAATAATTAAGGACTTCCCTCCAAGCAGAATGGCCAGAAACTTCCCAATAGCCAACCTTAAGTATATTATGGAAGCATATGCAACAAGTTTCCTTGGTTATGCCATGGTGAAACTTTCCCCTGTTTTTTATTAACTTTTAAAAGTCAATCTTCCTGTGTATCTTCAAACTTTCTTGGGGTAGTGTAGCAGATATAGCAGAAAGCATAAGCTCTGGAGCCAGAATTCAAATCCTATTTCTGTTTACTCTATGTGTATCTTCGGTGAGTCACTTAGCCTTATTGGATTTGTTTCCCTCTCTGTAAAATAGTGTTGTTCATTCTACCTGCCTCAGAGGGCTGTTGTAAGATTGAATGAGTTAAAATGGGGTTATTCATCTACCTTCTTCAGGGTTGGTGTCTGAATGAATAAGTTAATGCAGGTAGTTTCTTAGCAAGTAACAGAATCATGATTACACTAGATTTACAGCCAGTCTCCTGGAGTGCAGAGAAAACCCCACAAGGCGCAAGTAAATAGGGTGTCAGCCCAGGATCTCAGACTTCCAGAATTAGGAGGATTTCTTCCTAGAAGGACTTAAATGTCCTAGAAGAGGTGAATGGACCAAGCCTTTTGATTCCACCAAACCACAAATTTTCCTGAAAAGGACAGTGTGTGACCTCAGGGAAACCATAGTTATTAGTCCTAGGTGACCATGAGGAGGGCACAGCAGATGCCAGCCTCAGGTTCACTGTCTTATCTTCCATGGGTGGTAGTCACTCCTGTCTGATTCAGGACTGACCAGGTCTAGGATTTCCTTCAGAAATTGAGTCTTGTTGAGTGTGGGTGTGTCCTGGGGGTGAACATTGTCAGAAGCAATGGGCTCTTGATACTCACGATAGCTCTTCATAAAATAAGCAGTGAGCAGCAGTGACAATCCACCACTCGTTGATGATTGCGCCACCACAGAAATGTTCATTTCTTGCCTGAATACTCACCTGCCATGGGAACTCACCCACCTCAGCCTCCATCCCCCCTATGATTCTGGAATACTGAGTTCCTTCCTCAAAAATGGGTCTTTTACCACATTCTGGTTGAATGAAAGAGACAAAAAGGGAAAAGATGCAACATTTGGTCAGTTTCCATAGAGGCTTATAAGTAGCTATCACTATACCCATTCTAGAGATGAGGAAACTGAGGCTGGCCCTGTGAAGCATCTCTAGGAAGATGAGTAAGCCAACAGATGGTTTATTTTGTTAAACAGAGTCTGGAACTTGGGTCAGAAGTGTTGGCTTTGTCCCCTCTTACAGCATTGTGATCTCAGGCAAGTCAACTCACTGGGCTTATTTCTGCTCTAGTCCAAGAGAAATCAGAGTAAAATACTTGGCCCAGAGCCATCCCTGGAGTGGTAGGCAGAATAATGCCCTCCCCGCCACCGTTGATGTTCATGTCTTAATGGACCACACCCTGGAACTTGTGACTATGTTACCTTCCAGGGCAAAGGGGATTTGGGAGATGGAATTAAAGTTGCTAATCTGCTGACCTTAAAATAAGGTGGTTATTTATGGATAATGGTAGGGGGCCCAATGCAGTTACAAGGGTCCTTAACATGGTGGAAGGAAGCAAGAGAGAGATGTGACTGTGGAAGAAAAGCATGCAGAGATGCAACGTTGTTGGCTTTGAAGATGGAGGGTCCACAAGCCAAGGAATACAGATGACCTCTAGAAGCTGAAGCAACAAAAATCTCCCCTAAAGCCTCAGATTAGGAACAAAGTCCTGGTGACAGCTTGATCTTCACCTGGTGAGAACTGTGCTGGAGTTCTATCCTACAAAACTGTAAGATGAAACATGCATGTTGTTTAAACCACTAGGTTTGTGGTGGTTTGTTTCAGCAGCCACAGGAAACATACATGCAGGAAACCAGAAAGGTGGCCCAGAAAGGGCTGGGACCTACTGCAAGCCCTGAGCTGTGGTAGGTTAGAACATTTGTGTTCCAGGCAAAGCAGCTCCATGCCCCAGCAAGCTGAGAGCAAAGGCTGTGACTGCTTGTGCAGAGAAGAGAATTCACCTCTGGAGAGAATATGTGTCCAGCTCCTTGCCCCAGGAGGAGGAGATACTCCATTTATATTTGTTGACTTGAAGTTCCACCTTGTGTTCTGGAACAAGGAATGAGTTTGACTCTAAGGAGCCTAAGCTCTCCTCTTGTCTCTTTCTCGATGCCACTTTCCCAAATTTTCACTCAATGAACATTTTGAGGATTTTGTAGTGTAGGTTGGAGTGACCTGTAGTGGTCTGTTTTGTTTTGTTTTGTTTTGTTTTTAAAAAAAAAGCTAGAGTGAAAATTTAGCAATATGTGTCAAGAAACTTCAGCTGTCAGGAATCTATTAAGGCTCTTTGCAGAACTTTGTTTTTTAATTTTTTGTTACATTTATTTATTTTTGAGAGACAGAGTGTGAGTAGGGGAGGGGCAGAGAGAAGGAGACAAGAATCCAAAGCAGTCTCCAGGCTCTGAGCAAGCTGTCAGCACAGAGCCCAATGCAGGACTCAAACCCACAAACTGTGAGATTATGACCCGAGCCGAAGTCAGACACTCAACTGACTGAGCCACCCAGGCACCCCTCTTTGTGGAACTTTTGAATCTGTACTTCCTCTTTTATTTGCTAAACACACATAGAGTGCTTACCATATGTCACACACAGTAACACTCTACAAAGACCAATTTACTTAATTTTCATAACAATACTATAAGGTAGGTACTATTATTACCATCCTCATTTTACGGTTGAGACAGCTGAGGGACAGAGAGTTTAATTTGCCCAATGTGACACAGTTAATCATGGCCATACCCAGTTTTGAACCTAGAGAGTCTGCCTTCAGGCTTGGTTCTGTTAGCACTACTCAGTGCCATTCTTTGGAGTATTCTTCTCTCCTATGGTTGCATGGCTCACTTTGTTCAGGCCTTTGTTCAAGAATCACTTCTTTGGACAGGTCTTCCCAGCCCCTCCTGTCCTGGCCCTTCTTTATCTCCTACCCTGCATTATGTTCCTTCATTGCTTTATCATTGTGTTAAGTCAGACATTATTCATCCCTCTTTGCCTGATTATGACATCAGAACATAAGAAGCATCTAGGGAAGGAGACATGGAGGCCTTGTTGCTAGTGGAACTACAGCTGGCAGGCAGGAGACACTCAGCAATGGTGAATGATCCTCTCAGTGGCTGCACTGCTAGGAACTTAACCTAAGGTAAGAATCTGGAATGCAGAAGTATGAAGATGTTCACTACAGTGATCTCTATAATGGCAAGAGATTGAAGACATCCTCAAGGTTATGACTAAGTAGGGCATATCCATTCAGCCATGAAAATTATGCTTATGAAGAGCTTTAAATGATGTGAGTCATGAGACAATGTTACGGGGGAAAGTCAGGATAAAAAAATCATATACAAACTTATGGTTTCAATCATGTGAACAAGCTGGCCTTATGCATGTAGGAAGAAATGTGTCACAGTACTAAGACTGACTATGAACTTCAGGTTTGATTGAATGATGGATGACTGCTATGGGTGCCAATTGTGTGACATCTCTGAAAAGCAGAATATGGCATTTGCTAAGAGGTAGACCCTGGGCTCCCACAGCCCAAGATCCAAATGGTGACTCTGTTGTTTACTGATTGAATGATTTGTAGGCAACTTAAAAACATTGCTTATACTCCCTTTCTTCATTCCTAAAGTGGACCTACCCTATAAAACAGATACACAGGGGTCCCTGGTGGCTCAGTTGGTTAAGCATCTGACTCAGTTTCAGCTCAGGCAATGACTTCACAGTTTGTGAGTTTGAGCCCCATGTGGGGCTTTGTGCTTACAGTGTGGAGTCTTGGGATTCTTTCTCTCTCTCCCTCTTTCTGCCCCTCCCTTGCTTGTACTGTCTCTGTCTCTCTCAAAATAAATAAACTAAAAAAAAAAAAAAACAACCCAGATGCACAGATTAAATGAGATAATGGGTGTTAAAGTGCCCAACACAGTGATTGGCATAGAGTAAATCCTCAAGCCACATTAGCTGTCAGAATTTCTCCTATCTTCTTGTACCAAAGTCTCCACAAGGCTGGCAGCTGGGCTCCATTCTCCATCTTTGTCCTGAGAACAACCAATATCACCAGTGTAGAATCGTGT
Source organism: Panthera uncia (assembly GCF_023721935.1). Taxonomy (NCBI): domain Eukaryota; kingdom Metazoa; phylum Chordata; class Mammalia; order Carnivora; family Felidae; genus Panthera; species Panthera uncia. The sequence goes on from NC_064811.1 coordinate 150,426,696, forward strand.
GGACTTGTAGATTAATACCAGAGCACAAAACCCCTAAGCTGTGATGGAGACAGTGGTGAAATGGGTGAGAATCAGCTGCAACTGAACACACTGGCAGAAGGGTGCATTCTGTTGATTCTCTCCCAACACCATGCACCATCCCCCAATCATATTTCAGTCAACCCCAGGCTAGAACGAGGGAGGCCAGGTGAATAGGCTGTGTTCATTTCATGGGGTAGTGTGCAGAGAGGGAAATGTAAGCCTTGGAGTCAGATGGGTGCAAATCCCATCTCTTTCACTTCCCCACTGTGTGACTTGGGACAAATCTTCAACCTTTGTAAGGCTCAGAGTTCCTAGCACATGCATGGGGATGAGAGTGGAGACCCCACTGTGGGGGTGTGTAAATTAAACATGGAGAATTATGTGACCCATAAAGGCAGCTAAGTAACCCTTCCTTCCAACCTCAGCCACCCTTGGAGAGAAAACCCATGAGGGAGCTGCCTACTGATAACAGAAGACCCTGGCCTCCTGCCCGCCTGCCCTCCTGCACACATGTGAGTGTGCCTAGCTATGCTTCTGCTCTGCATCTGCAGTTCATGGGAGCTCTGTAATACTCCCAACCCCCACACTCTTCTTCCTCTGATTTAGAGGTCTGATGTTCAGCTCATTCTGGGCATTTGCTTCTAGGTACTCCATTACTCATTCAGGGATAAATTCTAGGATTTCAAAACTGAAACTTAAGGTCAGACAGGTTGAACTTTGGGCTGAGGAAGAGAAGAGAAGAAAGGGAAGTATTTTCAGGAAGGGTTTGTGGGAAAACCTGAAGGAACTGCTGTTGTGCTCTTTTGGGCCAACCTCTTAGTGGCCAATTAGCTAATCAATGAACTCGCTAACCAGATCTGTACCTCAGCCCTTAATGCTCACCATTGACTGGATGAAAGTGATGTGAGCAGGGCCATCGTCATGCCCAGCCCCACCTGGGAGAGCTACTCTGACCACTGAGAGAGGGGTCCACATACCGAGATGTACGCCCTTGGCTTGGGACATGAGCAGCAGAATTGATAACAGAAGCATGGCCCTTGACTTTGATGTTGGCATAGGAGGTGATGGAGGCCAGGGCTGAGGGAAATGATGCTGACAGATCCTCCCTTATTATAGCCAGTCCCTGGCTGGTGATGTCACAATGGGCTGTGAGTTTGAGAACTCAGTCAGGTCTTGCAGCCTTCTCCTCCTGCCATTTTGTTTTCAAGGTGGTTGCACAGAAGGACCTCATCCTTGAAGCCTTCTTGTCTAAGCTTCCCTTCCTGCTGATCTGGGCAGGACCTGTCCCTCACTGAGTCCTTGGTAGGCACCTTGCTTTTGTCTCTGTCACTCCCACCCTTTTTAAAGGCTCAAATGCCTATTCCACAAAGCTCGTCATGTAAAGGGTTCTCTGTGAATCTGTGTATAAGACATCAGCAAGGGGTTGCCAGGCTGGATCTATAGATTGGGCAGAAGTTCCAGGAGGCCAAGAGGCCTCTCCCAGCACTAATGCTCTACCCAGTACATTTGCCCTTAAGGTTTTCTGCTCAGGCCTCTGATCTGAAGCTGCAGGTGTGACCCTCCCATGCTGGGTTCAGAGGCTCTGGCGTCCCCTCATGCCCAACCCAGCCGGTGACAATCCTTGCTCCCACCACTTTCTGGGTTGATTATGCATGGCCTCCAAATCTCCAGATATGCCCCTGTCCATTTCTAAAGATGGAAAGGTCAGATCTGAGGTGTAAATTCCTGGTCCATGGCTTCTCCTTATGTCAACACCTCAGTCATGGGATTTAGACCTTACTATTTTCCCCCTGAACTTTCAGCACACTTATTTGGGACTTTACCTAACCATCCTCAGTACTGCCTTTCTGGCCACTGGCCAGGCCCAGTGTTAGGAAGTGAATCTCACTAATTTCAGTTCCCAAAGTGACCACAGGTCATTTTCCAGACCACGATGTCTACTCTGTCTAGCCTGCTCCCTTGGTGTTCTTACTTCCAAAAAAAGGAATGATAGGGTCCACCAGTAAAGTTATAAAGCCCAAAATAAGATCACGTGACTTGGGTGGTGGCCCCTCTTTGCTATACCAAGAATGTGGCTCCAGCTACTTCCTGAGGGGAGAAATTCCAGGACAAGTCACTCACTCCTCCTCTTGTCCTACCCTTGCAGGTAGCTGCTCCTCAGCATCTAGGTGTCCTTTCTGAGGGTGGGGCCAGGGCCTGTTTTGTGGCCATGGGATGGTGCATTCCCCATCTGTTCTTTATGATAATCTGCCTCTTCAAACAGAGGAGGCCTGATGAAGGGCTAACTTTTTTTTTTTTCTTTTACTTGCATATGGGTAAAGGTACCAAAGCATACCGGGTCACTGGACCCTACTCACTGGGAAGCTCCTGCTTTCCCTCTGCTCTTTCTTTAGACTCAGCTTTCTTCCTCCCCTGGCCCTGCTACTCACACCGCTACTGAATGCTGGTGGTTTTCCCCTTTGCTCAGGTTCTGGGGATGTGGATGTAGAGGGGAGGAACCTAGACCCTTACTGCTAATCTCTACTTGTGGGGAGGCAAGGATGATGGGCACATCCCCTAAACTGCTGCTCATCTTCTACAAAAATATCTGGACACAAGCACAGCTCACCTCTAGGAAGATCCATTTCCTTCTGTGTCTATATCTTTCCTGTTAATATGACTTGGGCCCTGTTTCTTGTGAAATACTCATTCACTGCCCAGCATTTTTTCTCTTTTGTCAAGCCTTTTCACTATAACAGGAGATTACAAAATGCCTGAACTGATGGAGGGGAACAGGTGGGGACAGAGCCACTGTACACAGCCACATCTCCAGTGGGTACCATTCCTATAGACTACAATTGAAATACCTCCCCCTGAATTAGGCAAAGCACTGCCAGGTATCTAGCTGTGGAGTTGCAGCCTTTGCACTTCCCTTGTTTACAGTCTTAATGGAATTCCAACCCTCTCCTTTCTCCTTTCTCCCTTTTTAGTTTAGTCCCTGCGGCTATTTCCAATTTATTACGTTCTCTCCAGCTGCTTTTGGGGAGGGGTGCTTTTCCTGTGTTCTCCCCCTGGTCTCCAACCTCTCTCCACCCGCAGAAGCACCTCCCTTCCCGCAGCTTCTCACTCCCCAAGTTCACTTGTCAGCGCCGCATACCTGGTGAATTCTGTGGTTCAGGTTGTGCAGATTGTTGTGTTAATCCTCCAATCCTCCAATAGGTGTGCAGGATGGTTTAGTGTTGGTCTGGCTGTATTACATGGATGCGAGACACACAAAAAACTTCCATGCTGTTCCGCCATCTTGGCTTCTTCTGGTAGGTGTCCTTTTCTTAATGCCATCTAGGAACTCATCTGCTGCTTCTTGGTCAGCAGAAGCTGCTCTCCTGTTATCTTGACATTTTTTAATCTAAACCTCTTTTTAAAATTATCAAACTATCCTTTGTTGGCATTAAATTCACCAGTTTAGATCCTTTGCCTTCCTTTTGCTTTGTTGTTATATAATGACATTGCTTTTCCTGAAATCATATTAGAGGCTAGAGGCATGCCTTTCTTATAGTAATCTTGCACCCATATGAAAGCTGCATTTTTAATATGAGATAAAAAGGCACTTTGCAAAAAGTTCAAGGTTTTTGCACCTGCTGGCATAGCTGCAGTGATGTCTTCATGGATTTCCTTTTCTTTTTGTTACAAACGTCCTTATGCTGGATTCATTTATCTTGGAAATGGCGGGCAACCACAGCTGCACATGTCAGCGTATGATACATTTGAAAGAAACTTTTTCTTGTAATGTCATGACTTTTTTTCTGCTTCTTGGGATCACTATCAGTATCACTAGTAACACTTCATATGGGTGTATAGTGTTACTCAAGGTTTACAGTATTGCACTAAACATAATGAAAAATACACAAGAACCATGAGAGATCACTTTTTACTGCAATATACAATTTACTGGAAAGACAACAGCTTGGCATCACAGCATTTTAAGTGGATACTCCCAACACTGGAGCTCACTGCAATAGCAATGGGAGATGGTTATGAAATTATTACAGTAGTACAGTATACAGTAGGGTTAATTTTATGCAGTTATGATTTAATACTGCATTTTTATGTTTACTTATTATTTCTTATTTGACTGTGAATTGTTCCATGTATGGTCTATAATTTTTGTGTGCCTATGCTTTGACAAATTTTAACCTTTTTAAAGAAATATGTGTGTATTTTATAGCAGTAAATGAGAAAATAATCTAGTATATACATATATTTTGTGCATTTGTGGCACACCAAAATTTTAAATTTTTTTGATATTTCTAGGCTATGCAATTTGTCTGTTTTCCCAAATTTTTGCAAATCTCCAAAAATTTTTCCACAGAATTTATTGGAAAAAATATGTGTAAGTGGACTTGTGCAGTTAAAAATCCATGTTATTCAAGGCCTACATGTGCCCTAGACTGAGTGACTTAATCAACAGATATTTATATCTCATAGTCTGGAAGTTGGAAATCCAAACTCAGGGTGCCAGTATGGTTGGTTCTTAGGGCTCTCTTCATGGTTTTCAAACAGCTGCCTTTTCAGTGGGTCCTCACATGGCAAGTGAGAGATCTCTCCCTGTCTCTTATAAGGACACTAATCCAATTCACGAGGACTCCACCCTCATGACCTAATTATCTTTCAAAGGCCCACTTCCAAATCCTGTCACATTGGAGTTAGGTCTCAACAAATGAATTTGGAGGGGGATACACACATGCAGTCCACAACTGCATTGTAATGCATCCCAAAGATACTTGCTGTGATGATGCAGTAGTGTTCTGGAGTCCAGTTTACAAGTTAATCACCAACTTTGCATTTTTGGTCAGGGGAAGATCATGATCATTGTCCTAGGTATACAGTCTCTGAGGTCATCTTTACATCTAACCCTCTTGGATTCTGAGTGAGGTACCTGGCGTTGTGGAAGGATAAGGCACTGGCTGGTTCTGATGGCTTCCTGCATGTCAAGGTTTTGCATTTCCCATCACATTTAATCTGGAGAACAACTCTGTAAACTAGACCAAGTTATCTCCTTTCCTCATTTCACAGTGAAGAAAGCAACCTAGGACAAGTTAAGGAACCAGACCAGATCACAAGTTACTGGATCTAGGGGTTAATTTTATGTGTTAACTTGATTGGATCATGGAGTGCCCAGATATTTAGTTAAACATTATTTCTGAGTGTGTCTGTGAGGGTGTTTTCAGATGAGATTAGCATTTGAATTTGTCCATAGAATAAAGAAGATGGCCCTTCCCAATGTGGGCAGACATTTTCCAATCACTTGAAGGCCTGAATAGAACAAAAAGGTGGAAGAGGGGAAATTTTTCTCTCTGCTTGATTATGTGAGCTGTGACATCAGCCTTCGGCCCTCCGACTTACACAATTAACCCTCTGGATCTCAGGCTTTTAGAGTTGGAGTAGAACTTACATCACCATTTTTCTTGTTTCTCAGGCATTTGGACTTGGACTAGAACTACACCATTGGCCTTCTGGCTCTCTGGCTTCATACTACATCAATGGCTTTCTTGGGTCTCCAGTTTGCAGATGGCAGATAATGGGACTTCTTAGCCTACATAATTGCATGAGCCAATTCCTTATAATAATAAATCATTACATGTTTGATATATAATAGCCTATTGGTTCTGTTTACCTGAATAATGCTGACTAATTACTCTAAATATGCCAGGATCCAAACCCAGTTCTTCCCAGCTCCAAGTCCATTACTACTCCACATTGTGCTTTTAGACATATAGCCATAGTTAATTTTCACATTATTTTGGCTCATCCTCTGGAAAAACCCATGAGGAGAGAGAAAAAAAACTTTGACTTGTTCAAGATAATACAACTCATCAGGGAAAAGCACACCATTCCCATGTCAAACTACCTTGAGTGGGAGGCCAGCCTTTGTTCTCAGGGCATTCATTCATTCATTCATTCCAACTATTTATTGTCTAATATGTACCAAGCAATTCTCTAACAACTAGGGATGTAGGAGTAAATACAAAATGAGAAGCCCTTGCCCTCACTAAGGTTATAGTCTAGTGGAAGAGAAAGAAATTAAATAAATCCTGAAGATATAGACTCTATCAGATGATCATAAGTACTATAGGAAAATAAAGCAGGGAAAGAGTATAGGGAGTGCAGATTGGGAAGGTAGCAGGTGTTTTTAACAGAGTGTTTGGGGAGGTCTAACTGACAAGGTGACAGAAGAGACCTTAAGGAATGAGGGAGCAAGACTTGTACATAATTGGAAAGCCTTCTAGGTAGCTAGGGAGACTTGTAGGTAACTGGGGATTCTTGTAGGTAACTGAGGAATATTGTTGTAATCTTGTAATATCATAAGAAATATATGTTGTGGTCTTCATCTGGGTCCCTGGCCAGAACCCTTAAAATCTTTGTAATTTATTAAGTCTAAGAACAATAGAAGCATCTTTGTTTTAATATGTGGTTCTCGTCGTGGCCCCTAAAGTAGCTCTCAGGTGATAAAGAAGAAAGGAGTGTCTCTTTTTTTATCCATAACAAGCCTTTTTCAACCACACCTGAGTTTATGTTAATATGGTGACTTGAAAAACCCCTTAGGATAGAGAACTGATCTCCTGATTAGAAGATCTCCTGATTAGAAGGTTAGAACTTACAGCCCCAGAGCTGGAGATTGAATTAATCACCAGTGGCCAGTGATTTAGCCAATCATGCCTACATAAAAACCTTAACTGAAGGAGCTCAGAGAACATCTGGGTTGGTGAACATATGATGGTGCTGGAACAGGGGCATACCTAGAGAGGGCCTGAAAACTCCATGTTCCTTCCCATACCTTGTTCTATGTATCTTTTCCATTCGGTTATTCCTGAGTTGTATTCTTTATAATAAATTAGTAATAGTGAGTAAAGCACTTTACTGAGTTCTGTGAGCTATTCTAGCAAATTATTGAAACTGAGGTGGGGGGTCGTAGGAACTCCTGATTTATATATAGAGGGTCAGTCAGAAGTGTAAGTGACAACCTAGATTTGTGATTGGCATCTGAAGTGGATGCAGTGTTGTGGGACTGGCCCTTAACCTGTGGGGTCTGCACTAACTCCAGGTAGTTAGTTGTCAGAATTGAGTTCAACTGTAGAACACCCATTCAATATCCACTAAAAATTGGAGAAGTGCTTGATGTGGAAAAACCCATACATCTGTTATCAGAACTGTTGTGAGAATAAAGGAAAATAGGAGTTCTTATTTTACTTGTAGACAACAGCTACTTTAGGCAGTTGGCACTTCCTTATTTAACCTCTCATATAGTCATTCTTTAAATTCTTTACAAAGACTGTTGTACCTGGGAAGAGATAGTGTGGTAGCTATAGAGTAAGTCAGAGTAGAGGGAGAGCATTTTGAGACTGTAGTTTATTTAGAAGGTTTTAAGGTGGAAATGACTTGAACACATTTAAATGGGGATGAGAAAGATGTGGAAGAGAAAAGGAGCATGAGGACAAGGAAGGGAGTATATAGTTGATAATATCAGATTCTTAAGGATGTGGGAGGATGGCGAGGTTCAGAGGACACGTGGAGGGGTTATCTTTAATCAGGAGGCATTGCTCCTCTTTGGAACATTCTAGTCCTATTTTGCACAGTAAACACCCTCTTCTTATTTTCCTATAGTACTTCGGACAATTGCCAGTCTCCTTTTCCAGCTCTGCTTCCTCTGTATGATGGTAAATGTGGGCAGTTCTTCCAGGTTCAGACCTAGGCCCTCTTTGCTTTTCTCTCCACACCTTCTGAGTGGACAATCTCATTCATTCCGGTGATTTCAATAAATGGATGACTTTCCAACTGACACTTCTACCCCTAATTTTCAAATCTGTACTTGTACCTGCCTGTTCATCCTGTACAGCTCATTGATCACATTACTTTTATATTCAACCTCTTTAGTATCTCTCAATTGCATCTGTTTCTTGGTAACTCCACTGTTACAGGCTGAACTGTGTCCCTCTTAAAATTTGTATGTTGACGTCCCAGCCCCCAGTACCTCAGAATGTAACCATATTTGGAGGTAAGGTTTTTAAAGAGATGATTAAGTTAAAATTATGTCTAATCCAATATGACTTGTGTTCTTATAAACAGAGGAAGATGGTTACCAGTGGGGACATAGGTGGGGGATGGTTGAAAGGGGTGATGGGGATTAAGGAGTGTACTTGTGATGAGCACTGGATCATGTCTAAAAGTGTTGAATTGCTATATAGTACACCTGAAACTAATATAACACTGTATGTTAACTACACTGGAATTAAAATAAAATTTTTTCAAAAAGAGGGAGAGATACCAGGAGGACATGTCCACAGAGAGAAGACCATGTGAAGAGGTAGCAAGAGGGGGGCCATCTGCACACCAAGGGGAGATGCCTAGAACAGATTCTTCCATTATCGCCCTCAGAAGGAAACCAATCCTGCTGACAAACTTGACCTGGGACTTCCCAGCCTCCAGAACTGAGAAATTTCTGCTGTTTAAGCCACCCAGTATGTGATATTTTGTTATGGTAACTTTGGCATGCTAATACACCCACCCTCTTTACTATTTTAGGCCACCACCATCTTTCATCTGCATTTCTGGAGCCACTTCTTAAATTTTATTCTCTTTTCTAGTTTCATCCTCTCTAAAATAATCTCTGTGTTATACTCAGAGTAATCTTTTCATGCATATGTGACTATATGACATACTTTCACTCCACCACTCTCCCCATTAATGTCACAAGACAGTTAAATATTCTAAAAAGTCAGAGCGGGCTTTGAGATAAAACATATGAAAACTTACCTAAGGAAGTTTTGATGCCAAAGCAAATGGTAGACTATGTGGCTCCTCAAGAGGCTCAGAGTCAAAAGCGGGAAGGGAGTGTGCAGATTAAAGTTTGCCTAACATGGTATCTCTTTATTCCCCACTGCACAGGGAATACAGGGAAGGATTGGTCACACAGATTCATTAAGCCAGGCTTTCCTGCATCCCCTGTTTCCTCTCTAACCCCAGACTTACTATGATGTCACCCAGGACCAGCTTGGCCATGTATTTGTGATGGCCCCAACTGAAACAGTTGCAGCTGGCACTTTATCAGCTTTGGCTAGAGGCATAGGTTGAGCAATTCTGGACTGGAATGAAAAGAAGATGCTCCAGCTTCTAATTCCACTGCTCATGGCACTCAAGGGGCATGCGCAAGAAGAGTCAGGTCTGTGCCAGGCTAACAGAGCAGAGGATGGAGAGAGGCCTGCAACCTCTTACCTGGTTCCTGTAGAGTTGATGTAGAATTCTGAGGGAAGGTTGAGTTAGAGCAAATGGCTCAGGAAATGAGGAGATCCCAACTGATTAATCAAAGTAGATATTTTGAGCTGAGTGAATAATGCCATTTAAAATGATCCCCCAGGATCTGGAAATATAGGAGACTTGGAGTTACATTAGCAATTGCCTCTGCTTCTCCAGTCCCCACTCCCCTCTTTGTAAATGTATTAAGCACCTTTCTGAGCCCAGCATAGTGCTGGGACCACTATGGAATAAGTGGAATAAGTGGAATAAAGACCTTATTAATTTAGACAACCCGTATTAGATTATGTAATCTCATAAAGTGGGAAAAGTTATAGGACTATTATTATAAGAACAAGTGAATGAATGCAGCATTTTCAAGTATGTTCTGTAGACCCCTTGTCCTATTAGAAGCTTATGGTTAGACAAGATTTAGAAATGTTCTCTTCATTACTTTTTCTGTAGAGTCACAGTGGATACTCACAAAGTAAAAGTTATGAGAAATCTCACTGTAAAGAAAATAGAACAATTTTATTTAATCTGGTATTTCTGAAATGTATCTGGTCACAAGACCACCCTTTACATTTGTAAACATTGTATTTGTAACATTTTCCTTATTTGTAACATTTTTGATTTATTCTTTTGAGAATTACAAGTTCCTATAGTTTTCTCATTTTTCCTACTTGAATGGGTGTTGTAAACTGGTTTGTAGGAACTTTAAAAAAAAATTTTAATGACATTAGCCCTATGTCTCTTATGTGTGCTGCAAAACATTTTCTCCTAATTCTTCAACACTCTTCAAACTCTATTTTGGACAAAATGTAAAAGTTTTAAATTTATGTAAAAGTTCATCAATATTTTTACTTATGGTTCTTAGCTTTTATTTGATGTGCTAGAAAGATCTTCTCATCCCAGATTATAAACACGATCAGACCTGTAGAATAATGTGAGCTCTGAAGTTAGAATGTCTGCAACTAATTACATTTCCTCCACATACTTGCTATGTCATCTCAGAATGAATTACTAAATATCTTTGTATTCATTTCTCCATCTGTAAAATGGTAATATTAAGGTTACTGTGAGGGTTAAATATGCATAAAGTTCTGAGGACAGTGCCAGGCACCTTGTAAATACTGAAAATTTGTTAGCTGCCATTATTCCAGCATTTATATGATTTTGTCTTAAATTAACGTTTTCCTCATCCCAAGTTGATAAAGATATTTTCCTATGTTATTTTCTAGAAGCTTATTATTCATATTTTACATTTAGATATACAACCCATTTAGTTTCAAATTTTATGTACAAACAAGTTGAGTTCAAGATTTTTTTTTTTAAAAGAAAGTAACCTACAAAGGAACCCTCATTCATCTATCTTCAGATTTCTCAGCAGAAAATCTACAGGCCAGGAGAGAGTGGAACAACATGTTCAAAGTGTTGAAAGATAAAACTTGCCAGCCAGGAATACTTTATCCAGCAAGGTATTCCTCAGATATGAAAGAGAAATAAAGCCTTTGTCAGACAAACAAAAGCTGAGAGAGTACACCGTCACTAGATCTGTCTTGTAAGAAATGCTGAAAAGAGTCCTCCAGGATGAAATGAAAAAAACAAAAATGCTAATCAGTGACATAAAAGCAAATGAAAGTATACAATACTCTAGCAAAGGTGAAAAACAAACAGTCAGAATTAGGAAACTGGCACTCTATATTAGAATGCAGTGTTAATTATATTATAAAGGCTAAAGGAAAAGAGCATTAAAAATAACTATAGCTACTATAATTTCTCAATGAATTCACAGAATAAGAAAAGGTAAATTGTGACATTAAAAATATAAAATTAAAGGGGTAAGAAGGTAGAACTTTTATAGCCAAATGAAGATTAGGTGCTATCAACATTTTTTATATGAAGTGTTTTATGTAAGCCACATAGTAACCACAAACTAAAAACCTAGAGTAGAGCCACAAAACATAAAAAAAGGGGAGACTGACCAAATCCCCAGGGAAAACAACCACTTTACAAAGATAGACAGAAACAGGGGAAAAGATACAATGGAGATACAAAACAACCAAAAGGCAAATGAAATGATGGCAGTAGTATGTCTTTACATGTCAACAGTCACTCTAAATATGAAATGAATTAAATTAATTAATGGAAAGGCACGGAATGTCTGGATGGATTAAAAAAAAAAAAAGAAGACTTAACTATATGCTGCCTATAGGAAACTCATTTTATCTCTAAAGACACACCTAGACTCAAAGTAAAGAGATGGAAAAAGAGATTTCATGCAAGTGGAAGACAAAAGAAAAGCGAAGGTAGCCATACTTGCATTAGACAAAATATACCTTAGGCCAAAAGAGATAACAAGAGATAAAGAAGGATATTATATAATGATTAAAAAGTATAAGTCAGGCAGAGAAAGACAGATACCATATGTTTTCATTCATATATGAATCTTGAGAAACTTAACAGAGACCATGGGGGAGGGGAAGGGGGGAAAAAGTTACAGAGAGGGAGGGAGGCAAACCATAAGAGACTCTTAAATACTGAGAACAAACTGAGGGTTGATGGGAGTGGGGGAGAGGGGGAAAGTGTGTGATGGGCATTAAGGAGGGCACTTGTTGGGATGAGCACTGGGTGCTGTATGGAAACCAATCTGACAATGAATTATATTTAATTAAGAAAAAAGAAGAATAAAGAAATAAAAATAAATAAAAATAAAAAGTCAATACATCAAGAAATATAGCAATAGTAAATATATATGCACCCACCATTGCAGCACTGGAATATATTAAACAAATGCTAATGGATACAAAGAGAGAAATAGACATGTAATTAACAATAGGAGAATTTAACATCCTACTGTCAACAATGGATAGGACACCCAGACAAAATCAAAAGAAAACATTGGTATTGAATCATAATCCAGAACAAATAAACTTAATAGACATATATAGAATGTTTTATCAAACATCAGCAGAACACATATTTTTCCGGAGTGCACAGGGGACCTTCTATAGCATAGATTATATGATAAAACACAAAAAAAAATCTTAGAAGTTTTAAGAACATTGAAATAATATCAACTACCTTTTCTGACCACAATGGAATGAAGTTAGAAATGAAGAAAAGGAAAGATGGAAAATCTACAAATATGTGGAAACTAAACAGTGCACTTCTGAACAACCAATGGGTTAAAGAAGAAATCAAAAGAGAAAATTTAAAATCTCAAAACGAATAAAAATGGAAATGCAATGTATCAGGGCACCTGGGTGGCTCAGTCATGATCTTTGGCTCAGGTCATGATCTTGTGGCTCCTGAGTTCGAGCCCCATGTTAGATTCTGTGCTGACAGCTCAGGTCTTGGAGACTGCTTCAGATTCTGTGTCTCCCTCTCAAAGGAGGGAGAGAGAGAGAGAGAGAGAGAGAGAGAGAGAGAGAGAGAGAGAGAATCTTAAGCAGACTCCACGTTCAGTGCACAGCCTGATGTAGGGCTCGATCCCATGACCCTGGGATCATGACCTGGGTTAAAATCAAGAGTCAGACATTTAACCAACTGAGCCACCCAAGCACCCTTAGTAAGCTAATATTTAAAAGCCAATTAAGAATACCATAAAATGTAACCTAAATAATATTTGGAATTAACAGAACATACATCTTAAAACAGTTGACTGTTAAAACTTCCATACGAAATAAAAAATAAAATTAAAAAAAAAACTTTAATACGAGAGTAGTAGGTTTCTATTTTTTAAATATTTTCTGGATTTCAATAAGAACTTATAAAGCATACTGACATGTTTTGATGAAAATACTTTAGTTTGAATTTTACATTGAATCACATTTAGATGTTTCAACAACTTTGTAAGGAATTTTTAGATAATTTTAATCCATTCCCAGTGGTTATTAACACACAATAGAATCTAGAATCTTAATAATATAAAGTTTTAGCATAAAATTACAAATTTAAGTATGAATTTTACACACATATTTAGGTCATGTATTTGGTGGCCTCTACAACTAACATGAAAAACAAGAAGTGACTTTCAGAGGTACTTATTGGGGAATAAGCACCCAACAAGGTCCTCAAGTATGGGACATGGCTTTGCTTAAGTTACATCAGCTGAACTCACTAGACACAGGGACATAATACTTTTTATTTAATTTATGAGGGCCATTTTTACCTCAGTTAAATTTCATCTGAAAAAAATTATTTAGAACTCTAATTGTATTATTTCATTATATTCCCAAACTGATTTCACAAGGCCAGTGTACTCTAATACCAAAGCCAGATAAGGATGATATAAGAGAAAAAAAAAAAACTTCTGACCAATATCCCTAATGAATTTAGATATACAAATTTTCAACAAAATATTAGCAAACCAAAATCAATACCACATTAAAAGGATACACCATGATCAAGTGGTACTTATCCCTGGGATGAAAGCAAGGTTCACAAATCAATACATGTGATGCACCACATTAATTGAATGAAAGATAAAAATCTCAATAGATGCAGAAATAGCATTTGACAAAACACATGATCATTTCATTATACAAATGCTCAACATATTGGGTATGGGAGGAACATTCCTCCACATGATAAAGGCCATATATGACAAACCCACTGCTAATATTATACTCAATGGAGTATGGAGAAAAATTGAAAGCTTTTCCTCTTAAGACCAGGAACAAGACAAAGGTACCCATTCTCACTTACTCAACAAGGCACTGGAAGTTCTAGCCAGAAAAATCAGGCAATAAAATAAAATAAAAGGCTTGCAAACTAAAAAGGAAAAAGTAAAATTGTCTTGTTTGCAGATGATGTAGTCTTATATATAGAAAATACATATATTCCACCAAAAAAACAATCAATGAATTCAGTAAACTTTCAGGATACAAGATCAACACACAGAAATCAGTTGCATTTCCATAGACAAACAATAATATATCTGAGAATGAAATAAAATAATCCCATTCACAGTAGCATCAAAAATAGGAATATATTTAACCAAAAAGGTGAATTATCTCTACGCTGAAAACTATGGCTTTGATGAAAAAAATTGAAGACACAAACAAATGGAAAAATAGCCCATTTTTATGGATCAGAATTAATATTGTTAAAATTTCCATACTACTCAAAATCATCTATGGAAGCAATGTAATCTCTACCAAAATTCCAACACTTTTCTCAGAAATAGGAAAAATCTTAAAATTTGTATGGAATCACCAAAGACCCTGAATAGCTAAAGCAATTCTGAGAAAGAATAAACTTGGAGACATCACACAAAGCTATAGTGAATAAAATCAGACACAAAGACCAGTGGGAAAAAATTGACAGCCCAAAAATAAACTCTCACATACATAGTCAACTAATATTTGACACGGAGCCAAGAATACTCAGTGGGGAAAAACAGTCTCTTAAATAAATGGTTCTGGGAAAACTAGATGATTACATGAATGAATACCTTATACCACACACCAAAATTCCCTTGAAATGGATTAAAGACTTAAACATCAATAAAACTCTTATAAGAAAACAAAGGGGAAAAGTTCTGTGACATTGGTCTTCACAAAAATTTTTTGGTTGTGACCCTCAAAACACAAGCAATAAAAGGAAACATTAATAAGAGGAACTATAGCAAACTAAAATGCTTCAGCAAAAGAAAAAGTCAACAAACTAAAAGACAACCTACTGAATGGGAGAAAATGTTTGCAAATCAAATACCCAGTAAGGGCTTAATATCCAAAATATATAAAGAATATAAATATATAATTTAATAGCCAAATTTTTTTGTTTAAAAAATGGAGAGAGGGACTGAACAGACATTTTCCCAAAGAAGACATACAAATGGTTAACTAGACACATGAAACATGAATAGATACATTGACATTACTAATCATCAGGAGAATGCAAATCAAAACCACAATTAGATATCACCTCACACCTGCTAGAATAGCTTTTATCAAAAAGACAAGAGATAACAAGTATTTGCAAGGATGTAGAAAAAAGGGAACCCTTGTGCACTGTTGGAAGGAATGTAAATTAATGCAGCCACTATGGAAAACAGAATGGAGTTTTCTTTAAAAATTGTAAATAGAGGTGCTGTATGATCCAGCAATCCCACTTCTGGGTATATATCCAAAGGAAATTAAAACAGGATCTCAAAGAGATGTCTGTATTTTGATGTTCATTTCAGCATTATTCACAACATCTAAATTATGGAAACAACTTAAGTGTCTTTCAATGGATGAATGGATAATTATTCAGCCATGAGAAATAAGGAAATACTGCCATTTGCAACAATATGAATGGACCCTGAGGCATTATGCTGAGTGAAATAATTCAGATAGAGGAGGACAAATACTTTATGATCTCACTTATATATGGAATCTGGAAAAAACAAGCTCATAGAAACAGAGTAGAATTGTAGTTACCAGTGGCCTAGGGTGAGAGAAATGGGGAAAGGTTGGTCAAAGGATACATATTTCCAGTTAGAAGATGAATAAATTCTGGGGACATAATGTATAACATGGTGATTATAGTTAATAATACTGTATTATATACTTGGAAGTTGCTGAGAGGGGAGTTCTTAAATGTTCTGACTACAAAAAAGAAATGGTAATAATGGGATGTGGTGGAGATGTTAACGCTATGGTGGTAATCATTTTGCAATATATAAATGTATCAAATCAGCACACTGTTCATCTTAAACTTACACACTGTTATATGTCAGTTATATCTTAATTAACCTGTAAAACAAAAAATTATCCTCAGTAGAAAGTACTAGAAAGATACTGCAGAAGGAAGGCGATTTTTCCTGGTTCTGTCTGGCATGCTTCTGTTTGCTTTTCCTTGCTCCTACAATATGACTGTTGGAGGGAGAGGACATCCAATAGTGCTTGGCTCCTGCCATGGGTCCTTCTATAAGCTTGACCCTGTCCCCTGTTTAGTGATCTGCTGTTATATCAATGGCCCCCAAAATGGCTTTTGTCTACTAGACCATAGATTGTTTATTTCTTCATATCAAGCTGATACCCATTAGCTCAAAGCCTGCTGGTCCCAAACTTAATTTTTTACACATCCATTTATTTTCAACATAACTAAGCAGTTTAGATGTTTAGAGCCTGCCTGTCTTGCATACCCCATGAAACTGCATCCAATATCTGCTAGTCACAGATATGATAAAGCCTGTGATTATAAACACCCCACACCACTGCTGCCCTTCATTGCTCTCTGACTCAGAGACTCCCATTTGTGCCGCTGAGCAATATTACCTAGATGTTAAGCTCCTTCTCTGATCTCTTTCACCTGGGAGTTCCCTTGTTCTCCTCCCCTTCTGGATGGTAGCTCTCATACCTTAGCCTCTGGATGGTCTCAGGCTGTTAATGGGCTTCTACTGCATGCAAACCTGTTCAAATAAAGCATGTGTGTGCTACTGCCACCTTGTGGTCATATCTTTTTCTTTGATCATCTCCCCCAATCCTTCCAATCTCCTACACCCCCTCACAGCAGCAATTCCAACATAGACATTGACACCCCTGGCTGATGAACAGTCTCTTGACACCTAAGTTCCCACCTGCTCTTGTCTACTTGTTACTAGAAGGGACGTTCCAGCCTCACTCCAGCTGTACTTCAGAGGGGTGTTTCCTGCTTTAATAGCAATAGGGACTTAAAAACTTCTATTTTCCCTTGGGCTGCAAACACACATTCTCTAGTGATTTCTGAACCCCAACCTTGGGGAGGAGCTCCCCTGCCAAGTTGAGTCCTTTCACTCTCCCCTAACTTTATGGTATTCTTGGAGTCCTCTTGGCCCTTTGTAGTTATTCCTCTGGCATAGTTTAAAATTCTTGATATTAACTCTTCTTTTTCCAATTCTGCATGGTTGCAATCTCCTGAATGGATCCTGCATATCTTTAGCCATTTCATACTGTCACCTCAACCCCTTAACAGCTCTAATGAATCTCCACCCTGACTTCTCCAGGTCTCACGGCTATTTTTGAATGTGAGGGACAGACATTGGAGGTGTGTTTTGTTAGTGTTTTCTGAGACCTGTCCCCTCTGTGCCTGCTCACTTATTTCACTCAACTTTAGCACTAGTCTAAGCTAGGAAGATGCTGGGAATATTAGATAGAAAGGATTTCTCAGTGCTCATTATGTACAAATGGCTCTTCCATTTCTCTCTCAGACAAAGTTCAATGTGGCCACCGACCTGCCTTTTCAAACTCATCATTGTTACGATTCCATGAATTGTTTGAAGTCCAGGAAGGTGAGTTCCCATGGCAAGTGAGTATCCAGATCTCACGGAAACACCTCTGTGGAGGCTCAATCATACATCAGTGGTGGGTTTTGACAGCTGCACATTGCTTCCCAAGAACCCTGTAAGTTTCTGAAGCGTTGTCTTAATTTACATCAAATCTTCTCTACCTTTTGTCTGGGCCGGGTAGCTTAACGGGTTAGTGCACAAGGCTTATGAACTCTGTTTGTTCCCATTGGCTTTGTACCAGAAAGTATCTTCTCTACACCCACTTTCTCCTTCTAAGTGAGCCATATCCAAAGGTTGACTTCTAGTTGTAGCTATGCACCCAGTAATGGAAAATAAGTACAAGTCTTCCCTTCTGCCCGCCACATGTGTAGACAACACACTGTATTTGTTCATTGTACACACACTCATGAACACCTACCATTGTGCTATTCCAAGTGTTGGTGATATAGTGGTAAACAAGACAGTCAAACTCTTTGTTGTCAAGGAATTCACATTCTATTATCTATCTATTCATTCCATTTCCTTGAGCCAGGAAATTTCCCTGGGCTGATTATTCACTAGCTCAGAGTCTGGGCTGCTGACTCCTGCCACTCTTGTCTCTAGCCACTCTCTAGGCCACTGCACACCCACTGCTTTGGATTTTTCAGTATTCAGTTGTAAATTGTACTGTTGATAAATTTGTCTACAAGTGTGAAATACAGTGTAAGTATTATTATAATTTGGAGTTATTATATTCATTTTTTAGGTTAGAAATAGCATTGGGAAATGTTACTGTGGTCATGGGAACCAGAATATTCAGCGACGTCCGCTTGGAGAGAAAGCAAGTGCAGAAGATAATTATTCACAAAGATTATAAACCACCCCACCTTGACAGTGATCTCTCCCTGCTCCTGCTTGCCACACCAGTAAAATTCACTAACTTCAAAATGCCCATCTGCTTGCAGAAGAAGGAAAGGATCTGGGACAGATGTTGGATGGCAGAGTGGGTGACAGCTTATGAATATGGTATGCGCCTTCCCTTAAAAATCCATAGAAAGCTTACATTTAGGTTTCCCTGGGCTAGAAAGCATGTTGCTCTGGAAGATTTTGGCCTCACTACTCTAACTTTGCGATCTTGAGCTAGCTAGCTCCTTCACCTTACTCACCTTTACCTTTTCTCATCTGTATAATGACAGCAATGTCACCCTCACATCCATTATGTGGATTAAATTAGATGCAATTGTACTTGTAAGGTCCCTAATGAAAGCCTGGAATATAGAAGAATCTCAAAACATGAGAGTTATCATTTTTTGGAGCCCAGAGGCCTTTAGAAAACCAGTTTGGATTCTTCCTCCATGGACTGTTTTACAATGTGAACTTCCCCATATGTTTATCATTTGATGAAGTCCATGTTGACCATCATCCTGAGATAACTGAGCCAGTGATTCCCCAACCAATCTTTGTCATCAATGACTCCACTCCTTTCCCAGGTCACAAGGCTGGCCAAACAGGGAGAAACTCTGGGAGGGTGGGAGTAGGATGGGGGGAAGACCAGAAGTTCCTCTAGAATTAGTTGTTTACCTTCCACAAGTTGGCTCTTACAGGTGTGTCATTTTCCTGGTTCCTCCACTGGCCTGGCAGAGACATTGGAAAACACTAAGAAACTGGGCTATTCTGAATCTCTGCACAAGGACCAAGCATAGCTGTAGGGAGATGGGGGGGCGCATGGAGAAAACTCATCCTATGTTTTTATGGCAGGAGCTGGTGCTAGGGGGGTTAGTAGGCTGTTCCAGAGGAAATGAGTTTCCCAAAAGGAATAAATATAAGCATAAATGAAGAATTCACTTATTGGATTGAGTGGAGCATTCCATTAGGTCACCTTTAAGGCCTTCCTACATTGTGATTTGCTAAGTGTTTGCATCATTCCATGACTTCAACCCTGATCATTCATAGGCTTGTCACCTTCAGTGGTTGATTTGGCACTCATTCTCACACTAGCTTCCTCATTTCCCAGACCAACATGACAACTTAAACATGTACCTGCAGAAGATGAGAGTGCTGCAGATTAGCTGGAGAGAATGCAGCAAGAGGGTAGATCAGCTCTCCAGGAACATGGTTTGTGCTTGGAAGGAACCAGGCACCAAAGGCAATTGCCAGGTACTTGGCCCCTGCCTCAGCCCCATCCTCCATATGCCCCTCCACTTTCTAGGTTCTCAGGAGAAAGCTCAGGAGTGAAGCCCCTAACCCATGCCACTAGGACCCTCTTATCCTGCCCTCTTGCTAGAGCTACTGTTGATTCCTTGCAGACTGTACCTTGTTCATTCTCTCATTCTCAGGGAGACAGTGGGGCACCTATGGTCTGTACTATCCATGGAACCCAGAGGCTCTTCCAAGTGGGTGTCTTCAGTTGGGGCATAAGATCTGGCTTCAGGGGGAGGCCTGGTATGTTTGTGTCTGTGGCTCAATTTATTCCATGGATCCAGGAAGAGACAGAAAAGGAGAGAAAAGCCTACACCATCTCAGGAGCCTGGAGAAGCTCCCTGCCTCATGTTCCACAGTATCCCTTACTGTTGGGTTTGGGTTCTCAAATGTTGCTTGTGACCATATTTACTGGTGATAAATCAAATCACTAAGCTTTAGACCCACCCTCACTTCTCCTCCTCCTTTCTTCCCTCCCATCTTTACATAAGCATCAATGGAGCATAGACTATGAGTTAGCTTCTATGCTAGACCCTGGAAGTTAGACATTCAGCTCTCCCAAATATCACAAATCTAATGAATAAAGACAAAATACAACACTAAAAAGAGGTCTTTCATCACCCCAACATTTTGTGTTGTTAAGTAACTTCTTTTACTTCTCTTATGGAACACAATATAACCTAGCTAATGACCAGCTTTAATTCTGTCAGCTCAGTGCTTTACATAGACCCCCAACACAGAGAGCTCCCCATCTGAGGTACAAAAGCTTTCATCTACTGGGCCATTTATGAAGGAAGGTCTATGGTAGAGTAATGATCAGGGGTTTCTTGTCCTGTTTGGAGTTGAAAGTGGGATGATTATGACTTGGGACTTAAAGACCACACCTTTCTTTCCCTCCCCTTAATATATCCAAATAAAAAGTTAGCATAATGAAGTGGCTTGGAGGAATCAGCAAAATCATCCCTTTCCATAGACATGGATAACTGAATAAGGGCCACTCTTGAGTAGCCAAAGTCATTACTCATAAAATGAGAAAGGATAAAAATTCAAGGCAAGAAAGTCAGAGAAAACAGAATAGCTTGTGTGGCCAGATTATAATACAAAGTATAAGAATTTGTTTTTAGAAAATTGTGAGACAATGTTTAAAGATCAGGGCTAAAAGTGAAATCAGGGATGAGTAATAGGGTCTTTTCTAGGTCCTTCCTTGGTTAAGTCTACCTGGCATAGACATGATCAGAATTAGCAGATGCAAAGAAGACAATCAACCACATGCAGTCCCACTGGAGTCCATAAAGAGAAACACATTAGTTCATTCAGATACCTTGTGAATACTGAACGTGTATCAGGCACTGGAAAGGTATAAGGATGTAAATGATGTAAAGTTCATGTGTTCAAATGTGTATGAGTCACAATCATATGGCCACATCCAAATTTATGAATATTTTAAAGGGTCTCATAGTGATTAGTTTCATGGGATATTATTATTTTACTAAGAGTTCTCCAGAAAAATAGAAAAAAATTGTGTGTAGGGCAGGGGAGGGAGAAAACTAGAGTTTTATTTAAGAAATTGGGTGGGGGGAGAGCGCCTGGGTGGCTCAGTTGGTTAAGCATGTGACTTCGGCTCAGGTCATGATCGCAGGCATGTGAGTTCGAGCCCTGGGTACCACTTGTGAGTTCAAGCCCCGCTTCAGGCTCTGTCAGCACAGAGTCTGTGTCTCCCTCTCTCTCTGCCCCTTCCCCCTCGCACTCTGCCTCTCTCTCTCTCTAAAAAATAAACATTAAAGAAAAAGAAAGATATTGGGGGACACCTGTTTGGCTCAGTTGGTTGGGCATCCATCCCTTGATTATAGCTCAGGTCAGTATCCCAGTGTAGTGGGATTGAGCCCACATCAGGCTCTGTGCTACATGTGGAGCCTACTTAAGATTCTCTCTCTATCTCACTCTGTCTGTCTCTCTCTCTCTGACTCTCTCCTCTCTTCCTCCTCCCCTGCCCCTCTCCCCTGCTCGCTCTCTCTCTCTCTCTCTCAAATAAGTGAATAGAATAGAATAGAATAGAATAGAATAGAATAGAATAGAATAGAATAAATTGGCACATGCAATTATGGGGGCTGGTAAGTCTGAACTCTGTATGGGAGACCAGAAGACTGGAGGCCCAGGGAAAGATTGATGCTGTAGTCAGGAGTCTGAGGAAAGTCTGGAGGAATAATTCCTTTCTCCTCAGGGGACCTAAGTATTTTCTCTTAACTGATTAGATGAGTCCCATCCACATTATATAAGGTAATCTGTTTTACTCAAAGTCTACTGATTTCAATGTTAATCATATCTTTAAAAAACCAAAAACCTCCACATCAACATCTAGACTTGTGCTTTACCAAACAACTAGATACTATAAGGTACCCAAGTTGACAGATGAAATCATCACATTGATAAAGTGTCACCTCTTAGAGCTGCTGAGAAAAACATAATATAGGCTAGTTCTCTTTGCAGTTCAACAAAATGTAACTCACACCAAATATTAAATGATAAAAAAGAAGGAATCTGAAATGCTCTTATAATACTAAAACACCACACTTCTTGATGCCATTTATCCTACAGATGGAGGGACTTGTGAGATCTTCTCTGTCATGCCATTGAGAGATACTTCCCTGTTCTGTTTCTAGTCTTCTCAGGCTATTATGCTTTCCCTGGAAGGTCCTTGGGGTTTGCATCTATGAGGTTACTCTTAATTTTGCTGCTTATATATTAGGACAGTGTTTCAGATACCCACTAGAATTAACCTGGATGTCTGGTAAAAATGCAGATTCCTGGACTTTATCTCAGGTTTACAAAATTAGGAGCTCTAGGGGTAAGGTTCAGGGCATATTCATTAAGAAGTTCTCTGAGTCATTCTTTTGAAATTTTTGTTTTTATTTTATTTTTATTATTATTTTTTATTTTATAGAGAGAGTATGTGTGGGAAGGGGAGAGGGGAAGAGAGACAGAAAGAGAGAGAGAGAGAGAGGGAGGGAGGGAAGGAGGGAGAGAGAGAGAGAGAGAGAGAGAGAGAGAGAGAGTCTTAAGCAAGCAGGCTCCAATCTCAGTGCAGAGCCCAACACAGGGCTCAATCTCATGATCCTGGGACTATCACCTGAGCAGAAGTCAAGAGTCAGATGCTCAATTTATTGAGCCACCCAGGCACCTCAATTCTTCAAAAACATTTATTTTATTTTATTTTTAATTTTTTAAAATTTACATCCAAATTAGTTAGCATATAGAGCAACAATGATTTCAGGAGTAGATTCCTTAGTGCCCCTTACCCATTTAGCCCATCCCCCTCCTACAACCCCTCCTGTAACCCTCAGTTTGTTCTCCATATTTATGAATCTCTTCTGTTTTGTCCCCCTCCCTATTTTTATATTATTTTTGTTTCCCTTCCCTTATGTTCATCTGTTTTGTCTCTTAAAGTCCTCATATGAGTGAAGTCATATGATATTTGTCTTTCTCTGACTAATTTCACTTAGCATAATACCCTCCAGTTCCATCCACATAGTTGCAAATGGCAAGATTTCATTCTTTTTGATTGCCAAGTAATACTCCATTGTATATATATATATCACATCTTCTTTATCCATTCATACATCGATGGACATTTGGGCTCTTTCCATACTTTGGCTATTGTTGATAGTGCTGCTATAAACAGTGGGGTGCATGTGCCCCTTCAAAACAGCACACTTGTATCCCGTGGATAAATGCCTAGGAGTGCAATTGCTGGTGGTAGGGTAGTTCTATTTTTAGTTTTTTGAGGAACCTCCATACTGTTTTCCAGACTGGCTGCACCAGCTTGCATTCCCACCAACAATACAAAAGAGATCCTCTTTCTCCGCATCCTCCCCAACATCTGTTGCTGCTTGAGTTCTTAATGTTAGCCATTCTGACAGGTGTAAGGTGATATCTCATGGTGGTTTTGATTTGTATTTCCCTGATGATGAGTGATGTTGAGCATTTTTTCATGTGTTGGTTGGCCATCTGGATGTCTTCCTTGGAGAAGTGTCTATTCATGTCTTTTGTCCATTTCTTCACTGGATTATTTGTTTTTTGGGTGTTGAGTTTGATAAGATCTTTATAGATTTTGGATACAGACCCATTATCTGATATGTCGTTTGCAAATATCTTCTCCCATTCTGTCGGTTGCCTTTTAGTTTTGCTGATTGTTTCCTTCGCTGTGCAGAAGCTTTTTATTTTGGTGAGGTCCCAGCAGTTCATTTTTGCTTTTGTTTCCCTTGCTTCCGGAGACGTGTTGAGTAAGAAGTTGCTGAGGGCAAGATCAAAGAGGTTTTTGCCTGCTTTCTCCTTGAGGATTTTGATGGCTTCCTGTCTTACATTGAGGTCTTTCATCCATTTTGAGTTTATTTTTGTGTATGGTGTAAGAAAATGGTCCAGGTTCATTCTTCTGCATGTTGCTGTCCAGTTTTCCCAGCACCACTTGCTGAAGAGACTGTCTTTATTCCATTGGATATTCTTTCCTGCTTTGTCAAAGATTAGTTGTCCATACGTTTATGGGTTCATTTCTGGGTTTTCTATTCTGTTCCATTGATCTGAGTGTCTGTTCTTGTGCCAGTACCATACTGTCTTGATGATTACAGCTTTGTAGTATAGCTTGATGTCTGGGATTGTGATGCCTCCCGCTTTCGTTTTCTTTTTCAAGATTGCTTTGGTTATTTGGGGTCTTTTCTGGTTCCATACCAATTTTAAGATTATTTGTTCTAGCTCTGTGAAGAATGCTTGTGTTATTTTGATAGGGATGGCATTGAATACATAGATTGCTTTGGTAGTACCAACATTTAAACAATATTTGTTCTTCCTATCCAGGAGCATGGAATCTTTTTCCATTTTTTTTTTGTGTCTTCTTCAGTTTCTTTCATAAGCTTTCTATTGTTTTCAGTTTATAGATTTTTCACCTCTTTGGTTAGATTTATTCCTAGGTATTTTATGATTTTCTTGTGCAACTGTAACTGGGATCAATTCCTTGATTTCTCTTTCTGTCGCTTCATTGTTGGTGTATAGGAATGCAACCGATTTCTGTGCATTAATTTTATATCCTGCAACTTTGCTGAATTCATGAATCAATTCTAGCAGTTTTTTGGTGGCATCTTTTGGGTTTTCCATATAGAGTATCATGTCATCTGCGAAGAGTGAAAGTTTGACCTCCTCCTGGCCAATTTGGATGCCTTTTATTTCTTTGTGTTGTCTGGTTGCAGAGGCTAAAATTTCCAATACTATGTTGAATAACAGTGGTGAGGGTAGACATCCCTGTCTTGTTCCTGACCTTAGGGGGAAAGCTCTCAGTTTTTCCCCATTGAGGATGATATTCTCATTGGGTCATTCATATATGGCTTTTCTGATCTCGAGGTATGCTCCTTCTACCCCTACTTTCTTGAGGGTCTTTATCAAGAAACAATGCTTTATTTTGTCAAATGCTTTCTCTGAATCTTTGGAGAGGATCATATGGTTCTTGTCCTTTCTATTATTGATGTGATGAATCACGTTAATTGTTTTGCAGCTATTGAACCAGATCTGCATCCCAGGTATAAATCCTGCTTGGTTGTGGTGAATAATTTTTTTAATGTATTGTTGGATCTGGTTGACTAGTATCTTGTTGAGGATTTTTGCATCCATGTTCATTAAGGAAATTGGTCTATAGTTCTCCTTTGTAGTGGAATCTCTGTCTGGTTTTGGAGCCAAGGTAATGCTGGCTTCATAGAAAGAGTTTGGAAGTTTTCCTTCCATTTCTATTTTCTGGAACACCTTCAAGAGAATAGCTGTTACCTCTTCCTTAAATGTTAGGTAGAATTCCCCTGGAAAGACATCTGGCCCTGGACTCTTGTTTTTCGGCAGATTTTTGATTATGAATTCAATTTCCTTACTGGTTATGGGTCTGTTCAAATTTTCTATTTCTTCCTGTTTCAGTTTTGGTAGTGTACATGTATCTAGGAATTTTTCTATTTCTTCCAGATTGCCCATTTTGCTGGCATATAATTGCTCATAACATTCTCTTATTATTGTTTTTATTTCTGCTGTGTTGGTTGTGATCTTTCTTCTTTCATTGTTGATTTTATTTATTTTGGTCCTTTGCTTTTTCTTTTTGATCAAACTGGCTAGTGGTTTATCAACTTTGTTAATTCTTTCAAAGGACCAGCTTCTGGTTTCATTGATCTGGTCTACATTTTTTTTTTTTTCGTTTGTTTCAATAGCATTAATTTCTGCTCTAATCTTTATTGTTTCCTGTCTTCTCCTGGTTTGGGTTTTATTTGCTGTTCTTTTTCTACCTCCTTAAGGCATAAGGTTAGGTTGTGTATCTGAGATTTTTCTTCCTTCTTTAGGAAGGCCTAGATTGCTATATACTTTCCTCTTATGCCCACCTTTGCTGTGTCCCAGAGGTTTTGGCTGTGTTATCATTTTCATTGGTTTCCATATACTTTTTAATTTCCTCTTTAACTGCTTGGTTACCCCATTCATTCTTTAATAGGATGTTCTTCAGTCTCCAAGTATTTTTTACCTCTCCAAATTTTTTCTTGTGGTTTATTTCGAGTTTCATAGTGTTGTGGTCTGAAAATATGCATGGTATGATCTCGATCTTCTTGTACTTACTTAGGGCTGTTTTGTGTCTCAGTATATGGTCTATTCTGGAGAACATCCTGTGTTCACTGGAGAAGAATGTATATTCTGCTGCCTTAGGGTGAAATATTCTGAATATATCTGTAAGTCCATCTGGTCCAGTGTGTCATTCCAAGCCATTGTTTCCTTGTTGATTTTTTGATTAGATGATCTGTCCATTGCTGTGAGTGGAGTGTTGAAGTCTCCTACTATTATGGTGTTACTATCGATGAGTTTCTTTATGTTTGTGACTAGTTGATTTATTATATATTTGGGTGCTTTCACATTTGGTGCATAAATGTTTACAATTGTCATGTCTTCTTGGTGGCTATACCCCTTGATTATCATATAATGCCTTTCTGCATCTCTTGATACAGTCATTATTTTAAAGTCTAGATTGTCTGATATAAGGATGGCTACTCTGGCTTTCTTTTGTTGACCATTAGCATGGTAGATGGTTTTCCGTCCCCTTATTTTTGATCTGAAGGTGTCGTTAGGTCTAAAGTGGGTGTCTTGTAAACAGCATATAGATGGGTCTTGTTTATTATCCATTGTGTTACCCTATGTCTTTTGAGTGGAGCATTGAGTCCACTGATGTTTAGAGTGAGTACTGAAAGATATGAACTTATTGCCAGTATGATGCTTGTAGAGTTGGAATATTTGGTGGTGTTCTCTGGTCCTTTCTAATCTTTGTTTCTTTTGGTATGTATGTATGTATGTATTTCTATATACATATATCTTTTTTTCATCTTTTCTCCCCTCAGAGAGTCCCCTTAAAATTTCTTGTTGGGATGGTTTAGTGGTCACAAACTCCTTTAATTTTTGTTCGTCTGGGAAACTTTTTATCTCTCCTTCTATTTTGAATGACATCCTTGCTGGATAAAGAATTCTTGGCTGCATATTTTTCTGATTCAGCACACTGAATATATCCTGCCACTCCTTTCTGGCCTGCCAAGTTTCTGTGGATAGGTCTGCTGCAAACCTGATCTGTCTTCCCTTGTAGGTTAGGGACTTTTTTTCCCTTGTTGCTTTCATGATTCTCTCCTTGCCTGAGTATTTTGTGAATTTGATTATGATATGCCTTGTTGATGGTTGGGTTTTGTTGAATCTAATGGGGGTCCTTTATGCTTCCTGGATTTTGATGTTTGTGTCTTTCCCCAGGTTAGGAACATTTCCCTCTATGATTTGCTCACATAACCCTTCTACGCCTATTTCTGTCTCTTCCTCTTCTGGGACCCCTGTGATTCTGATGTTGTTCCTTTTTAATGAGGAACTGATTTCTTTAATTCTTAAATCGTGCTCTTTTGCCTTAATCTCCCTCTTTTTTTCTGCTTCATTATTCTCTATAAGTTTGTCCTATGGCTGATTCTCTGTTCTGCCTCAGCCATCCTTGCCACCACAGCATCCATCCGTGTTTGCAGCTCATTTATAGCATTTTTTTAAAATTTTTTTTAACGTTTATTTATTTTTGAGACAGAGAGAGACAGAGCATGAACGGGGGGGGGGGCAAAGAGAGAGGGAGACACAGAATCAGAAGCAGGCTCCAGGCTCTGAGCCATCAGCCCAGAGCCCAACACGGGGCTCGAACCCACGGACCGTGAGATCGTGACCTGGGCCGAAGTCGGACGTCTAACCGACTGAGCTACCCAGGCGCCCCAGTTACAGCATTTTTAACTTCATTCTGGCTATTTTTTACTTCTTTTATCTCTGCAGAAAGCGATTCTAATCTATTTTCAACTCCAGCTAGTAGTCCTATTCTTGTGATTCTAAATTCTGGTTCAGACATCTTGCTTGTATCTATGTTGGTTAAATCTCTGGCTGTCGTTTCTTCATGCTCTTTCTTTTGGGGTGAATTCCTTCATTTTGCCATTTTGTACAGAGAAAAGGAATTAATGAGGTAGAAAAATTAAAATAAAAAAATTTAAATTAAAAAAATATTAAAATTAAAAAATTAAACACACACACACACACACACACACACACAACTTGAATAAATGATGCTAGATCCTACATGTGTTTTGGTGTGGGTGTTGAAAGTGGCTTGACAGATTAGAGAAAAAAAGGGAGTGGATGAAAAAAAAGGAAATCATTTGAGACTTTGAAAACAATGTACCCTGAAGTATACTAAAATGAGATGATGGGAGTAAAATAGAATTTGAAAAAATTTACACAAAAGTAAAGAATATAGTATCAAAAAATTAAAGAAAAATATTTTTAATAGAAATTGAAAATAAAAATGAATTTTTTCTTTTTCTATATTCAAGAAAAAGAAAAGAAACTAAAAAGAGAAAAAAAGAAAAAGAAAAAAGAAAAAAAGGAAATCGTTTGAAAATTTGAAAAGTGAATACACTGTAGTAGACTAAAATAAAATGATGGACGTAAAATAGAATTTGAAAAAATTTACACAAAAGTAAAAAATACAGTAAAAAAATTGTAAATAAATAAATAAATAAATAAATTTAGTAAAATTTTTTTACTAAAGTAAAATTTACTAAAGTTTACTAAAATTTACTAAAATTTTACTAAAGTAAAATTTATTTACTAAATTTATTTAGTAAATAAATAAATAAATAAAATTATTTATTTAAAATAAAAATGAATTTTTATTCTGTGTATTCAAGAAAAGAAGTGAAAAAGAGAAAAAAAAAAGAAAATCGAATAGATGGACCTGCTAACAGATTGAAATAGGACTGAAATTCCTTCGTTTTCCCCTTGAAGTCAGACTATGAAGTGCTTTATAGTCCGTAAACTAAGTAGGTGGTGAGACTTGTCTTCATGAAGAGCGAGGTTGGCCCAGTTGGGCAGGGCTCAGTGCAACGGCTCTGTTCTTTACTAGATGGCACTGCTAGCCTACTGGGGTGGATTGTTGTGAGGCTCACAGGTGCATATGCGCATGCGTGGGAGTGGTGAAAATGATGTCACCCATGTACCCAGTCTGTTCTGGATAGCAATCGCGTACCTTTCCTCTGTCTTTAGCTCTCTTCCACTCCCCCCTTTTTCACTCTCCATGACCAAGCCCCAGGCAATACTTCTCTCCTGAGTTTTGTCTCATATGCAGCTGCCTTCCCTGGCCCTTTACTTCCAAAGGACTGTGGCTTTGACCTGTTCTACCCCTCTGTGGGAGGGTCTCACCGAGCAATGGCTGAATGAACAATGGCCAAGTGTCGGCTGCACCCAGGAAAGCTTGCGGGACCCTGCTGCTGCAAGTGCCCTGAGACTGTGGCCAGGTGCCAGCCTGCCCTGGAAGAAGTTCATGAGACAGTGTAGCAGCAGCGTTTCAGGGATTATGGGAAATCACAACACACATCTGACACCAGGCTTCACCCTTAATGACTTTGTTCCAGCACCAGTCTGGATGTTCTCTGGGGTCTGCTGGGACCAGGTAGCTTCAACAGTCTCTACCAAATGTCCTTCCAGCAGTGGAACCGCTTTTCCCTGTGTGGCCCGAGAAACTCCCAGACCCCACTCTGTTCCTGGGGATTCACCCTTCCCACCAGAGCACCGCCAGGTTTTGAGCTGTGGAGTTGCAGCCTTTGTGCTCCCCTTGTTTATAATCTTAATGGAATTTCAACCCTCTCTTTCTCCTTTCTCCCTTTTTAGTTTAGTCCCTGCGGCTGTTTTGAATTTTCTACTTTCTCTCCAGCTGCTTTTGGGTAGGGGTGCTTTTTCTGTATTCTTCCCCTGGTCTCCCTCCTCTCCACCCACAAAAGTGGCTCCTTGCCTGCCCCGGCTTCTCTCTCCCCAAGTTCACCTCTCTGCGCCATGTACCTGCTGAATTCTGTGGTTCAGGTTGCACAGATTGTTGTGTAATCCTCCAATCAGTGTTCTAGGTATGCAGGATGGTTTAATGTTGGTCTGGCTCTATTTAATGTACAGAAGACACACAAAAAACTTCCAAGCTGTTCCGCCATCTTGGCTCCTCCTATTATTGTTGAGTTTTAAGTGTACTTTGTATATTTTGGCTATCTGTCTTTTATCAGATGTTTGTTTTGCAAAGATGTCTACTTCCCCTCCCCCAGGCTGTGAGTTGTTTCATTCTCTTAACAGTGTCTTTTGCATTAGTTTTTAATCTTACTCAAGTCCATTTTAATCAATATTTTTTCTCACAGATCATGCTTTTGGTGTACCTTAAATGTAATCACTGAACCCAAGGTCACCTAGGATTTCTTATATTTTATCTTCTAGGAATGTTAAAATTTTGCATTTTACATTGATGCTTATGATCCATTTTGAGATAATTTTTGTGAGAGGCATAAAGTCTGTGTCTAGATTCAGTTTTTTGGTATTTTTGATATTTTTGTATTTTTTGAATGTCCAGTATTTCCAGCAACATTTGTTGAAAAGACTCTCTTTTCTTCATTAAATTTTGTTTGCTCCTTTTTCAATACTAGTTGACTGTATTTGCACAGATCTATTTCTGTTCCATTGGTCTATTTGTCTACTCTTCTGTCAATACTACACTGTGCTGATTACTGTAGCTTTGCAGTAAGTCTTAAGTCCAGTAGTCTCCATTTTTCAACTTTGTGTATTGCCTTTCCAATTAAATTTTAGAAACAGATTGTCAATATTTACAAAAGAACTTCCTTGGATTTTGATTTGAATTGTGTTGAATCTATAGATTAAGTTGGGAAGAACTGAAATTTTGACACTATTGAATCTTGCTATCCACATATAGGGGATATCTCTTCATTTTATATATTTTATGTTTCTTTGATTTCTTTAATCAGAGTTGTGTAGTTTCAAAGGTTGAATTTGAATGTTAAACTAACTTTGCATTCCTAGGCTAAACTCCAATTGACTGTGTTTATTTTCCTTTTTATATATTGTTGGATTCAATTAACTAAAATCTTGCTTAAGATTTTTACATCTATGCTGGTGAGGGATATTGATCTGAAGTTTTCTTGTAATTGTCTAATTTTGATACCAGGGTAGTGCTGACCCTCATATAGAACGAGTTGGGAAATAATCCCCCCTTTTCAACTTTCTAGTAGAGTTTGTATTGAATTGGTATTATTTCTTCCATAAATGTTTTGTAGACTTCACCAGTGGGGTCATCTGGACTTGGCAGTTTCTTTGTTGTAAGATTTTTAAGCACAAATTTCATTTCTTTAATAGATATAGAGCTATTCAGGTTATATATTTATTCTTGAGTGAGTTTTGGCAGTTTGGTAATTTGTATTTTTCAAAGAATTTGTCTATTTCCATCTAAGTTGTCAA
This sequence comes from Panthera uncia, assembly GCF_023721935.1. Lineage (NCBI taxonomy): Eukaryota > Metazoa > Chordata > Mammalia > Carnivora > Felidae > Panthera > Panthera uncia. Next base: position 150,458,269 of record NC_064811.1, read on the forward strand.
ATTTCTTGGTATAAAGTGTTTTCATAATGTTATATTTTAAATATCTGTATGACCTTTATTTTCCTTTTAACATATGTCCTTTTAACATAAGATGTTGGTGATTTGTGCCATCTGTCTCTCTCTCTTTTTTCTTGATCAGTCTGACTATAGGTATATCAATTTTATTGATCTCACAGAATCAGGCTTTGGTTTACTCATTTTCTCTACTATTTTTCTATTTCATTTTTGATATCATATTTATTATTTCCTAGTTTTTACTTTTATGGATTTTCACTTGCTTATTTCTAATTTTATAAATTGGAAGCTGAGTTCACTGGTTTGAGACTTTTGTCACTCTCTAATATAAAGATTTAGTGCTATAGGTTTCCCCTAAATAATGTTTTAGCATGTTTCCCCAAATTTTAATATGTTGTAGTTTCATTTTCAGTCAGTTCAAAATGCATTCTATTTTTTCTTTTGGTTTATTCTTTGACGTGAGTTATGTAGAAGTGTGTTATGTGGTTTCTAAGTATTGGGCTATTTTCCAGATATTATTGTGTTATTGATTTCTAATTTAATTCCACTGTGGTCATAGCACATACATTTTGTATAACTTCAATTATTTAAAATTCATTGATACTATTTTTATAATCCAGAATATAGTCTATGTTGACAAATGCTCTGGGGTGATTGGGGGGAAAATGTATTTTGTCACTGGCCAACTGACCAAGTTGGTTGATCATATAGTTAATGCCTTTCATATAGAAATTTTTCTTCTGTCTACGTATTTTACCAATTATTGAGACAGGAGTATTGCAATCTGTGACTAAAATTTTCTATTTCTTCTTGCAATTCTATCAGTTTTTGTTTTGGGTCTCTTAAAGTTGTTAGATGCACAGGGTTTATGACTGTTATTCCCTCTTAATTGGTCACTTTTTAATTATGAAATAACTTTTACTCTGGCTAAATTCTTTGCTCTAAAATCTACTTTCTCTAATAGTAATATAGCCACTCTATTTGTATTTTGACTAGTTTTAGAATGGTATAACTTTTCCCATTCTTTTACTTTTAATAAATTTCTGTCTTTATATTTGAAGTGACTTAATTGTAAACAGGATATAGTTGGGTGTCACTGTTTTACCCAAATTTGGCCACATTTACATTTTAATTGATGTATTTAAACCATTTATATTTAATGTGAATAATGATATGATTGGTTTAAGTCTAGCATCTTGCTATGTGTTTTCTATTTGCACAATTTGTTTTTCCTTTCTTTGTCCTTTTTAAAATGCTTCTTTTGAGTTAATTAAGTATTTATTATGATCCCATTGTATTATCTTTCTTTGATCACTAGCTAGAACTCTTTTTTTAAAATTTTATTTTAGTGACTGATTTAATGTTTATAGTAGGAGTTGGCAAACTATGGCCTGTGGGTCTGTTTCTGTAAATCAACTATTACTGGAAGGCATCCACACCCATTCATTTACATTGCATATGGCTCCTTTCAAGCTAAAACAGTGAAAGTGGGGCATTTGTGATAAATACTATATGGCCCACAAGTCTAAACTATTTACTATCTGCTCTTTAAAGAAAAATTTGCTACCCTGGCTTACAGTATCCATCTTTAACTTATGGCAGACTACTGTTATATAATATAACAATTCATATTTAGTATAAAAATCCTTATAATAGTACACTTCTTCCCCTCACCTTTAACCCCTATTCTATTGTTGTCATACAATTTGCTTATTTATGTTATAAACCAGAGAGGGAGGGAGAGAGAGAGAGAGACAGAATGGTTTCTAATTCTGTTTAAATAGTTATCTTTTAAAGAGACAAAAATACAAAATCATGCACTATCATTTAGCAGTATTCACAGTAGCTGATATTTGAGAACAATCAGTTTATTGCTTTAATGGAGTCAAAATGTAGGGATGAACATACCTTCTTCTTAGCTTCTTTGCTTCAGTCTTTCCTCATCTATGCCCACCCTCATCATTGATAGGATGGGGGTGAAGGTACTTTCTGGAAAAACTTTACTTTCCTTATCTATGGCATTTGATGGGATGAGGGTGGGGATATTTTCTGGAAAGAACTTCAGACTGTGCTCAGGGTTTACTCCTGGGTAACTTTAAATCTTCTTTTGTAATGGGAGATAAGTAGACAGTTCTAAATCTCATGTAAGAATGGTTGTGCTACATGTATATGAATAAATCATTTTGCAGTATGAAGTCTTCTGTATACTAAGAGAGGCACAGGTATCATGTATTAAAGGCCAGGAAGGAGAGAGACTTTCCTGAAGTATGTGTTGCTTTCAGGATAGGTGGAATATGAAAATGGACATTATTTGGGGGATGATATTTAAGAAGATGACCCAAAAGGAAATATTAGGGTTTTGTAGAAGCTGTAGCTTCTCTAAGAGAGGCTTATTCATACTTTATTATGTCATTAAATAGGGGAGCTCTTAAGTTGAAGTAATGGATCTTTATTTAAATTGGATAACAGACATTTGCCCAAATGTTTTATTTTATACACATTTCTCAAAGGCTTATGATATCCTAAACCTTTTCTTAAGTCAAACTTTTTGACAGTAACTCTGAATATTCCTGGTGTAGCCCACAAATCCCATATCTCCACTGCTGTCTCCATTTCGTTTACCAGGCTTGACCACACTGATCTTTTCATTCTTTTAATGGGCTATGTTCTTTTTCTCCTCCAGAGCCTTTGCACAAGCTTGTCCTTTGCCTGAAGCATTCTTTACACCAGTCTTCCCTATGCTAACTCCTACTTATTAGCCAGGTCTCATTTCAAACTTCACTTCTTCAGAGAGAACCTCCCTGCCCACTCAGTATAAAATAATTTCCCTCCTACCCTTAGTTCTTTTATACAATCTCATGCTTGTTGTGTCAGACTGAATTATTGGCCTTGTCCTTCATCCCTTCCTTCCTGTGTCAATACCTTTTTCACTTACCAGGGGGAAAGTGAATACTCTGGGGGAAAGAAGAATACTCAGATCTTTCAAAGACTGTTGGATAAGTCATCGGAGATGATACTGTTACTAGGGACCCAAAATGTCATTATGGCTTCCCTGTTATAGTCCTGGCCAAGTCTGAGTCAAAGTGGGTATAACAGATTTATGGACCCCAACCAATAGATTCATTTTCCTGGTTTCTGGGTGCAAACAAAAGTGGTTATACTTAATAGCCAGCAGAATCCTTCTATTCATTCTCTGGAACCTTTATTTATAGTTTTAAAAAAACCTGATAATACCCCTATTGATCAAGATAGTTGCCATAGTTTGGGCTCCCTAGGACACAGACTATGAGACTATGCAAGAGATTTATTAGGGAGTGAATTCAAGATAAACACCAGCAGAAGGAAGGAAGCAGGAACAGATAAAGGAAAACTTGGGCTGTGATACAATTTCAGCGAAGGCTTCAGCAACTCCATGAGGTCCTCTGAAGCTGGGATCACCTTCCACAGTTTTCCAGGTGAGGAAGCTGGAATTTTATATGCCCTGCATTGATCAGTCATTCAATGTGGGGTTCCTTTGGAAAATAATCATGACCTTGGGTGAAGAGGCTCTGTTCAGCCACAGCAATTCCCAAAGAGACTTGACAGTCGAGGAAATAAGTCAAAGAGATTCCTGAAGGGGGAATTTGAGCATCACATCACAATGTCCACTACGGTAGTTAATGAGAAGTAGTACTGCATCCTAGGTGGAATTGCCAATATCAGTGTCTTTCAGTTCACAGATACGGTCTCTGCAGAAATCCAGATGAATCATGGCAGACAATGATGTACTGCCATACATTTTATCAATTGGCAGCCCCAATTGAGCTGTTATGCCTCATGTGGCATCGTTATTACATTGTACATAGTATGCAGTTATTGATCTGGAAAATGCCTTCTTTGCCATTTCCTCTGAGAAGGAAGATTAAAATTGGTTTGCATTGACTCCAGGTCCAGAAGTATAGTAGCTCACATCCACTGTCTTGGCCCAAGACCATGTTAATTGTCTTGCTCTCTGTCACAAATAAAGTATCACATTAACCTACTATATTGATGTCATCTTGCTTATCAGACCTGGGAAATAGGAAGTAGAAAGTACTTTGAATGCCCAGATGAGACATATCACTCCAGAGGATGAAAGATAAAGATTCAGTGGCCTGATACATTGGTAAAGCTTTTAGGGGTCCAATGATCTGGACATCCTCGGGGAATCCACTCTAAGAGAAGGGACAACCTATTGCACTGTACACCTCCTATCACTGCTCCTATCACCAGCAGTTGGTGGGTCCTCCTTAGACTTTGTAGATAGCATATAATATAGTTGAAAATAATGATCCAACCCATTTATCAGTGCCTCAAAAGGTTTTCAGTTGATTGTGGGGCTCAAAGCAAGGGAAGATATTGCATTGAGTTCAAGATGCAGTACAAACTGACCTGTCACTTTGGTCATATGGCCAATAGATCCAATGGCCCTGGATCCAATTTTGAATGGCCCTGAAGGCTCATTTTCTTCCTGTTTTGGGGAGCTCAACAGAGACCTGGGTTAGTAGATCTGAGTTAGCTCAATGAGGAAGAAGCTAACTCTTTAATGGGCTACTAAACTCCCAAAACTCCTCTTTTCAAACAAGGTCACTTTTCAACCCATGAAGCTTTCAATGTTACATAATCCCAGAGATGTTCCTTGCTTTCCCCCATTCTGTAAAAATGTAGATAATTATGGTCATGGAACTCCTCTCTCCTGGAACACTAACCATACTATTTACTGTGTCCAGCCTAAAGTAATGAGGGTTCAGGGGATTGTATGTATTCTAATACTTCTCCACTATAAGTTCCCCACCCCAGTCTAGTATCTGTGTGTGCTCATGTTACTACGGTAGATATGGACATTGTAGGGAGTCTCTGTCAAGCCAGAACAGGAGAATTGTAGACTGTTATGGATCTGAAGCAATTTGCCTCTTGCAGCAGAGAATTTGTAAAACAATTCCTGCTGTGCTACGGAGTCCTAGTAGAGAGTGAGCACCTAGCCTTGGACACCAAGTAAGTATGAGACAAGAACTGCTTATCGTAACCTACCAATTCACATGGTTTGGCAGACCAGAAACACTCCATCTTCTGATGAAACTTCAAGATTGAGCTCAAACAAGTCTAAGTAACATGAACAGGTTACTGTGTCTTTATGTCACCTACCTCTGTTGCAACAAAACTGCTCTCTCAACTTATATATTGACTTAATAAGAAGCCCTATGCCAGATGATGACAGAGGAAAAACCCTCAGTCCTCATTCCACAGAGGGCCCTGAAGATGGACTTAGGCTGCAATACAGACCTGCTCAGGGCTGGCCTTGACGTGACAAGGAGGGGAAATAACCCTGTGGGCAGAGCTTTGAATAGTACACTTGGTCATCTCCTTTGTATGGAGAAATAGATAGTGTTAAGTAAGGCCTCTTGGGCAGTGGTGAACAGCTTAGCTTGCTGGTCAAGGGCTTGGAAAAGGCAAGATTGAAATACCTAAGGTAAAAAGGTCTAGGTCTAAAAAGGTCTAGGTCTAAAAAGGAGGTGGATGGACCTGAGGAGAAACCTTTGTGCTTCACATAAATGCGCACTAGAGAGTATTCACTGCAGTGGAGATTCTAATCAATACAGGGAATCAATGCCTATGATGGTATCCTGAGTAACCCACAGTATGGAGTATCGTGGCCTAGAACACATAAATGCGTGTATGTGTGCACACACACGCGTGCACACACACACACACACACACACCTGAAGCTAAAGTTTCATGAAATGTTACATATCTTTCCTATATGCTAGTTACCCCCCACTAAGTTGATACCATGACTCAATAATAGGATGTGAAATGTGAATCACCATTTGAAAAACACTGATGGAAATCAATCCTAACCTTCCTTTTACATTTAAGGAAACTGAGCTCCAAAGAAGGCAAGGCTTATGGTGCCTGGGTGGCTCAGTCAGTTAAGCGTCCAACTGTGGCTCAGGTCATGATCTCACAGCTTGTGAGTTCAAGTCCTGCGTCAGGCTCTGTGCTGACAGCTCAGAGCCTGTGCTGACAGCTCAGAGCCTGGAGCCTGGTTTGGATTCTGAGTCTCATTCTCTCTATTTCTGCCCCTCCCCCATTTGTGCTCTGTCTCTGTCTCAAAAACAAAGGCAAAGTTTTGTTAAACATCATTAGCAAATGCAAGACTAAAATTCATGTTTCCTGACTTTCAGATCAATTTCATTTTTTGGCATCTTTCTCACATTTGTTAAAGGAAATAAAAAAGAAACATTTTTGAGGTGATAAGGGCTACAAGAAAATTTGAAAAAATTTCTTTTTAGCAAACATCTAAAAATGAAGGCTAATATTCAACAAACATCCTTCAAAGTGCATACCGATCCCATAAGAAAGTAAGGAAAAGTTTAGGAAGTCAAACACAAAACAGAAGGAGTCCAGAGTTGTTATCCAGAATTAAAGGCCAACAAGAGGTCTAGAGAATTACATTATATGAACAGGTTGCATAAATCTAGACTCTTGAATTTTAATGGTCCTGTGGGGGATAAAGACTTGAGCTTTTGGAAGGTAAGTTGTGTGAACTGAGAACCATTTGCAAAGAAAGGACACTTACAGGGACACTTAAAGAATGGACACTTATAAGCTCAGGGAAAGTGTAGGCTAGGAAAACAAAAAAACTCCTCTGGCAAAAGATTGTTCTTTGTTTTAGCTTCAGTAACAGATGGGGAAGGGTTATCAGAGAAATGGTAAACATGACCCTATCCTCATAAGTGTTTTACAGCTCCAAGTTAACTTTGTACGTAGCCCAGAAAATACCAAAGTGAAAAATTAAAGTGGTCCCAGTTGTGTGTATCCCAGGAAATCTCTCAGAAAGAAGAACGACTCTCCTCTAGAGACTTGTATGTTCAGCATAGGTAGGGCTGCCAGATAAGATGCATGTCACAAAGTTAAATTTGAATTTCAGATAAACCATGAAAAAATGTTTCAGTATGCAGCATGACATATCTGAGAAATACACACAAAAGTATTAGTTGTTTATCTGAAAATCAAACTTAACTAGGTATCTTGTTTTTTTCCCCCTAAACTGGCAGCTCTAATCAGAGTTCCTTACAGATGCCCACAGATTAAGTTTAGCCAGTCATGAGTTCAAAATGCAAAGTTGCTGAACTCATATAGGAAACAAGCCACCATGAGAAAGAGCAGGAAAAACAGAAGATTGTATACCTAAAGCCTTCAGATATTTAAGTTATTAGATAATGAATATAATTACATTACAAAAAGGAAGGAATTGAAAACTTAAGACTACAAACAAAATACTACAAAAAATGGCCAGGCAAAATCAAAAAAGAATCAAATAGAATTTATGGAAATAAGTAGAATCAGTTGGGGCACCTTATTGGTTAAGCATCTGACTTTGGCTCAGGTCATGATCTCATGGTTTGAGAGGTCAAGCCCTACATTGGGCTCTGCACTGGTGGTGCGGAACCTGCTTGGGATTCTCTCTCTCCTCCTTCCCCACTTCCCCACTTGTGCTGTCTCGCTCGTTCTCTTAAAATAAACAGACTTTAAAAAAAGTAAAAAGAAAAAAGAAATAGAATCAGTAAACCAGTAGATGGATCTAAAGAAATTATGTGGAATGCTAAAAAAACAAAACAACACATGAGAAATGTGAGAAAAAAGTTACAAAACAAGGAGGATAAATTGAAAGGCTCTAACATATGGCTACTGAAGTTTTCAGAAGGAGAGAATAGAAAAGATGGAGAAAGGGAAATAGTTGATGAATCAAATGACCAAGAATTTTCTGTAATTGATGAAAGAAATTAATCCACCAATTCAGGAAAGCTCAAACCTGCAGCAGAATTTATAGACAAACACATTTTAGTGAAATGGCAAAATAAAAGAGAGAGAGAAAATCTTAAAATCAGCACAGACAAGAGAAAATGTACTTATAAAAATACAGCAAACCGGTAGACTTCTCAACAGCAACAATGGAAGCCTAAAGATAATGGAATCACCAATGTGCTGAGAGAAAATAACCACCATATTTAAATTGTTGACACCAAAAAGTATTTAAATTGTTGACAACCAAAATCATTAATGTAAAACAGATTTAAAAATGGTTTATCATTAATAGATCTTCACTAATATTTTTTAATATTTAAAAACATATAATTTAAAACTTAGAACGTATTTATGTAGGTATATCTACAGCATCACAGTGTGTAATAAAAAATTAGAGAAAAACATAAATGCTCATCATCAGAGGCACAAATAACTAAGTTTTAGTATAGCCATACAACAGAATACCATTTAGGTGATAACATACAGGAACTAGAGTTAAACTGATCAACATAGTTCACAATCACAGGCAAAAGCAAGGTGCAGAAGAATATACTATGATAACCCTTTCTATACATTTTTGAAATATGCAAGACATGACAATTGCTTAGTATATATTCAGATATAGAAAAATTATAAATTCAAGGGAAATATAAATACACAGTTCAGGCCATTTACTATGACTGGAGGAGATGGAGAGACCCACGGAGACCTTCAAGTGGGTTCACAGTGTTTTTGTTCTTAAAGTGTGAAGTATACATGATGTTTATTATATTATTATTTGTCCCATTTTTGTCTTAAATACCTTACCATAATTTATAAAAGTAAATGAAAAGGAGAAAAGAAGGACATTTGAAGTGTTTATAATCTCTTCTCATTTTGAAAGCAAAATTCATATGGAATGGTAAAACTAGTACTTATGAGAGATGGTTAAAGAGAAAATAAGGATAAGAGAATAAAACAGTGTGGGGTAAAGGTAGCAGATAGAAACTCACTATGAAAGCAGATTTAGTTATGGGGTTGTTTCTCCAATCATCCCATGATTTTATAAGCAGAAGTCATGGGTCTTGCTACTTTTCAGGCCACATCTTTGTGGCTCTGACCTGAGACCAAGAGGCTGGTGCTGCAGCCAGTAATTGGGAAGAAGCAGAAAACAGCTTCCTCTTTCACCTGCCCAGCTGTCTTGTAGCTCTGAGGCTAAAGACAAGGAGGGAATGAAGAGTTAGGCCACTGTAAAAACTAGACTCTACTGGAGTCCAGTTTCAGCTGCCACTGCAACTGCCTTCCTTCTGCATCTCAAGTATTAGCAAGTGTACCTCATTGGACCTTGAATCACATCGAAACTGTCAGTGCAAGGGAGCTGGGAATAGCAATTCATAGGCTTCCAGATCTCATGACACAGAAAAATGGAGATTTAGGCTTTAGGGAACTGAATTTCAAATGCTACTAGACACTATATCTAGTAAACCCACACCACTTTGGTTTCTCAGCATACACATGCAACCTTCTACTATGTTAAAAATTCTAGAAAATAAGAATAAAAACAATAGCAGTCTTTTGCTAAGCATAATACAAATATGCTTCATATAAACAAAAGCAATCTGATCCTTTTCCCCAAAGTGGGAAGCAAAATCTCATAAATCACGTCATCCATCTCTGGGTGATAATCATTTCTCCTTTAGAAATTCCCACTTATGTCTTTGTGTCACTTTGGATCTGCCAAGAAGCAGATGCTAATGCAGAATTATATGTGAAAGGGATTTATTGGGGAAAGTACCTAGGAAGAATAAAAAGCGAGGAAGTGACAGTAGGCAGGATGTCTTCAAACCCCCTTGCAGGTCTGAGAAAGTCTTGATAAAATTGATGGGAGATCTTGAGCAAAGATTGCCACATTGAGTAGTAGTAATGGACCTGATCTAGTATCCTCTGCATGTCACTCTCAGCCATTGCCTGGGTGCAGCCCAAAAGAAGGGTGTTCTCATCCTGACTGCCATGATGGATTCAAAGGAGTAGCAGCTGAGAGCTGTTATCAACTACACTCCCTGCACCACTTTCTCTCAAAGCAGATCTGAATGGTGCACCTCCTTGGCCATCCCAATCTTGTTTCTAAAGACTAAATAATAAATTTAATGATCACCAACACCTGGAAAAGGAACGAAAAAAGGGAAATAGGCATATACAAATATGAAAATCTAGGCAGCTACTACAGTTCTTGAGTATACAACCTGGGCCATAGCCAGTATGTGTGAATTCCTTCATCCAACTTGAATGAAGCTCAGCTGATAGTGGTTCTTTGCTTGGTGGTGTAACCCAAATTTTCATTTCTGAGCTCTTGGTGGTTTTGCCGGTATTGAGTTGCTATAGTTTTCCATTTCTCCTTTTGGATAATGAAATTCTAAGAGCATCTCTGAAGGATTTCACAGACTCCTCCTTGTCTAAACTCTACTTGCAATAAAGTTCATCTCTTGATAGTCGGGGTCGATCATTTCAGTCTACACATTAACTCTTTCTTTGTTTGTCTCTTGGTTCAATGACATGGAGAGCCCCACACAGCCAGGTAGCAGTCTCAATTCACAGGTCAATAGATCCACTGTGTCCCCTGGAAGCAGAAGCACTCCTCCTTTGAGAACTAAGGTTTCTAAGCCTTCAAAGCTCAACGTTGTGTGAAACAAAGTACATTTTTTGAATGGATCATTAGGTGGCTAGTGATTGGAGTCAGGCCCATTTTTATCCTTTGATTTACACACTCATGTTTTCTAGCCATAGGAGAACTGGTGCAATCTGTTGAAACTAGTTTTTAATATATACTATACCTTGTAAAAGAGCACTCCAACCTCATACGTTGTTAGATCTCAGCAGGCTCACTTGTGGAAACTTCAGTAAGCCATTCTGCTGCTCTGGCAGGCATGCTGCTTCTGGGTGGTGGGATTCATGTTAAGATCAGTGAATCTCACAGGCATCGCTTCTGTTGCATTATAACCAGTTGGTCAGAAGTTATGCCAAATGGAAAACCATATGCTGAATAACTAAGCATTTAGTAAGTCATGTGTGATGGGGTGGCAGAAATATGTGGTCAAGGTGGGTACATCCAAATACAAAAATAAATTTCTATTACTATGATAAAAAATCGCTGCCTATTCCACAGAAGAAGGGGCCAAGTGTAGTCAATCTTCCCCAGATGGTTCATGTGTCACAGCATCTTCAGCCTGCAGATGATGGTCACAACAAGGTATTATGAAGATGCTGATGCTTCTCATGGGAATTATTTTTCAATGCCTAATTAAACACAGAATCCTCAGGACTCATATAAGGGATAGAGTTAGAGGATGGCTAATCAGGTCACACTTAATAAATCCATTCTGGTATTCCTATCCAAGGCTTTCAATTTTTTTTCTTTTATATTCTGCAAAGGATTATCCACTTCATACAGGCCATTATTTGTCCAAGGTTTTAGTTTTCCAACCAAACAGCCAGAGCCATTCCAGCTGCTTCAGCTAACTCATTTGAATATAGAATTTCTCTCAAGTTCATCTAGACTGGTAAATTTGATCCAATAACATTTTACTTTATCCCTCTCCTAATCTCTTTAGAATCCATTCTCACATATAATCCTCAGGTTTCTACAGATATACATTAGCAGAATGTTGCAGTTTTTTTTTTTTAATATTTTGAGAGAGAGAGACAGAATGTGAGCAGGGGATTGGAAGAGAGAGAGGGAGACAGAAACAGGCTCCAGGTTCTGAACTGTTAGCACAGAACCTGACGTGGGGCTTGAACTCACGAACCATGAGACCATGTCCTGAACTGAAGTCACCACCGACTGAGCCACCCAGGAGCCCATAGTTCTTTTAGTGCATACTATGTGCTGGGTCAGATTTGAACTTATCCCCTGTAAAGTCTACTGGGATGATTCTACTTTTGGTTCTGACCAAAAGTGGTAGGAGTGGGTTGTAGAGAATCAGCATTACATGGACAAAGAATTATTTCAGCTAAGTCATTACCAGCTTCAAAAGGCCTTCCCAGAAGAGCGTGGAGGTGCTGCCTCTGATAGAAAGGCATGCTCAGTGGGATTTGGGGTTTTAAAGTACACTGATTTATCTTTATGCATCCAAATATCCCATGGCAAATTTTGTGGTCATCTTCTTTACCAATTAATCACTTTTCACATGAGCATCTAAAAAAGTTGTGAATTCAAGTTGTATTGTAATTCTGCCACCTACAGGACTTACTCTGGATCATATTTTTGATACAATAGATAAGAGATTCTTTTAGGACAATTTTTTTTTTTTCTGTAAGCCATCCATTGGATTCCATTACACTAACCCTTGCACTTCTCTCTTCCACCAGAGCATTCTATCACAAAATTCACTTGGTCTCTTTGAATAGGTAACTGATTCCAGGAATAACAAGTAATGACTTGAGAAACTGTTCTGACATTGCATACCATGGACTTCCTGAATCCCATTTTCTGCTAGTGACGAGGTCATTATTGCATTCAAATCAAACCAGGCCTTGACAATGCATCTTGGATTTCCATCTTTGTAGCTGAACTTCCTGGAACCACTTCGAGTACCAAATGTTGCATCTGTCAAGATTCTATGAGGAAAACAGAAAACACTATCTCAAGCAGAAAGGGATTTAGGACATAGACATAGATGTTTATAGAACAATTAAAAGGGCTTGAGTGCAAACATCAGGAAAAACAGTTGCTTGCTTTCCAGAGCTTAGCAAACTTCAAAAATCATGGGAAATTACTGTTCCCCCAAATCAATGATCTTACTATTCTCTTCAGCATTAGAGCGACAATTTTCAGGATGATACCCAAAGATGATGGCAAAAACCTCACAACTATCATCTGCTAAAATCTGCATGCCTGTACGCAGCTGCTATGAGAAAATTATGGTTTCTCCCTGTTTTCTGCCTCCTGAAATTTGGCTAAGGATCCAAATTTGAAAGCTACTGGAGTTCTCAGACATGTAACCCCAAGGTTTCAGCCTCTATAATTTTTGGGAGAGTTTAGAAAGGCAGAGATGATGCTAAATATCAATATGCAATATCTGGCATATCCTCTACTGAATGTGGAAAGCAAGAAGAGTAATTCCCTTAGACAATTGCTATGAGTGTTCAATGAGATAATATAACACTGGCAAAGTCCTGAGCACAGTATATTATACATGAAAAAGCTTAATGAGCAGCTTGATATCTTTATGAGCCCTAAAATAAGAATGCCCTTATAGCTTTCGATTCTGCTTTCTGGGATAAAGCACTAGATGACTCTGTATAGTTATTTTCCATTTGTACCCCATTTCCCTACTGCAGATCTAATGACTGTCCTTCCCTGGGTCCTGGTAGGCTGATTTCTAGGCACTGAGTCACTTGGGATAGTAAAAGTCACTTGGCTTGCCCTCAGCAATGGGAGATACTGGCAGGAAGTGAGAGGGTTAGGGGTATTTCCTCCCTCTCCCTTCCCATTGAGACATTGTGTTGCCAGTGGCAGAGACCCTCCTTGACTCAGTTCCTGCTCTGTGCCCCTCCTCCACACCTGCTGTTCTCACTGGATTCCAGTAAGTATACCTTCTCTCCTTGCCCCTGTGACTCACTGCTGTTACCTGTCTCTTGAACGCCTTCTACATGTGGGTCCTTTAAGATGCCCATAACTCTTTCTTAGTTCCTACACTAAGTACCTTCATTTGAACCTTCTGAGTGGAGTTCTGTTTCCTTCTGGGACTCTTCCTAACTGATATGCTCAGGATTATCTCCCTTAATAGCTGGCCTGTGGTTTTAGAGCCAACAGAGGGCTGGAAGGAAATTCAGAAAGTTATTACAATGCTCAGTGGAAAGTCTGGCAGTGGAATGATGCAGAACACAAAGACTTCACCCACCCTTTTTGACAGATGTAAGGACTTAACCTTCAAAATACCAATGAGCTATCAGCAAACAGGCAGTTTTCCTCGTGGAAAAACAAGTCTGAGGACCCACCGTGCACCCTTGTCCAAAATGGGAGTCAGCGTAACAGGGTCGAGTCTCTTTAACCTTGTGCCCAGATGCTCCAAGAAGCCTGTAACAAGAAAGAATCAGGGCACAGCTGAAATCCAAAAGGGAAAGGAAACAGGCTAAGATCCATGGGGAACAATGTCTATTTCTTAATCTGTCTCCTGCCCCAAATAGCTCTGCTCTCCTCCCCCACTTGTGTTTATGTGTCTGTTTCTTCCCCTGGCAGCAGATGCCACCAGGCCTTAAAGTAGGTCACAGAGGGCGAGGACGAGCCGACACAGGCCCTCAGGCCATGTCCTCCCCTGACCTCACTCCCAGGTTCCTGGGTCTGGAGACCCACATAAGCCTGTGCTCTCCAAGGCATCCTGACAGAGTCCATGCTCCCTAGAACCACAGTGAGTCAGTGTTCCTCCTTCCAGTTGTGAGTGGGCAGGGGGCCTGTTCAGAACTGGCAGCAGAGGGGACAGCACTGAGTTGGGCTGTAGCCCTCCCCGCCTCATCCTGCCCCTGCCCTTTCATCCCCTCCAACCGCAGCCCTGCTTTGCCGCCCTCAGGGATGCCCATTCTTCCCAGGGCAGCCAGAGAGCCCCATGTCCCTGCTGTTTACTCTGAGAAGCACTGGGGTCCCTTTCACATAGACCGACAGGTTCCAAACCAGGGCTCCTAGCATGTACCAGGGGCAGCAGTGGTGGGATGGGTAGAGTGCACAAATTAGAGTCAGGAAACCAGATTTCAAACCCCAGTCACCTGAGGCACAGGCCAGTGAAAGCGTGCCCAGAATAACCCAGCTGGGAAGCCACAGGTTACAGGCTTGCAAGGACCCACTGCACACCCCAAGCCACATGTGCCTGCCTCCCTCACAGCCCAGCCTCCCATCCCTCCTTGGGACCCTCTCTGCCTGGCATCCGGTCCTCATGGTGTCTTTCTCTCTACAGGTTCTTTCAGAGCATGGCTATGGCTGATCACTACTGACATCCAGGAGGTACAAACTACAGGGAGGATTACCACCAGCAGTACCTGAGCAAGAACCCCAATGGGTACTGTGGCCTTGGGGGCACTGGAGTCCTGTCTGCTCTGTGTTATGGGCTCAGAATTTATATGCTGGAACCCTGGCCTCCAGTGTGGCTGTTATTTGATGATGGGTCCCACTAAGTAAGGCTAGTAATTACAAGTAATAGTAAAGAAGTGATTAAGATTAAATGAGGTAATAAGAGTGGAGCCTTGATGTGGTACGATTAGTATTTTTTAAAATGTTTGCTTTTGAGAGAGAGTATAAGAGAGGAGGAGAGCAGAGGATATGAAGCAGGCTCTGCACTGACAGCAGTGAGCCTGATGCAGGGCTCGAGCTCATGAACCATGAGATCATGACAGCCAAAGTCAATGCTCAACCAACTGAGCACCCCAGGTGCCCCAGTATTAGTGTTTTTATGAGAAGAGACACTGGAATATGTGCTCCTGCTCTCTCCCTTTTCTCTCTCTGAATCTCTCCCTCTCTCCATAATCAGTCACTGAGGAATGCCAGCTGAGGACACTGTGAGAAGTTGGCCATGTGCAAGCCAGGAAGAGGGCCCTCACCAGGAACAGAATAATCTGGCACCTTGATCTCAGACTTCTAGCCTCTAAAACTGTGAGAAAATAGATTTCTGTTGCATAAGCCACCCAGTCTGTGGCATTTTGTTATGGCAGCCTGAACAGACTAATACAGTATTAACAAAAATCATTTCCCCTCACAGGGCTGGCCCTTGAGATCACAGCAGAAACGCTTTCAACAAACTGGGCAAGTCTTTTGTGGTTCACACCAGTGGCTTTTCGAAGTGTACAAAGTATAAAGTCATTTTTAAAAGTCTGATTTAAAAGTATAATTTATATTTATTTAGTAATTTCACTTTTTTAAGGTGTATGGTATTAAGAATCCTGACAAATACAGGGGCACCTAGGTGGCTCAGTAGGCTGAGTGTGCGACTCTTGATTTCAGCTCAGGTCAAGATCTCGTGGTTCATGAGTTCGAGCCCAACATCGGGCTCTGCACTGACAGCACAGAACCTGCTTGAGATTCTCTCCCTCTCTGCCCTTCCCAGACTCTCTCTCTCTCTTTCTCTCACAAAATAAAGAAATAAAACTTAAAAAGAAAAAGAAGAATCCTGGGTGCCTGGGTGGCTCAGTCAGTTAAACATCAGACTTCGGCTCAGGTCATGATCTGACATGCTGACAGCTCAGAGCTTGGAGCCTGCTTCAGATTCAGTGTCTCCCTCTCTCTCTGTCCCTACCCTACTTTCACCCTGTCTCTCTCTCAAAATAAATAAACACTAAAAATTTTTTTAAATTAAGAATCCAGACAAATACAAATGTCTGTGTAATCATTACCACAATGCAGACATAGAAACTTCCTACCCGCCCCCCAAATGTTCCCCGTGCTCCTGGGAACCCATCCTCTTCCCCAAACCTCAGCTCCTGGCAACAACTGATGTATTCTTTGTGCCTGTTGTTTGTCTTTTTAGAATGCCATCTAAATGGCATCATACCGAATGCAGTTGCTTTTCCACTTAGCATAATGTATTTGAGATTCGTGTTGCTGCATGTATCTATATTTGTTCCGCCATGGTTGATGAGTAGTGCTTTTGTCTGGATGTACCACTGTTTATCCATTCACCCAATGATGGACATGTAGGTTGTTACCAGTTTTTAGCAATTATGAATAAAGTCACTATAAACATTGTGAGATTTTAGTGTGGACGCATGTCTTCATACAAAGGTGTTTTGATTGGGGCGCCTGGGTGGCGCAGTCGGCTAAGTGTCCGACTTCAGCCAGGTCACGATCTCGCGGTCCGTGAGTTCGAGCCCCGCGTCAGGCTCTGGGCTGATGGCTCAGAGCCTGGAGCCTGTTTCCGATTCTGTGTCTCCCTCTCTCTCTGCCCCTCCCCCGTTCATGCTCTGTCTCTCTCTGTGCCAAAAATAAATAAAAAAAAAACGTTGAAAAAAAAAATTAAAAAAAAAAAAAAACAAAGGTGTTTTGATAAAAGTGTGAATTCATTCATTGATGTGCTGGGAGATTTGGGGATTCTTTAGGGTCCGAATGAAGATAATGCATATGCTGTGTTTCCCATTCTGGACTCTGGGGCCAGCCATGGAAGCATTGTGGTTAAGCTAGGCAGGATTGTGAGTGACACTGGAAATTCTTTATCTCTGCTCTCTTCCACCTCATATGAACACATGCTTTCCAGTGTCCCCAAAGTATGCATTTACAGCCTTAGTGAAACTCAACTTCACGCTGTTTTCCAAAGCACAGCAATGAGGAAGCTTCCCCATTTCAGCCCCCTTCCTGGCATAGAAAAATATGAGCTAAGTGGGTGAATTCTGATGCTTTGCTTACAGCTATGAGAAGTATCGGAAATGCTTGTTGTGTGAAAAGTTTATACACAATAACATGAACTAACTTCTTAATATTTCATCTGCCATTTGCTTATTCTGACAGGATATTTCCAAGAGTTTTAAAGATAAATTTTAAAGCCTCAAAACAGCTAGGAAAAGAACTGTCCCCATAGTCACTTCCCCTGAAATGAAAATCCATTATGTATAGAATTTTGGAAAATGTTTATCTCTATCGCTGCCTTGCAGGTCTTTAGGAATAATGCTGTCCCCCACATACCTGTCACATCCATGGTGATCACTCATGAGAATTATTCAGTGGCTGCTGATTTAGATTTGAGCTTTGTTCAATAAATTAACCTCTGTCTCCTGCTTAAACTTGTACATTATTCCAACTCAATATTTTAGTTTGGACCTTTTGAAATTGCCAATATTTTGGAGCTAGAAAAACAGCAATTATATATGTTTTGACTTAAAAGTTCCTATAGGTCCCACACACCTTCATATGTTTGCAAATGTTTTCTGCCCATGTAGAATGCCATCATTACTTTCCTAGGACTGCCATAAAAAAGTACCACAAACTGGGTGGTTTAGAACAACAGAAATTGTTCTGGAGCTCTAGAGGCCAGAAGTCCAAAATCAAGGTATCAGGAGGCCATACTCCCTTGGAGGCAGTAGTTCCTTGAATTGTGGCAGTCTAAATCCAATCTTCATGTGGCATTCTCCCTCCCTCCCTCCCTTCCTCCCTCTCTCTCTCTCTCTCTCTCTCTGTATCCAAATTTTTCCTTTTCATAAGGACACCAGTCATATTGCATTAGGGGCCAACCCTGCTCCAGGAAGACATCATCTTAACTAAGTGTATCTGCAATGACCCTATTTCCAAATAAAGGCACAATCTGAGGTACTAAGGTTTAGGACTTCAAAAGAAGAATTTTTGAAGGACACATTCTATCCATAACAAATGCCTCTCTGCCCTTCTCTAAAACCGTTTCTCTTTGTAGATTGACTTGGCCCAGACAGAGCCTATTTCGTCTAGAGAATCTTCCCTAATAACCTCTTTCTCCCGCCCACCACATACACATGCTTCTCCCAGACTGGGTTGGGTGCCCCTCCATAGCTCACGGTGATACACTTACTCCACTGTGTTGTTGTCTTTGGTCACAGGTCTCTCCCAGTTGGGAATGTGTTTCTACGAGACAGAACAAATAATGTTCATTTTCGCATCATCCTCTAAGCCTGGCATGTGGAACGTGTCCCATAAAGTGCTAGCTAACCTACTGAACAAATGAATAGACTGCATCAACAAAAACCACCCTGCAGCTGATCTATGCATGGATCTGCACTTTATGCATGTCTTGCTTATAGACACTGCTGGTTAATGTTCCTCCCTTTGCTGGAAGCCAGTAGAGATGCAATTAGTAGAGATGACAGTAGTAGAGATGAAATTAGTAGAGAATTAAAACCATGAGCTTGGTGTTTGCCAAGCCCAGTGCCAGGATACACACATTATCTCATTAATCCTCCCAACAATATAACAATGCATTATTATCTCCATTTTTCAGAGGAGTAATCTGAGGCTCAAAGTTCAGTAGCTCCCCTAAGGTCCCACTGGTAATGTGAGCTCTCTTCTTTAGGAGTCCTTTAGTTATCGTTACTCTGCTGTATCATCTGGGCTATTTGGACCAGAAGCCTTGAATCCTTTCTCCTGGGGAGTGCCTTTAGCTCTCCTGTCCTGATGCATTAGTGGATCTGAGAGAATCTGAGATGCCTCAACTTGCAGGAGCCCAACTGGTGTGAAGTTCTCCCACTATCCTGCCTCTGGCCCCCAGTTCCACACTGACGTCCACATCCCAGAGAAGTGGCTCACAGAAATCATCAGGTCCTGGATGCATGATGCCACTTGGTTGCCTTGTCTGGACCATGACTGTTCTACCCGGTGCTCAATTGTGACCTCAATGGTCAGGTTGGGCTGTCAGATAGCAGGCACAGAGAGCAAAGCCCAGACTCAATCCCTCTGAACTGAATAGGCACAGTATCACTTGAAGGCTTTCCATTGGCTTGAGTAAAGACCAGTGCTGATGACAGGATGGAGGGATGGAAGAGCAGTACTTCTGCTGCTGGTCAACCTGCTGCTTCCCCGGGCACACAGCTCCCCAGCATGTAGGTTTCTCATGGTGTTCTTGTGTCTGTGCCTCACCAGGACCCTTACACTTTGGTGGGGGTGGGGGCAAGAGAATCACCTGGGCAACTTGTTCGAAAGGTCAAGTTCTAGGATGCTGGTTCCACAATTCTGGGTGGGATCCAGGGAACTGCACTTTTAATAAGCCCCTTAGGTGCAGGGGGCACCTGGACCAAACTTTCAGATCATTGCTCCCAGAACACCTTCAACTTTAAAGTTACATGTGGAGGAGCCTGGTGAGTGTGTGTGTGTGTGTGCGCACACGCGTGTGCATATTTTATGTCTACATTAGGTCCCAGAGTTTTCCATAGTGAATGGTTAATGTAAGAAAACCCTTTGAGAGGGGTAACCAGCCATCAAGCTGGAGATACCAGCTAGCCAAATCCTGCACCTTTAAGACCACAAGTCAGGTTGCTTTCTCTTTGAAAGCATTCTAAAGCATCATGTGGAGCCTAACTTGCTTAATGCAAAACAGTACCATGATATAACTATAGCAAAGGCAGTGTATTAATAGCTACTATGGATTCATCTCTCTGGGTCCTGAGAATTTCTGGAGACTTGTGTTCTGTTCAGTCAGTTGTTGGCTGACAAATATTAAACCTCTACCATGTGCCAGGAGTTGTTTTAGGAGTTCAGTTTAATTTTTTTAATGTTTATTTATTTTTGACAGAGAGAGAGAGAGAGAGAGAGAGAGAGAGCATGAGTGGGGAAGGGGAAGAGAGAGGGAGACACAGAATCTGAAACAGGCTCCAGGCTCCGAGCTGTCAGCACAGAGCCTGACATGGGGCTTGAACTCACAGACAGTGAGATCATGACCTGAGCCGAAGTTGGACACTTAACTGCCTGAGCCACCCAGGTGCCCCCAGGAGCTCAGTTTATAACAGAGAATGACATACTTGTTTCCTTCCTTCCTGCAGTTTTACTATGTAGTGTGGAGAAGGACATATTAAACATATAAAATGAGTAAATAAGTAAGTTAATTTTAGTTCCTGCTAAATGGTATGAAGCATGAAAATAGGCTTATATGATGGAAGGCCTCTGGTGGTTGTTGAGATTGTTCTAGTGGTCACAGAAAGCCTTCCTGAGATGATAAGATTTGGGTCAAGACCCATCTGATGAGAAGGAGACATATTTCCAAGCAGATGTAACAGCAAGTGCAAAGGCCCTGTGCAGTGAATGAACTCAGTATGTTTTGAAGGCACACAGACCCGTGTAACTGGGGCAAAGTGAATGGGAAGGGGGCACTGAAGAGAGATGGGTTCAGAGGGGTTGGTGGGGCCCAGATCATGCTAAGCCTCATAAAGGCAGAGTAAGGACTTTGGATTTTATTCTGGTTACAATGGGAAGTCATCAGAGAGTCTATACAGGAAAGTTAGAAATGAGAGGTACTTAAGGAAGAGACACTGTCTGCTGCAGAGGATAGAGTGTGCAGGGGCAGGCCTTGGGTTAGTGAGCATGAGGGGATGATGGCCTGGATTGGTTTATAGTGGCAGGCATGAAGGGAAATGATTGGTTTCTGGATATCTTTTGGTAGTCCTGAATGGACTGGCTGATGCATTGGATGTCAGAAGACAAAGAAGAGGTCAAGGATAGCTGCTAGATGATATTCTCATCTAAGCAAATGGATGCATATAGGTACTTTTTACTGAACTGTGGATGGCTTATGGGAAAGCAGATTTGGACAGGGGTGAGGTAAGTCAGTATTTCAGTTTGGGCCACATCAAGTTTAAGATGTCTCTTAGATATTCTTATGAGACATTGAGTAGGACAGTTGGTTAAAAGAGTTGAGGGCTCAGTGGAGAGGTCTGAGGGGTCAAATGTGAGATATTCTGGATAAAGATGATATTTGAAGTTATGGCTGGGAGAAGATACTCTAGCTAAAGTGCAAAAAAAGATAAGTGGTTTGAAGATTAAGCCTTGGGTTTTGGAAGGACAGGAGGATTCAGCAAAAGAGGTGACCCCAGATTTGATTAAGCATCTTGGGCAAAATGCAGAACTCTTTCTCCTTGACCCAGAGTGGAATGATGCCAAATGCCATCCCTCTAAATCAATGTTACATGAAATGTTACATTAACACAGCAGCAGGCTATGTTAATACTTACCTTTGTATTAAAGATGAGAACATTGAAGCTTAGAGATGTTAAATCAGTAGCTGTAAGTCACACAGCCAGCAAACAATGAAGCCAACTCAGAACTTCTGACTCCAAAACCCTACCTCCATCCCTCTGCACCAGGTGCTCTGCCAGCTTGGACAGAGCCAGGAACTTTTCATGCTAAGAACACAGTGCTTTATGCTGATGAGTTCTGTCTCTCCAGTAATTCTCTTTCTCTCATAGTCAACAACATATCAATGGAATCTTTAGGGAGAAAGACTATTTTTGAGATACCCTGATAGTACAGGCAGAGAGAAAACACTGGAGTAAAAAGCTAAAATGAAACTTTCTTATCTTAGTCTGTTTGGTCACATCTCTGGGTCTGGATCAACCAGTCATGTGGGAAAAATCTAGGATCTAAAGTGATTTCATTCAGGTGGGACTTGCAAGGATATATTTCTGAATATCCCCACCAGGAATTTTGCTCTGTGGTGCTGACAGACCCCAAAATTCATTTAGTTCTTTATCAACAAAAAATATCAATTACTTGGGATCCCAGGGACTTTCCTAAAATTCACAACCACAGGTCTCCTATTTTCCAAGTCAGTCTGAATTCTAGGTAATTTTCAACAAAGTTGAGCCATTAGCATATGAAAATATGGGAAAATTTCTGCATTTGCCTGAGACTTATCATGTAATTACACTGATATTTCAGTTTGCATGACCAATGTCAGCCTGACATCAATATCAATAAAGCATTTAAAATGTAACCGAAATAATATATTAAGGAAAAATTAAGAATAAGATGGCTAAAATGTATGGTTTAGAAGAATTTAAGTAAAGATGACATTTTTACCTAATGTAATTCAAGTAAAAGTATTTCCCTGTCACCATTTTAAACTATAAAAGTACAGTGTTTTAGAACTGGAAAGAATCCTAGAGATAATTTTATTGAATCTTCTCATTTTATTTTTTTAAGTTTTTATTTAAATTCCAGTTACTTAACATACAATGTAATATTAGTTTCAGGTGTACAAAAAATATAGTAATTCAACATTTCCATACAACACTCAGTGCTCATCACAACAAGTACAGTCTACAGGTAGCCTGTTTCACTATAGAGAAATTCCACAAAGTTCATTTTTATATTAAAGAATTTACAAATATCCAATACAAAGAATATGCAATTGGGCTCCCAGGGGCTCTCCTGAATTTCACATCCACAGGTCTCAGATGGTCCTTGTCAGCCTCAAATCTGCATAATTACCAACAAAGTAGAATATAACAATATGGAGGAATTTTTCTACTTCTGTAAGATTTTTTAAACCACCCTGTTGTTTCCACCCACTGATGCTGCATCTGAACAAGTCTAATGCCTCATCTTTAAGAAAACCCTGCAAGAGTCTGAAGGCCCATCTGAGTCTTCTTTCTTTTTATGTTCCTTCTAAGGCTTCTCAATATGTTGGCCACACACCTCTGTATATACTCCATTTGTTAATGTCATTCTTGCACCTTGTGGCCCCAGACTAACAACCATCCAAATGCTATCATCTATGAGATAGAGAGCTTAGCAGTTGTATCATGTTGTCAGCATCTTACGGTTGATATGTTCTTATGAAAACTTCCAAGCCAAGTCTCCCTTCACAATCTAGAGATTTGGATCTATTATTTTTCTATTTGGGTTTGTAATACTTTCTTTATATCTATTCTTCATTGAGTTTGATATTGATGGTTCATGTCCAGTATTCAGATCTAGCCAGATAATTTTCAATCTCAATTCTGTAATCTTTAATATTGGTTCTTTCTCAGTTTCACGCCATGCATTTTTGTGCACTTTCTCCCCCAAGTTTAAGATGATTTTTTGCCCATTTAAATTTTAAAGGTATCTATTAATGCTAGCCTGGTTTGGTATCCTACTGCCAATCCGACGCTCTCAGACCTTCAGCAAAAACTATTGATAGGTCATAGACCTCTTTTCCATTGAGCTTAGCTGCACCTTTAGACTTGTTTTACATAGAGTACTGCAGATTGGTAGTTATTGTCCACCAATCAGACTTAGCTCTCCAGGTAAAACCTTCTCTCCATGTACTCCAGAAAGCTTCCCTTGCAGGTGCATACAGAATTGAAGATCAATGCTTTAGAAATAGTGTCTCAACCTGTTTGATGTTCACCTTAGCAATCATCAAACTACATACCATTATTTTAGCCAAATAATATTCTCGAATAATTGAGCATAGGTTTTGTTGAAATATAGACATACCATGAAAGCTGTGAGCAAGAAGAATAGATAATTAGGCTTTAGATCTAGATGAAAGTTTCACAAATGTTTTATTTCTGTTGTTAGTGTTCTGTGTGGAAGGGAGAGTGTCAGAAAAGAAAGCTATACTGAGGGTAGTTTATGTAATCTTGAAAGGCAAGAAAGATTTCTAAAAGGACATTATAACTGAGTTAAAATGTGAGGGACACACAGGAATTAAATAGGCAAAGAGGAGCAAGACAGATGAGAGAGTAGCCTGTCTTTCTGGCAGAGGAATTGAGAAAAGCCTGAGATAGGAAGGAGCAGGGCTCTTCTGGGGAGCTGAAGGGCCAGGAAAGTTGGAGGAGAGAAACCCAAAGGCAGAGATAAGCAGTGGCGGTGGTGGTGATTGGCAACAGTGGTGATGTGCACTGGTTGTGGTAATGAGCAGTATGAAGAGAGGGACAGGGGACATGTGGTGGTGGGGTTGTATGGTGTGCTGTGTGATGGCCAGGTTGTGTGGTGGTGGGGTTGTGTGGTGTGGTGACCTGTGATGTGGGGACATGTGATGGGGATATGTAGTGGTGGGGTTGTATGGTGGCAGGGTTGTATGGTTATGGTGATGTTTGGTGATGGTAACATATGGATGGTAGTGATGTGTGGTGTGGAGATGGTTTTAAATTCATAATGTGAATAACCTTTCATATTATACTTGTCTGGGGAAATTTTTGAATGTCACTGTCTTTTCTCCCCATGCATAAGCATGGTTAATACTTTGAAGGCAGTTTGCCTAATAGTAATGAAAACAGACTTTGGAGCCATAGTGCCTCGGTTCAAATCTTAGCTCAGTTATATATTAGCTGTTGGGTCTTGGCCAGATGTGCTAACCCTTACACTTGCCTTTATTGTCTCACCTTTAAAATGGGGCAAGAATAATTTCAGTTATCTCATGGAGTTCGTGTTAAATTAAATTGTTTCAGGCAAAATAGAATGGTGCCTGGCAAATAGTAAGTGCTCAACAGTTTAGATTTTATATTTACTTTTCTCATTACTCAAATGACATTTGAAAAACACCAAATGATGTCAAAACAATCCTATCACATAGGAAATGCCAAAATTTTTATTCCTTTCTAGGTTCAGTTGGAATCCTTAGAATTAGAAGCACGTGAAAAATGGTGCCACTAATCACAGTAAGAAATGCAAGAGAGCAATCAGTTAGGAAGGGAAGGGCTAATCAGTTTCCCTTTGCCTGTAGAATTTCTGGTGTCCATGTCATCAAGGTATAGAAGCCATGAAAATATGAGTCTAGAGCTGAGGAGAAGGATTTTATGGTCTATGCCAAGATACCACACCAATGCCCTACTTTTCAGAGGATGCTGAGGCCTAAGTTTGAATAAACGAATGTTTCTGTCTGGGCTTCCTTACTGAGATGCAATAGCAAGATTCAGGCCCAAGGTCTGTGATTGTGTCTCCCTCCTCACAAGCCCTCAGAGGGAGACCCTTCCAAAAATCAATGCTACAATGAAGGAAACAGCCATTGCTTCCCATAAGCACATTATTATAATTGCAATGCCTTTGGTAGGCATAATTTTTGTTTGATGAATCTCCCATCTGATGTTAACTTGGCTAAGCCATTGCTAACTGTGTGTTGGGGAGGCAAGAAGAAGGGGCCATTGTACTCACATTTCTTCTAAACCAACCAACTTTGACGGGCCCTAGATCTCTTGTCCCTCTTCCTTCTTACTGCTTTTAGGGACATGTGGCCAAAGAACAAGTACCAAACCTGAGAAGTCAGAAATTTTGGAAATCACAGGTGGCGTATCTGCAGACATAATAGATTTTCCATGGCAGGTGAGGATTCTTTACCAAGGGAGACATCTTTGTGGAGGATCAATCCTCAGCGAGTGGTGGATTTTAACCGCAGCCCATTGCTTCATAAACAGAAATAAGTAAGTATTGCCAACAGGTTTTTTTTAACCAATGTGGTAGAATACTTATCCTTACATGCTCATTATTCTCCTGGAACCTCCATCCAGGTTTGTCAGTTACAGAACAAAATACCAGGAGGCTAAATATATGCCTGTGTGGTTGAATATCACACTTTTCAGGTGGGATAGACACTGATTTCCTCCTAGGATATTCTACACCTTATTGTGTGAGACTCAAATGGCAGAACAGATATTCCTTGGACTTCCTAGCATCTTGTCAAGTGCACGTTGTTCTGATCCAAAACTCTGGAAAGTACTTTCCTAAGCATTTTATGCCACTTGGGAGAAAGTAGGCTAACAATAACCACAGAGTCAGAGAATCCTAGAAAGGATTGGTCCCCAAGGGCAGGGCACCAGGCCTGTTTGCATGACAGAAGCTCCTGAGACACTGTCTTACCTTAAGTCTATACATCAATATGTTTGAGAAATTTCCCAGATGTTTGTTAATAGCTAGTTTACCCCTTCTTGCAAATAAAGATCAAGTTCCTCAATTACTTGTGCATAGTATGACTTCCAGATATTTGTTAATAAAATCTACAAGTGAAGTTGCCCAAGAAGCCATCAAGTCAAAAGCTGGTTGGCAACAGTGCAAGAATGGAGCTCAAGTCAGTCTTCTTTTGCCTGGTCAGGGCCCAAGTACATGGCTCCGGCTGCCTCCACCCCTCCAGCTCTCAGGATCACAGCCTTGCATTGGTGGAATTATTTTCTTTTAAGGCTCACCTTTTTTTGCCCTTCCATAACTTACCTTTTTTTCTCCTTCTTTTGTTTTGAGATAAAATCTGGCTTGGAGATTATACATGGTGAAAGAAACATTGATACCAAGAACTTGACAAGGATGAAAGTGGACAAGTCAATTATTCACCCTTATTTTGACAGCTGGTTCTTGGATAATGACATTGCTTTGCTCTTACTCAAATCTCCATTTAAATTGGGTGTCAAGGAAGTACCCATCTGCCTGTCAGAGGTTAATGACATACAGAAATGGAGAAACTGCTGGGTGACTGGATGGGGCATTACCAGTGAGTTACTATAGCCCAACCCAATGGGAGTTGGCACTCTGGTTGATGTAGGCAATGAGAAAGAAAACTCTGGAGGCTCTTCTAGCTCTGGGAAGTCTGTCTGGTGGATTCGGAAACTTCAGTTTCTCATTTAAGAACCCATGATGAACCTTCTCCTCCGTCAACATGTGAATCATCTTTCCTTGGCCTTCCTGGGCTCCTATACCAAGTTTTATGTCATATTATAGACCACAAACCCTAAACAGGGCCTCAGTAATAACCCAGGGAGAAGTGTTCAGAATCCAAGGATGACTTGGGAGAATTTTGAGGAACATATTAATGGGCAAAGGGGTGGCAAAATTGACTAGGCTGCAAGAAGTCCACACTAATGTCAGCAGAGCAATTCTGTTCTGGTTGATGGTGTCAGTTCTGCTCCCCTGTGAAAAGTGCTTGCTGGCCCAAATATTTGAAAACCACAGATCCAGGCCAAGAAGAAGGGGATAAAATGAATATAAATTTGTTCTTATAGAGTTAATCTGTAACCTACTCCCACCACTTTGCCCTGCCAACCCATAAAATGGTGCCCTTTTGTCATTATTCTTGGTAAATGTGTCCAAAATCAAAAGAACAGAAGAAAAATCTTAGCGCCATTCTTCTAAGTAGGCACACAGATGGCAGTACACTGATTCCCACATGGTCCCAAAGCTTGGAGCTGTTTTAGAATTCCTCATTGGGAATTACCCTTGGAAGCTTTCCATGAAATTCAAAAAAGGCCACCTTCTTAGAGTTCTTCATGCTTTATTCAGCACATATTCATTGAACCTCTTCTATGACCCAGGCAGTGTTCTAGGCTCTGGGAATTCAGCAATATACAAAAAGGGAAATGTCCTCATCTTCAGGGTGTGAACATTCTAGGTGTTAGGTTCATCTCTTCCATGTTGAAGGCCCTGACATGATTCAAATCCATCTTTATGATCCATAGACCCCTGGACAGAATTTGTCATAATGGGTCCTCTTTACGTGCTTATGGATTTAAATGAAATACCTTTTTAGGACTGTACCTGGAGTTGGCACTTTCTGCAGAAGAGGGCACTCAGGCTGAGATCCAATAAAGACCCAGCTGTGAGGAGCTCTAGATTCAGAGAAGATAAGCTTGAGAGTCTCCTGAATGCCTCTCAATTCTCTCCTCACTAATTCCATATCTGGGTAGTTCTCTGGGTCACACAGTAGCTCCTTTACCATTGAGCTGAAAAGACATGATGGTGGGTGGCTGTTTGACCTCAACCCAAAGGGACCACTTTGAGCTCAGGGTCCTTTCCCCATCTGCTTCTTCTTTGTGTCAGTTCCTATGCAAGATATGACTTCACAGCTGCAAAAAGTCAACATCAAGCTGGTCAAATGGGAGACATGCTCCCATAAAGTGCCTATACTCACCAGGAACATGCTGTGTGCTGGGAGCCCTCAAGGTGGGAAGGACGCCTGCCAGGTAATGAAGCTTGTCCCTTGCTTGGAGAAGGGTCGCTACAGAGGGCTGGCCAATATTTTCAGGATAATTGGCTCCCCTCTTCCTCTTCTGGATGAGTTTCCTAAAGCTACCATAACAAATTACCACAAACAGGGTGGATTCAAACAATAGAAATATACTGTCTCACAGTTTTGGAAGCTGGAGTTCCAAAATCAAGGCATTGGTAGAGTCATATTCCCCCTGGAGGCTCTAGGGAAGGATATTTCTTTGCCTCTTCTTGCTTCTGGTAGTTTCCAGCAATCAGGGGCATTCCTTAGCTTGCAGGTGCATCATTCCAGTTACTACCCCCATCTTCACATGGACTTCTCCCTTGTATGTGTATCTCTTGTTTTCTTATAAGGATTTCAGTTTTCGGATTAGGACCCACCATAATCCAGTAGAACTTCATCTTAATTTAACTAATTACATTTGCAAAAGCCCTATTTCCAAATAAGCTCACATTCTGACGTTCCATATGGACATAAATTTGGGAGGGATGCTATTCAGCCCTGTACAGATGCTCTGTAACCAAAGGGAGACTCTGTGGGATAGTGATTAGGGGTGGAGGGTCCCCTAGTTCCCCCCTCTCAGCTCCTCTACTTATTGCTTGTGACTTCCCTCTGTGCCTGTGCTTTTTCAGATTTATTCATCTGCAAAATGGAATATTAAGAGTTTCTACCTTTTAGGACTAGTGTGAAACTTAAGTGAGTCAATGCACAAAAGCACTTAAAATGATGCAGAGCAGAAGATGGTCATACTAAATGTTATAAATATAATTTTCTTCATCACCATCTCTTTAAATTTTTTTTAATCTTTATTTTTGAGAGAGAGAGACACACAGTGTGAGTGGGGGAGGAGCGTAGCAAGAGGGAGACACAAACTCCAAAGCAGGGTCCAGGCTCCGAGCTGTCAGCACAGAGCCCGATGTGGGGCTCGAACCCATGAACCGTGAGATCATGACCTGAGCCGAAGTCATGACCTGAGCCGAAGTTGGACACTTAACCTACTGAACTACCCAGGCACCCCTCTCCATCACCATTTCTTATGTATGTTCAGTGCTTAGTAGCACATTAACCGCTTCCACAAATACACGAAAGGGTTGCAAAGTAGCCGTAGGAGGCAGGCCTATTTCAGATGGGGAAACTGAGGATCAGGGAAGCTGACAGCCTTGCAGAGGACACAGGAACAAGTTAAATGTCAGACTCAAAATTCTAATGAAGGCACACTGTCTTCTGAGATTGAAGCCATCTTTTGGTTTCCAGTGGAAACAGGACACCAAATCTAGCAGCCCAGCCTGGTCATGCACAGATTTGGCTGGTTCAATGGCCACAGAAATGCAAGGAGCTACCATTGAGTACAGGGTTGCCATACATCATGGTGCACAGGGCTTCACAGCTGTCATTTCCTCCCATACATACAGCTGTATTGCAGGAAAGATAGCTATTATCACCAGCATAAAAGCTGAGCCTTAAAATGCTGAAGAAAATTTTCACATTCCCTCAGCTAAATTTTCTCCCTGGAGTTTCAATCAAGATCTGTTTGGCTCCAGAAATTTACGATCTTAACTGTATTGCTGTTCTGCCTGACATCTTTCACATAGATCCCCTCATATCCACAGAAGGGATTATAATTCTTTATTTTAGCGATAGGTCATGGGACTTAGCAATGACTTCAAGGAATTTGGTAAAGAACAGTTTGGTTCAAAGTAAGTTGATGGGCACAGCAATTTGTTCATGATAACAATCTGGTTTAAAAAATCAAATAAACCCATATCATTTTTTTTGTTTTGGATTTGGACTTTTGGCATATTGTTGAATGGTGCTTCTTTTCAACATTTGGGGTGTCACTTAACATTTTCAAAAATAAATCTTTGTAAGCTGTGAAACAATATGTGCCACCCAAACCTATTCTGTAAAATAATAATGATGTATTCATATTTGCATATTCAAGGATGTGGAAAATTATATTTGACTAAGGGGTTGCCTCTGTATGGCTGGAATGAGAAATGTTTATTTAACTCATTTGGAATTGTACAAATTGGAAGTACAGTGAAGAGGAAGTTTACATCTTAAACTTGTTCTCCTGTTCGCTCTCCAGAGAAACCATTTTTACAGTGTTGCCTTCTTTCCTGAAATATTATTTTTATATGTTTCAATGTTAATTTATTTTTTAGAGAAAGAGAGAGAGAGGGAGGGAGAGTGCAAGTGGGAAGGGACAGAGAGAGAGGGAGACACAGAATCCAAAGTAGGAGCTACAATCTGAGCTGTCAGCACAGAGCCTGACACAAGGCTTGAACTCATGAACCATGAAACATGATCTGAGCCAAAGTTGGATGTTTAACTGACTCAACCACCCAGGCACCTCCTGAAATATTCTTTTTATACACAATCATACGTGTGTGTTTATATATAAATTTATTTATTTGTATAATTATGACTATTCTTCATGTTCTTCTTCCATACCTGAGATTTCTAATTTTTTAGATGAAGATACATAATTTTCAGTAGAATTTAATAAGTCACAGAGATGGAAAGTATAGCATAGGGAATATAGTGAATAGTGCTGCAATAACGTTAAATGGTGACAGAGGGTAACTACACTTATCACAGCATTGTGTAACACATATAATCATCGAATCACTATGGTGTGCACCTGAAACTAATATGACATTGTATGTCAACTATATTTAAACAATAAAAGTTTAAATTTAAAAAATGGACCCAAAGATTTGAAGGCATTGAAAGATTATGTATTCTTCAAGTTTCATGTCAATGATGTCTGTTCCCCTTACTTGTGCTTATTTGGCAATCTTTTTTGTGACATTTTAAAATTTGTAAATTGTTTAAAATGTAATGCTTTGAACCACATTTTATATCATATGTGTTTTATATATATCAGTTTACTTGCCTGCTGTCTTCAACCAATGATCTATTATGAGGCACAATAGACTTTTGTGTTTGTTTTTTACTTTTTGCTATTATGAACAATACAGAAAAACCAAAATGGGTTGGCTGAAAATAGATGTAAAGTAAAAAGGTATGGGGGAAATTGGAAGAATTCTGAAAAACAACAAAAGTGCTTAGAGGCAAAATGGATTAGAAAACCAGTTCTTGGTACATCAAAATGAACCCATATGACTAGATGATAATGATGATGATGGATACTGATTTTTGTAAATAAAATTGTCATTCATTACCATTGCTTTTGATCAAATTGTTTGCAACTTTGACAGTCATGCAGCTGGGAAGCATAGTCATGTGGCTGGATAGTGTAAACTGTTCCCTTGTCAAAAGACCATAAGTGCTTTTTGCTTTATGCCAGTTGCCCACACCTCAATAGGCTATAGAAGTTATTCGCTACTGTCCCTTCCACTCCCAAACAACTTTTCTCTCATAGGGTGACAGTGGGAGTCCTCTGGTTTGCCAGAAAAACAACCACCAAAGCATATGGTACCAACTAGGCATTGTCAGCTGGGGAGTGGGCTGTGGCCGGAAGAAACTGCCTGGAGTGTACACGAAGGTGTCTAATTATCTGTCATGGATTGACACAGAGACCGCGATGTCAGGAAAGCCCTATGTGCATGAGCCAGACTCCGGGTACAGTTTGCTTCTCTCACCTTGGGCCATCTTGTTACTGTATTTTGTGATACTTCTACTACCCCGTGATTAAACACTGTATTGCCTCAAAACCAAGTGTCCTCAGGGCACTTGGGTGGCTCAGTTTCTTAAGCGTCTGACTCTTGATTTTGGCCCAGGTCATGATCTCACATTTGGTGAGTTTGAGCCCTGCATTGGGTTCTGTGCTGATAGCATGGAACCTGCTTGGGATTCTCTGTCTTCCCTCTCTCTGCCTCTACCCCACTCATGCTCTCTCTCTCTCTTTCCAAATAAATACATAACCTTAAAATAAAAAAAATTAAAAAAACAAGTGTCCTCAGTTTGTGGAGTAAGGTCAAGGGTGGGGTCCAGAGGGTTCTCATACTATTAGTTGTTCTTGAAATAGTCATATACCTATAGGAGTGCTTACAGTGTACCTGGGATCTACTACATGGCCTATTATTCCCCTGGAACTTGGAGGCAGTTTACCAATTTCAGCTTGAGGCCTCTTCAGAAGTTTGGATGCAGCACCTTTGCATGGAAAGGGGCATGCCAAGGGTCTCTGAAACATAAATTCTATTCTTCTCTCTCCTACAAACAGGTATCCTTCCACAGATTCTTTCATTTTCCAAAAGGAGTAGACAGCTCCCCATTTTTTTTTTTTTTTGCTCTAGAAATAAGGAACATTCCAACTCTTTTCTCTCCTTTCATTTGTAGCTAATCCCTGAGATCTACAGATTTGGTCTTCAGAAAGATCCTGTCACCTCCATACCTACCACCTGGTCCAGAGCCTCAGTAAATACTGCTTTGAGCTCTCAGAGATCATGTGCAACAATGCTATGATTGAGGATCAGGAAATCATTGAAGTAGAAATGTCCTAAAGAGAGGTGGTAAAGATACACATAGCTAAATGAGTTGTAGTAGTCAAGACACTTTTGAATGCAAACATTAGAAACTCAACCTGAAGCGCAAAAAAAGGGGGGCGGGGAATGATAAATATACTGGGGTAGCACAGAACCAAAGGAATTACCATTCTAGTAAACAGTTGTCTGAAAGTTTGACTTAGTCCAAGATGACATTTTGTACCATCTGGAAGAGTGGGCGGACCATCCTTCTAGCAATCAGTCATGAGCATAATTTTTCCAACCAAGCAAGACATAATAAGTAGCATTCTTTTCTAAGGCAACTCAGCACATTTTTGAAGAGAAAGGGAAAAATATACTCAAAAAGATGGGTGTTTTTATATGAGTTTGCCTTAAGTAGAATTCCTTGAGCTATGAATAACAACAAAATAAAACAAAAAGGAGAAATATTTTCTGCATATGCATTCTGAAAGGGAAGAAAAGAAAGAAAAAAGTTTCTCTCTGCTGACTTTCATTGGCTGCATGAGAACAGGACAGCTTGGCCACCATCTGAATCTAGAGAGAGGGGGGTGAAGAAGCATTTCAGTGGATGAGGGCAGAGAGAATCGATATACAGCTGTTTTGCCAAAACTGCAGTGTTACCCCAAACTTTTGGCTGTTGGTAAGCAGGGAAATACGACTACAAGTAGATGGGTTACTGCTCCTGAGAAAGGTAGGTTTACAAATAATTTCCTCTTTTTCGTGAAAGAAGTAACAGCAATTTGCCCTTCAAGTTCAGAAGGTAGAGGCTAGGAGAGACTGAGAGGTCACAGTGTTGTGCCCTCAGCTTAGGGCAGCGGCTGACAGAGAAGTTGAAACAGCCTGGCCTCTCAGCCAGGATCCTATGAAAGGGAGTGTGTGCAGGAAGGGGGCTGCTTAGCCTCCATTGCAAAGCAGGTTGTCAAACTTTCCAATTTTTGCCAATTCCGTAAGGAAGAAATAAGAGTTCAAACTAGTAATTTTTTTCTTCAAACTGAGGTATAATTTACATAGAGAGACATGCCCTGACCTTAACTTTATAGTTTGATGAGTTTTTAATAATGCTTATAGCCATGTAATCCACACCCCTATAAAGGTATAGAGCATTTCCACCACCGTAGAAAGACCACTCCAAGGCCTTCCCCTACCAATCCCAACTTACTCCCACCCTCTTTCCCTTCCACCAGGATCAAACACCATTCTGGTTTCTTTCAGTTCTTTCAGTGTGTATTAGTTTTTCCTGTCATAGAATTTTTTTAAAAAATGGAACACCATGTTATATACTTTTTTGTGCCTGTTTTCCTTACTTTAACATATTTTTGAGGTTCGTTTATGTTGTTGCATGTATCTGTAGCTCTCCCCTTATTACTGTAGAGTAGTGTTCCGTACTGCAATTTATTTATGCATTCCATTTTGATGGACACATGAGTTGCTTATAATTAGGGGCTATTATAAAGAAAATACTACTACAAGGGTCTTGTAACAAATATTTCTGTGTATATGTTTTCATTTCTGTTGGGTAAACAAGATGTAAAATTTCTGGGTCATAGAATAGGTGTATATTTAACTTTATGAGAAATTACCAGGTAAATATCACAGTTATTTTCTACTGTCCACCCTGCAATCCAAGTAACAGATGAGAATTCTAGTGGCTCCACATCTTTGCCAACATTTGGTATTATCAGTCTTTTTAATTTCTCTATTCTGTGGGTGTGAAGTGGTATCTCATTTCCCCCTAGTGGTGTTGAAAATGTTTTCATATGCTTACTAACCATTTGTATAACTCTTTTTGCGAAATGCCTATTAAAGTATTTTTCCCATTTTTAATTTGGATTGTCTTTTTATTATTGAGTTATTGGAGTTGCTTTTATACTGACTATGTGCCCTTTTTAGAGATATATAATTTTATTTATTATTTATTTAGATTTATTTATTTAGCTTTAATGTTTAGGTCTGTGATCCATCTTGAAATAATTTCCATGTGTGATGTGATATGGATCAAGATTAATTTCTTCCATATATATAGCCAATTAAGTTGAAAAGCTCTTCCTTCCCCCCAATTGAACAGCTTTGGTGTCTTGGTCTAAATCAGCTGACCATAAAATATAAGTGTGGGTCCATTTATGAAATTTTTCTGTTTTGTGTTTTGCTCTCCTGAGTAGTAGAAAGATTAGATGTCTAATTTGGATTTTATTTGATATCTGATCTTGATAGCTTTATTACCACTTGAAAATGGGATACAGGTAGTCTGTAGCATGTTCTAAGTTAATTATCACCTATAGTACCTTAGAATGAAGTAACTATTGAAAGCAAGCTTTTGGCAGATCAAATGGTTGTTGCAATTGACCATTATAATAGAATGAGAAACACAAGGACTACGGGGTAGGCTGTGAGGTGGGAGGGGCGGAGAGGGAGGCTAACTGCTTAGAATAAAGCTTAAGGAAATTAGTAAACTCAGGGTTTTAGGTTTTTGGCTTAAGCCGTGGTCAAACAACCAGAGAGTATCTATGTCTGCTATTCAAAAAGTATCTTCCCTCTTGTAACTGCAGAGCCAATGTAGTCAAAATTTAGACCCCCAATCTAATGGTACATAATACATAATGTACCATTGGTTGCATACATACAGTATAAATTGAATTTATAGCCTCTATAGGTCTCTCATATAAAAGGTAGGACTGGGGAAAGAGGGGAAACCTGAAAATTTGAAATGGGGAATATTTGGGTGTTTTTACATGCATCTATTTTTATTTTATTTAAAATTTTTTTAAATGTTTATTTATTTTTGAGAGGAAGAGACACCATGAGTGAGAGAGGGGCAGAGAGAGAGGGAGACAGAGAATCCAAAGCAGGCTCTAGGCTCTGAGATGTCAGCACAGAGCCTGACGTGGGGCTCGAACTCATTAAGGTGAGATCATAATCTGAGCCGAAGTTGGATGCTTAACTGACTGAGCCACCCAGGTGCCCCTACATGCATCTATTTTTAAATGGAGGTATTAGCATCATTATTCACATATGGAAGTCAACAGAAAGACTGTCACTGAAAAGATAGTTTGTTACAGTTTGGAAGAAGAGGGGGGATCACATAGGATCACATGGGGAAACAACAAGACTGGTGAAGATGCAGAAGGAACAAAGGGAGAATGTGGGCAAGAGACTTTATTGGGGCTTTTGCCAGAAGGAATGAGAGAAGCAGGCTAAGTGAGCTAAACAGGTTTGGGATTGGCTAATTTGGATGATTTCAACAAGCTCTGGGGTGTAGGGATTGCCTTTAATTTCCTGATGTCTGGCTCTGAGGTGATTGGGACAGAAAGATTATGGTTCAGTGTGTGAGTGTTCAATAAAAAGGCTGATTAATACAGTATCTGAGTACTTTGACCTCACGTACCCCACTGAGTCTCACTTGCCAGCAGAAAAACCCTTTCCAGATTGAAAGAACTATAAGGACCTCACATGAGGCAGTTTCCTTACAAGGAATGCTAATTTGCCTCAAGGCTCAACCCACCAACACTCACAAACTCCAGGTTTCTTTTTTTTTTTTTTAATGTTTATTTTTTGAGAGGGAGAGAGAGAGAGCACAAGTGGGGGAGGGTTAGAGAGAGGGGAACAGAGGATCCAAAGCAGGCTCTGCACTGACAGCAGCAAGCCCAATGTGGGAATCAAACTCAAGAACCGAGATCATGACCTGAGCCAAAGTCGGACACTCAACTAACTGAGCTACTCAGGTGCCTCCGAACTCCAGGTTTCTAAATACAGTTTACTTTCATAGTATCCCACAAGAAATAGTACAAACATTGGATCTGGGGGGACATTAAAAAACAAAAGGGTGGTGGAATTTTGCTAACGTATCAGAATAAACCTGCAAAATACTGTTGAAATAAAATCTAAGGGTGCTAGAACAGGAAGGAATGGATGAAACACGAGATTGGACCAAATTTTTCAATATTGTTAACTCACCACAAATTCTGGATTCAATAAACTAGTCTTAACAGCTGGAAGTGGCTGTAATAGTTAGCTTGGTTGGTTCATTAAAACCTGTATTTAAAAGGGGCCTGCATTAAATAAAGCAGTCATGTCAGTCATTGTTTTCATTTCTTTTATTATAGATTTGAAATTTTTTTCAGTTCCATTTTTTTCCTTTGCATTACTTCGGGTATACTGATTGTTCATATGCAAGATGTAAATTCTCCATATTTTGAGAGGGTTCATCCTGTTTTCTCAATGAATTCATCTGCATCTACATGCTTACCTTGTATTAGCCCTCACTTTCATTCATAAGATACTAGTTTTTTGTTTTGCTGATTTTAGTTTGGTTTTAATTTCATCAATTCTATTCTATTCTCTCACTTTGTATATCTCTAATGGCTTCCTTTTCTTTTTCTTTTTTGAACTCATGTATTATAGAGTCAACTTTAATTTCTTTGAGTAAAGATGATAAAATAAAGGTAAATTTTCTATTTCCTAGAGCACATCCAACACAAATTTTTGTTTTATTTATTGTTTCATGTCTTACACATATTTATATCTATATCCATTCCATCCACCATTCAATCTATCATCTAGCTAGCTATAATGCTATATTTTACTCATGTTATTTTGTTGTTGTTTCTGTGTTTTTGTTTTGTTGTTTATCTTTGAATTCAGGTTAGTTCTAGCCAGATCAGCCTTTCAGTCTTAAAACAAAAAAAAATATGGGATATCTTTGCCTACTTATTTTTCTTAATAACTATTATGATCTTTCCTCCTTACCTACAGGGGTGGGTATTAATAATTTATGTTCTCTATTTAGTCATTCCTTTGCTTGTGAAGGGTGGAGAAAAGGAGCTGGAACCTTGAACAGTCATATCTGGGAATGCCATTGCTTTCTTTTGCAAGAGGACCTGACTCTGGGATTGAATTCTACCAAGTTGTGGTAGATATTCATGTTCATGATTTTCAGGAGGCTCCCCCTCTTTGTAATAATACCTCCAGAGATCAAAGTCTTCTTTTCATTTCTGAGCCGGCACATATTTTTCCACACATATAGTGTCAACATCATCCACAAAATTTATATGTTCCTACATAATGCCCCTGACAATTAAATAGCTTTTTCCAGCTTCTAGAAGCCTTCTGTACCCTTGGCTCATGGCCCCCTTCCTCCATCCTCAAAGTCAGAAACAATGGGCTGTCATCTTTCAAGCTGTCATCTCTCTGGTTCTCTCTTCTGCCTCGAACTTCCACTAATAAAGACCCTTAGGATGACAGTGGCCCCACTTAGTTAATCCAAATAATCTCATCTCAAGGTCAGCTGATTAGCAACCTTAATTCCATCTACAAACTTAATTCCGCTTTGCTGTGTAACCTAATGTATACACAGTTTCTGAGAATTAGAATGTGGCCATCGGAGGGTGAGAGGCATTGCAGAAACTTACACACATGTAAACATTTACATGTTGACAACATATACAATAAAGTGTATAGGACAATTCAGATTAGCACAAATCTAAACAAAAACAAAAGTCCAATAATTGAGTACTAGATGAATAAATTGATGCATGTTCACACAATTACATGATAATCAGCTATATGCAACTATATAGATGAATTTTTGGAATGTAAAATGGATTATAATAATATATATCAAAAAATACATACAGCATAATACTCATTTTATTATAAGCACATCTAAATAGGCATATATTCCTTCTCTCTATAGATAGATAGATATAGATATATAGATATATGTAGTGTGTATGTGTGTGTAGTAATTATACCACTACACACACACACACAGTACATACACTAGATACATCTTTTTGTTCAGAATATAAGACAGATGGATAGATATAGATAATTACTATATATATGTGTATATATATATATATATATATATATTTACGTATGTGTGTGTGTGGTAACTAAATAATATTAAAAAGATATCAAGATATAGATAATTACTATATATTAATATATACTATATATTAAAAAGATATATACTATGTATTAAAAAGATATCAAGATATAGATAATTACTATATATATATATATATACACACACATATATATTTATACATGTGTGTGTGTGGTAACTAAATCATATTAAAAAGATATCAAGGGTAAGGGAATCATGAATATAGGAACCAGGATGATGTTTATCAGGGGGTGGGGGTTGAAGATGGTGATGGTAATGATGATGCAGTTAGATATTACATTCTAGTTTGGGCTTAGGTAATAGATTTGTCATAATTAGTTCAGGCTGCTTTAATAGAAATACCATAGATTGGGTGGCTTTAACAACCAACATTTATTGCTCACAGTTCTGGAGGCTGGGAAGTGCAAGATAAATCTGCTGGCAGATTTGGTGTCCAGTGAGACCCTGCTTACTGGTTCATAGGTAGCCGTCTTCTTGATGTGTCCTCACATGATGGAAGGGGTGGAAAAGCTCTCTGTGGTCTATGAAGACGCTAATCCCATTCGTGAGGGCTCCATCTTAATGACCTAATCACTTCCCAAAGGCCTCGCCTCCAAAACCATCACACTGGGGATTAGGTTTCAATATATGAATTTTTGAGGGATGCAAACATTCAATATATAGCAAGGTTAATATTGCTTATCGAATTATTTAAAATTAAAAAGCACCTATTTTTTAAAAGCATACACGAACCAGCAAAACATGCTTATGAACAAAGGATTTTGATTATTATATTTCTGTGCATTTGAATTTCAATTAAAGATGATCTCTATTTTCAAGAAGTGTATAGTTTAATCAAGGAAATACTGATGTAAATAAGTATTTTTAACTCACCTTGATGAATGTTCCAAAAATGTATTGTTTAAGGTGCTTTGAGTGCACAGAGGACAACTAATTCCCTAATATGGTCCACTAGAGATTCACAGAAGACACAAAAGATACACAGTTTCCCAGATGGACAAGGGATGTATCTAAGGCAGAAAGAACAATTGCAAAGACATGAAAACAAAGGAGATGGGTTATGTCTTCTCATATCTGAAAATTATTAGGGATTTTACTAGTTATCTAGGGCCACCATAACAAAATACCACAGACAGGGTTGCTTACCCAACAGAAATTTATTTTCTCACAATTCTGGTGGCTGGAAGTCCAAGATCAAGGTGTTGGCAGGTTTAGTTTCTTGTAAGGCCCCTCTCCCTGGCTTCTCCATGACCATCTTCTAGCTGTGTCCTTCCTGGTCTTCCCTCTGTACACGTGCACTTCTAGTGTCCCTCTGTGTGTCCAACACATACTCGTTCTGCTGAGTTTGGTGATAACTTTGGGGCAAGCTTGCATGCCTAAAAGGAGAAACCTCATGTATACTTGAGGGCAGAGTCTAGGCCCTCAGTTCTACATGAAAGCTCTTCCAGCTTTCCTTCCTGAGAAAATTAGTTTCTCCTCTAGTTTTGCATCAATCACTTTTTCTTGAACTCCATGGAATACTCACCTACTCTCACCTACTCCAGCCTCTGTACCTGCCTTCTGTTTTTACTCAAGTATGAAGTTGCCTCATCTGCCAGAGGAAAGAAGGACCCGTCTATCTCTGCCTTTCTAGAAAGTTCTTGTGCATTTTCCTCCAGTGAAATTAAAAACATCAGCATATTCTGGATTGGTCCTCTGAACCACCTCAAAGCTATCTTAGAAAGCATAACATATTCCAAGCTGACATACCCTTTCCACCTGAATGCTGGCCTTGACTTCTGCCTTTTCCAATTGGAGCAAAGCCATATGCTGAGGGAAATTCCAATACGCAGGGTAAGATCCCCTTAAACTATATTTTAAAAATGTCCCTTGCTATGGTTGCATGATTGGATGATCACAAAGAGAATTTAAAAATAGAACTTCCTGTATAATCTCAGGGTCATGAGCCTGATTAATGACAGAGGTGGAAGAAAGTACAACCCTGGCCTCTTCACTTGCTCTTCAGTCTCTGTGTGCCTAACCAGTCTATGGGCACAGCTGAAACCAAGTTGGTGCCAGTGCAGGGACTGCTGACCCCATGTGAATCATCACCCTTGTCCACAAGGTAGAGAAGGACAACTACTTGAGACAAGGGACAATGTAATTATTGGTGGAAAAGAAGCAACACAATATACCAGAATGATGGACACAATAGTGCTGGTGTATGATTGCAATTTAGATAGCCGGGATTACTACCTCATATGACGCATTGCAAGCTCAAAGCAGAGAAAGAGGTATCCATCTTGGGTTTTTTTGTTTTGTTTTATTTTGTTTTGTTTTTGTTATTGATATTTTTAAAACATTCCACAATTTGGAACTGTATGTCTATTTTAATCCAACGGTGCTTTAATAACATGTTTTAAAATTCACAGATTTTCTTTTTAGAAGACTTGGGTTTTATCATTTCATTTTGTTACCAATCTCTAGCTTTGTGATTGGAGAATGTTGTATTTATTATTTCTATTTTCTTTTTGTGTTTATTGAGATTTTCATTGTGGCCCAAATATGTTGAATTTTATTAACGTTCAATGTGCACTTGAAAAGAAGGTGGATTTTCTATTCTTGGTTTTCAAGGTTTTAATATATATTTATGTGGTGTAGCTTATTGATTATGTTGTTTGTTCATCTAAATCCTTACTCATTTTTTTCACCCATTTGATTTTTATAGGTCTGAGAGAGGTATTTTAAAATAGTCTAAACTATTAATAACTGTTATATCTTCATTGCATACTGTAACAGTAAACTTTATGAAGTCTTTTTCTTTGTCCTTTTAATTACTTTGGTCTTAATTTAACCATGTTGAATATCAACATCATTATACTTAGCTCTTATGAATTTGCCTCATATGTCTTTGCCCATTCTTTTGTCATGCTTTTCATATTTCTTTCTTTTAAGTGTGTCTCTTGAATACAGCGTACTCTTGGATTTCAGTTTTTGGTTGATCTGTACTTCTTTCTTTTAAGAGCTTAATTATGTCAATATACACTTACTGATGTATGATCTTTTTATTTGGTCTCAGTTTTGATGTGTTGTTTTATATTTTATTTATATATAATACAAATTTACTTTTCAATTCTAATGGTTACCTTCATGCAAAAATCTTGTCTTTACTAACTCCAAATTATCTCTATTAGTTTTTGCGTTTAAGAAGGTTCAGTTAATGCCCTCTTAGAATTCAAAATTATCAGGTGACTAGGTGGCTCAGTCAATTAAGCATCTGAATCTTGATTTTGGCTCAGGTCATGATCTCACAGTTTGTGAGATCAAGCCCTGCATCAAGCTCCATGCTAACAGCCAGGATTCTCCGTCTCCCTCTCTCTTTGCCCCTCCCCCACAAGCACATGCATATTGGCTCCCTAGATAAATAAATAAATTCAAAATTATTAGGGAAACTTCATCTGACCTTTCTTTTCTCTTGTAGCATTAGTGGTCGAGTGGCCACCACCAGTCTGTTCTTTGTATCTCTGAATTTAGTACTTTGTTTTACTTTTAGGTTTTACACATAAGTGATATAAATGAGACCATTTATTTGTGTTTCTCTGTCTGACTTATTTCACTTAGCATTATGTCAATGTTTTATCCATGCTATCGCAAATGGCAGAATTTCCTACTTTTTTTTTTTTTATGACTGAATGGTATTCCATAATGTGTGAGTGTGTGCATATGTGTGTGTGTGAGTGTGTGTATGTGTGTCACATTTCCTTTATCCTTTCATCCATCAGTGGACACTTGGGTTTTTTCCAAATTTTGGCTATTATAAATAATGGTGCAATGAACATGGTGCAGACATATTTTCAAGACTGTGATTTTGTTTTCTTTGGATAAACACCCAGAAGTGGAATTGCCAGATCATACAATAGTTCTACTTTTAAGTTTTTGAAGAACTTCCATATTGTTTTCCTTAATGTTTGCACCAATTTACACTTCCATCAACAAGGGAACAAGCTTCTATTTTTCTCATTTCCCTACATACTTGCCAATATTTGTTATTTTATTTTTTACCAATTCTTTTTATAATGTCCTTTGTACATTCCTGTTGTTGTTGCTGCTGCTGTTGTTGTTGTTGCTGTTGTTGTTGTTGTTGTTTGGTGACTCTTTGTTAGTTCCTCCTTTAAGCAAAATTGAAGTGGTCTACAAACTTCCTCCTACTCCTTCCTTCCTCTCCCCCCAGTATCTAATTGGAAGTACTATTACTTTACCCAATTAATAATAAGGCAATCAGGAGGTTTATTTTATTTTTTTCTACACAGTTGCTGTTTTCTCTGAATTTTTTATGGCTGTGTTCTAGCTATACTGTCAAAATATAATTACATACTATACTATCTTCCATTTTCCATTATATAGTCTTGGTTCTACTACAAGTATATTAGGTGTTCAGGATCCATTCTTATCTGATGCTTCTTACATTGGTTGGTTTAAGTTTGTTCTACAGTAGGTTCCTCAGAAAGGGCTCAAGGCAACAAAATTTCCTGAGCTCTTATATGTTTATAAAGTTTGGATGTGGCCTTTATAACTTAGGTAAGTTTAGATGGATAAAAATATTTGGCACTTATTTTATTCCTTTAAATAGTTTTTACAAAATATTTGTTTTGAGAGAGCATAAGCAGGGGTGGGGCAGAGAGGGGGAGGGAGAGAGAGAATCCCATGCAGGCTCTATGCTGTCAGGGCGGAGCCCAATTTGGAGCTAGATCTCACAAACCATGAGATTATGACCTGAGCCAAAATCAAGCATCAGATGCTCAGCTGACTGAGCCACCCAAGCACCCCTTATTTCTTTAAATCTTAAATATAGTATTCCATTTCCTTCTAGCAAAAAGGACTGCTGTCAAAAGTCTGATGTCAAACTAATTTTCTTTTCCTTTTCATTTTTGCCTAGATGTTCGAATGATTTTTTTTCCTTTTCTTTAAACCAAGTAGTTCTATTAAAACAGTGGCTTCTCAACAAACTGATGGTTACCCGTGGGGGAAGGGGTCGGGTGTGTGTGAAATAGGTGATGGGAATTAAGGCTTGTACTTGTCATGAGCACTGGGTAATGTATGCAATTGTTGAATCACTATATTGTACACTTGAAACTAATATAACACTATATGTTAACTATACTGGAATTAAAATTAAAATTTAATTAAAAAAAAAACTGATTCTCAGTGTGGTCTATGAACCCATTAGGTTCCTGAAATTTTTCAGTGGATTCAAGAGGTAAAAACTATTTTATAATTATACATTTGCCATTTTTCACTGTACTGATATCTGCATTAATAAATAGTCTAAAAAAACAGTATGTTTTATCGTGAACCAATGCATTGGTAACAAATTATGATATTATTGAATTCCTCACTGCCAATCACTCACAGTAAAATAAAAAAAAAGATATTACTTCTACTTAAGAATGTCCCTGAGTTAGAAAAATCATTAATTTTATTAACCTAATATTCTTTTTTTATAAAGATGGACTGTATTATTTAATTATTTTTTATTTATTGTTTTTTAAATTTTATTTTTAATTTTTTAAAATTTACATCCAGATTAGTTAGCGTATAGCGCAACAATGATGTCAGGAGTACATTCCTTAGTGACCCTTACCCATTTAGCCCATCCCCCTCCCACAACCCCTCCAGTAACCCTCTGTTTGTTCTCCATATTTAAGAGTCTCTTATGTTTTGTCCCCCTCCCTGTTTTTACATTTTTGTTTCCCTTCCCTTATGTTCATCTGTTTTGTCTCTTAAAGTCCTCATATGAGTGAAGTCATATGATTTTTGTCTTTCTCTGACTGACTAATTTCACTTAGTATAATACCCTCTAGTTCTATCCACGTAGTTGCAAATGGCAGGATTTCATTCTTTTTGATTGCCGAGTAATACTCCATTGTGTGTGTATATATATATATATATATATATATATATATATATATCACATCTTCTATATACATTCTTCCATCAGTGGACATCTGGGCTCTTTCCATACGTTGGCTATTGTTGATCGTGCTGCTATAAACTTGGGGGTGCATGTGTCCCTTTGAAACAGCACACCTGTATCCCGTGGATAAATGCCTAGGAGTGCAATTGCTGGTGGTAGGGTAGTTCTATTTTTAGTTTTTTGAGGACTGTTTTCAGAGTGGCTGCACCAGCTTGCATTGCCAC
This sequence comes from Panthera uncia, assembly GCF_023721935.1. Taxonomy (NCBI): domain Eukaryota; kingdom Metazoa; phylum Chordata; class Mammalia; order Carnivora; family Felidae; genus Panthera; species Panthera uncia. The sequence continues at coordinate 150,503,028 of NC_064811.1, forward strand.
CAACAATGCAAAAGAGATCCTCTTTCTCCACATCCTCCCCAACATCTGTTGCTGCCTGAGTTGTTCATGTTAGCCATTCTGACAGGTGTAAGGTGGTATCTCATGGTGGTTTTGATTTGTATTTCCCTGATGATGAGTGATGTTGAGCACTTTTTCATGTGTCTGTTGGCCATCTGGATGTCTTCTTTGGAGAAGTGTCATTTCATGTCTTTTGCCCATTTCTTCACTGGATTATTTGTTTTTTGGGTGTTGAGATTGATAAATTCTTCATAGATTTTGGATACTAACCCTGTATCTGATGTGTCATTTGCAAATATCTTCTCCCAATCTGTAGGTTGCCTTTTAGTTTTGCTGATTGTTTCCTTCGCTGTGCAGAAGTTTTTATTTTGATAAGTAGTTCATTTTTGCTTTTGTTTCCCTTGTCTCTGGAGACGTGTTGAGTAAGAAGTTGCTGAGGGCAAGATTAAAGAGGTTTTTGCCTGCTTTCTCCTTGAGGATTTTGATGGCTTCCTGTCTTAAATTGAGTTCTTTCATCCATTTTGAGTTTATTTTGTGTATGGTGTAAGAAAATGGTACAGGTTCATTCTTCTGCATGTTGCTGTCCAGTTTTTCCAGTACCACTTGCTGAAGAGACTGTCTTTATTCCATTGGATATTCTTTCCTGCTTTGTCAAAGACTAGTTGTCCATACGTTTGTGGGTTCATTTCTGGGTTTTCTATTCTGTTCCATTGATCTGAGTGTCTGTTCTTGTGCCAGTACCATACTGTCTTGATGATTACAGCTTTGTAGTATAGCTTTATGTCTGGGATTGTGATGCCTCCCACTTTGGTTTTCTTTTTCAAGATTGCTTTGGTTATTTGGGGTCTTTTCTGGTTCCATACAATTTTTAGGATTATTTGTTCTAGCTCTGTGAAGAATGCTGGTGTTATTTTGATCGGGATGGCATTGAATACGTAGATTGCTTTGGGTAGTATCAACATTTGAACAATATTTGTTCTTCCTATCCAGGAGTGTGGAATTTTTTCCATTTTTTTGTGTCTTCTTCAATTTCTTTCATAAGCTTTCTATACTTTTCAGTGTGTAGATTTTTCACCTCTTTGGTTAGATTTATTCCTAGGTATTTTATGATTTTCTTGTGCAACTGTAACTGGGATCGATTCCTTGATTTCTCTTTCTGTCGCTTCATTGTTGGTGTATAGGAATGCAACCGATTTCTGTGCATTAATTTTATATCCTGCAACTTTGCTGAATTCATGAATCAATTCTAGCAGTTTTTTGGTGGCATCTTTTGGGTTTTCCATATAGAGTGTTATGTCATCTGTGAAGAGTGAAAGTTTGACCTCCTCCTGGGCAATTTGGATGTCTTTTATTTCCTTGTGTTGTCTGGTTGCAGAGGCTAAAACTTCCAATACTACGTTGAATAACACTGGTGAGAGTGGACATCCCTGTCTTATTCCTGACCTTAGGGGGAAAGCTCTCAGTTTTTCCCCATTGAGGATGATATTCTCATTGGGTCGTTCATATATGGCTTTTCTGACCTCGAGGTATGCTCCTTCTATCCCTAATTTCTTGAGGGTTTTTATCAAGAAACAATGCTGTATTTTGTCAAATGCTTTCTCTGCATCTATTGAGAGGATCATATGGTTCTTGTCCTTTCTATTATTGATGTGATGAATCATGTTAATTGTTTTGCAGCTATTGAACCAGCTCTGCATCACAGGTATAAATCTTGCTTGGTCGTGGTGAATAATTTTTTTAATGTATTGTTGGATCCAGTTGGCTAATATCTTGTTGAGGATTTTTGCATCCATGTTCATTAAGGAAATTGGTCTATAGTTCTCCTTTGTAGTGGAATCTCTGTCTGGTTTTGGAGCCAAGGTAATGCTGGCTTCATAGAAAGAGTTTGGAAGTTTTCCTTCCATTTCTATTTTCTGGAACACCTTCAAGAGAATAGCTGTTACCTCTTCCTTAAATGTTAGGTAGAATTCCCCTGGAAAGCCATCTGGCCCTGGACTCTTGTTGTTTGGCAGATTTTTGATTATGAATTCAATTTCCTTACTCGTTATGGGTCTGTTCAAATTTTCTATTTCTTCCTGTTTCAGTTTTGGTAGTGTATATGTATCTAGGAATTTTTCTATTTCTTCCGGATTGCCCATTTTACTGTCATATAATTGCTCATAACATTCTCTTATTATTGCTTTTATTTCTGCAGTGTTGGTTGTGATCTTTTCTCTTTCATTCTTGATTTTATTTTTGTTGGTACTTTCCTTTTTCTTTTTGATCAAACTGGCTAGTGGTTTATCAATTTTGTTAATTCTTTCAAAGAACCAGCTTCTGGTTTCATTGATCTGGTCTACATTTTTTTTTTTTGTTTGTTTCAATAGCATTAATCTCTGCTCTAATCTTTATTATTTCCTGTCTTCTACTGGTTTGGGGTTTTATTTGCTGTTCTTTTTCCACCTCCTTAAGACATAAGGTTAGGTTGTGTATCTGAGATCTTTCTTCCTTCTTTAGGAAGGTCTGGATTGCTATATACTTTCCTCTTATGACCGCCTTTGCTGTGTCCCAGAGGTTTTGGGTTGTGGTGCTATCATTTTCATTGGCTTCCATATACTTTTTAATTTCCTCTTTAACTGCTTGGTTACCCCATTCATTCTTTAGTAGAATGTTCTTCAATCTCCAAGTATTTGTTACCTTTCCAAATTTTTTCTTGTGGTTGATTTCGAGTTTCATAGTGTCGTGGTCTGAAAATATGCACGGTATGATCTTGATCTTTTTGTACTTATTTAAGGCTGTATTGTGTCCCAGTATATGGTCTATTCTGGAGAACATTCCATGTGCACTGGAGAAGAATGTATATTCTACTGCTTTAGGATGAAATATTCTGAATATATCTGTAAGTCCATCTGGTCCAGTGTGTCATTCCAAGTCATTGTTTCCTTGTTGATTTTTTGATTAGATGATCTGTCCATTGCTGCCAGTGGGGTGTTGAAGTCTCCTACTATTATGGTATTACTATTGATGAGTTTCTTTATATTTGTGATTAATTGATTTATATATTTGGGTGCTTTCACATTTAGTGTATAAATGTTTACAATTGTTAGGTCTTCTTGGTGGATAGACCCCTTGATTATGATATAATGCCCTTTGCATCTCTTGATACAGTCTTTATTTTAAAGTCTAGATTGTCTGATGTAAGTATGGCTATTCTGGCTTTCTTTTGGTGACCATTAGCATGGTAGATGGTTCTCCATCCCCTTATTTTCAATCTAAAGGTGTCTTTAGGTCTAGAGTGGGTGTCTTGTAAACAGCATATAGATGGATCTTGTTTCTTATCCATTGTGTTACCCTATGTCTTTTGAGTGGAGCATTGAGTCCATTGATGTTTAGAGTGAGTACTGAAAGATATGAATTTATTGCCAGTATGATGCTTGTAGAGTTGGAGTTTCTGGTAGTGTTCTCTGGTCCTTTCTAATCTTTGTTGTTTTGGTATTTATTTCTCTCTCTCTCTCTCTCTCTATATATATATATATATATATATTCACCTTTTCTCCCCTCAGAGAGTCCCCTTAAAATTTCTTGCAGGAATTTGGTTTGGTGGTTTAGTGGTCACAAACTCCTTTAATTTTTGTTCGTCTGGGAAACTTTTTATCTCTCCTATTTTGAATGACATCCTTGCTGGATAAAGAATTCTTGGCTGCATATTTTTCTGATTCAGCACACTGAATATATCCTGCCACTCCTTTCTGGCCTGCCAAGTTTCTGTGGATAGGTCTGCTGCAAACCTGATCTGTCTTCCCTTGTAGGTTAGGGACCTTTTTTCCCTTGTTGCTTTCATGATTCTCTCCTTGCCTGAGTATTTTGTGAATTTGACTATGATATGCCTTGTTGATAGTCTGTTTTTGTTGAATCTAATGGGGGTCCTCTATGTTTCCTGGATTTTGATGTTTGTGTCTTTCCCCAGGTTAGGAAAATTTCCCACTATGATTTGCTCACATAACCTTTCTACGCCTATTTCTGTCTCTTCCTCTTCTGGGACCCCTATGATTTTGATATTATTCCTTTTTAATGAGTCACTGATTTCTCTAATTCTTAAATCGTGCTCTTTTGCCTTAATCTCCCTCTTTTTTTCTGCTTCATTATTCTCTATAAGTTTGTCCTCTCTATGGCTGATTCTCTGTTTGCCGCAACCATCCTTTCCGCCGCAGCATCCATCCATGATTGCAGCTCAGTTATAGCATTTTTAATTTCATTCTGGCTATTTTTCACTTCTTTTATCTCTGCAGAAAGGGATTCTAATCTATTTTCAACTCCAGCTAGTATTCTTATTCTCAAGATTCTAAATTCTGGTTCAGACATCTTGCTTGTATCTGTGTTGGTTAAATCCCTGGCTGCCGTTTCTTCATGCTCTTTCTTTTGGGGTGAATTCCTTCGTTTTGTCATTTTGAACAGAGAAAAGGAATTAATGAGGTAGAAAAATTAAAATAAAAAACAATTTTAAATTAAAAAATATTAAAATTAAAAAATTAAAAACACACACACACACACACACAAATCAAATAAATGATGCTAGATCCTAGGTGTGTTTTGGTGTGGGTGTTGAAAGTGCCTTGACAGATTAGAAAAAAAAAGAGGGGACAAAAAAAAGGAAATCATTTCAGACTTTGAAAAAATGAATACACTGAAGTATACTAAAATGAGATGATGGGAGTAAAATAGAATTTGAAAAAATTTACACAAAAGTAAAGAATATAGTAGAAAAAATTTAAAGAAAAATATTTTTAATAGAAATTGAAAATAAAAATGGATTTTTTCTTTTTCTATATTCAAGAAAAAGAAAATAAACAAAAAAGAGGAAAAAAGGAAAAGAAAAAAGAAAAAAAGAAGGAAATCGTTTGAAAATTTGAAAAAATGAATACATTGTAGTAGACTAAAGTAAAATGATGGATGTAAAATAGAAGTTGAAAAAATTTACACAAAAGTAAAAAATGTAGTAAAAAAAATTAAAGAAAATATTTTTAATAAAAACTGAAAATAACAATGAATTTTTTCTTTTTGTGTATTCAAGAAAAAGAAGTGAAAAAGAGAAAAAAAAATAAAATCGAATAGATGGACCTGCTAACAGATTGAAATAGGACTGAAGTTACTTCATTTTCCTCTAGAAGTCAGACTATGAAGTGCTTTATAGTCCGTAAACTAAGTAGGAGGTGAGACTTGTGTTCTTGAAGAGCGAGGTTGGCCCAATTGGGCGGGGCTCAGTGCAATGGCTCTGTTCTTTACTAGGTGGCACTGCTAGCCTACTGGGGTGGATTATTGTGAGGCTCACAGGTGCGTATGCGCATGCGCGGGAGTGGTGAAAATGAAGTCATCCAGGTACCCAGTCTGTTCTGGATCAGCAGTCGTGCACCCGTCCTCTGTCTTCAGCTCTCGTCTACTCCCCAATTTTTCACTCTCCGTGACCAAGCCCCAAGCAATACCTGTCTCCCAAGTTTTGTCTCAGATGCGGCTGCCTTCCCTGGCCCCTTACTTCCAAACGACTGTGGCTTAGACCTGTTGGGGCCCTCTGTGGGAGGATCTCACCGAGCAATGGCCGAATGAGCAATGGCCGAGTGTCGGCTGTATCCAGGAATGCCTACTGGAGCCTGCTGCTGCCGGTGCCCCGAGACTGCAGCCAGGTGCTCGCCTGACCCAGAAAAAGGTCGCAACATAGTGTAGCAGCAGCGTTTCAGCGATTATGGAAAATCACAACACACATCTGGCACAAGCTTCACCCTTAAGAACCTTGTTCCAGCACCAGCAAATGTGGCCATTCTCTGGGGTCTGCTGGGACCAGGTGGCTTCAACAGTCTCTACCAAATGTCCTTGCAGCAGTGGAACTGCTTTTCCCCGTGTGGTTCAAGAACTTCCTGGACCCCACTCTGGTCCTGGGGATTGGCTCTTCCCACCAGAGCACCACCATGTATCGGGTTGTGGAGTTGCAGACTCTGCACTCCCTTTGTTTATAGTCTTAATGGAATTTAACCCTCTCCTTTATCCTTTCTCCCTTTTCAGTTTAGTCCCTGCAGCTGTTTACAATTTTCCACTTTCTCTCCAGCTGCTTTTGGGGAGGGGTGCTTTTCCTGTATTCTTCCCCTACCCCGTCCTCTCTCTGCTCACAAAAGCACCTCCCTTCCTGTATCTTCTCACTCCCCAAGTTCACTTCTCCATGTCGCATATCTGCTGAATTCTGTGGTTCAGGTTTTGCAGATTGTTGTGTTAATCCTCCAGTCAGTTTTCTAGGTGTGTAGGATGGTTTAGTGTTGGTCTGGTTATATTTCATGGACGTGAGACACACAAAAAACTTCCATGCTGTTCTGCCATCTTGGCTCCTCCTGTATTATTTATTTTTATTATTTATTTATTTTTATTATTTATTTATTTATTTTGAGAGGGAGAGCATGTTAACTGGGAAGGGGCAGAGAGACAGGGAGAGAATTCCAAGCAGAGCCTGTGCTGACAGTGCAGAGTCTGACAAGGGGCTCAATCTCACAGAACTGTGAGATTATGACCTGTACGAAAAGCAAGAGTTGACACTTAACCAACTGAGCCATCCACAAGCCCCTATCTTTTTAATATTCTATGGGAAGAAATGGGAAGCACACATAAAGCACTTCTGATATACACTGAAGTGTGATGATTATCCTAATGAAAAGCACATGTGGAATTGATTGAGTTGCAAGCTGAACTAGACACATTTTTTTATGGAACACCATTGTTTTCCTGGAAGGAATAACTTATAGACATACCATTGTTACTCAGATGTGGACATTTTAAATACATTTCTTGAAAATTAATAAAGTGATCCTATATTTTCAAAATGATTTTATTTATTGTCAATGATAAAATTTCATATTTCAAATGAAAATTAAAATTTTGGGATACTTATATCCACTACCATGAGCTTGACAGCTTCCCCAAAAAAGATTTTTACAATGAAATTGGTGATATTACAAATGAAACTGATTCTTTGATATTGTATAACAAATTATGTGAACATTTGGTAAATCTGCATACAGTGAACCAACATTTTCCAAATGACCCATGTTTGATAATACAAAATAAAGCATAAGTAAAAAATCCACTCAAAACCCAATGGCTATTAATGTAACAGAGTACAGAAAGTTCATTGATTTGTTAGCAGATTCCACACTGCAACTTAAATTGCAATAAGAAATTGTCAATTGTCAAATTTTGGTCTAGTATCAAAGACTATCCATGATTATCTGGATAGTCTATCAAAATAATCCTCTCTTCCACCTATACGTATAAAGACAGATTTTCTTCATATACTTCAACCAAGTGACATTACCACAGATTGAATGAAGAACCACATATGAGAATATACTTTTTCTTGTATCTTACCTTCTTTAAAGTACATAGAATTGAGTAAAGGAATAATGACAGGGGTACTTGGGTGGCTCAGTTGGTTAAGCATCTGACTCTTGATTTCATCTTGGCTCATGATCTCATGGTTTGTGAGTTCAAGCCCTGCAATGCAACAGGCTCTGCTCTGACAGTGAAGAACCTGCTTAGGATTCTCTCTCTCTCTCCCTCTCTGCCCCTCCCCTATGCATTCTCTCTCTCTCTCAAAATAAATAAATAAACTTTTAAAAAAGAAATAATTACAATGTTGTGTTGTTCTGTTTATAATTTATCTTATGACAAACTATATGACAACAATAGCACAAAGAAATGGGGCAATGGAGCCATACATATGAAGCAATACATATGAAGAAGCAGTGTTCCCATATTTTACCAGAACTACACTGTGGTTTAGTAAGACATATATTACAATCCCTAGAACAACCACTAAAAAAATACCTTCAAAATGTATTACTAAAAATCAACAGATTATTTTAAGTGTTCACTAAACAATATTTGTTTAACACAAAAGAAAGCAGTAAAGGAAAAATTGAGGGAAAAAATCAGGAGATATAAAAAAACAAATGTCAAAATAGCAAATGTGATCCAACACTATCAATAATTACATTAATTATTAATTGCCTACATGACTCAATCAAAAGGCAAAGATTGTCAGACAAGATTTATTTTTTTTTTTATGAAATTTATTGTCAAATTGGTTTCCATACAACACCCAGTGCTCATCCCAACAGGTGCCCTCTTCAATGCCCATCACCCACTTTCCCCTCCCTCCCACCCCCCATCAACCCTCAGTTTATTCTCAGTTTTTAAGAGTCTCTTATGGTTTGCCTCCCTCCCTCTCTAACTTTTTTTTTCTTCCCCTCCCCCATGGTCTTCTGTTAAGTTTCTCAGGATTCACATAAGAAGGAAAACATATGGTATCTGTCTTTCTCTGTATGACTTATTTCACTTAGCATAACACTCTCCAGTTCCATCCATGTTGCTACAAAAGGCCATATTTCACTCTTTCTCATTGTCAAGTAGTATTCCATTGTGTATATAAACCACAATTTCTTTATCCATTCATCAGTTGATGGACATTTAGGCTCTTTCCATAATTTGGTTATTGTTGACAGTGCTGCTATAAACATTGAGGTACAAGTGCCCCTATTCATCAGCACTCCTGTATCCCTTGGGTAAATTCCTAGCAGTGCTATTGCTGGGTCATAGGGTAGATCTATTTTTAATTTTTTGAGGAACCTCCACACTGTTTTCCAGAGCAGCTGCACCAGTTTGCATTCCCACCAACAGTGCAACAGGGTTCCCGTTTCTCCACAGCCTCTCCAGCATCTATAGTCTCCTGATTTGTTCATTTTGGCCACTCTGACTGGCGTGAGGTGATATCTGAGTGTGGTTTTGATTTGTATTTCCCTGATGAGGAGTGACATTGAGCATCTTTTCATGTGCCTGTTGGCCATCTGGATGTCTTCTTTGGAGAAGTGTCTATTCATGTCTTCTGCCCATTTCTTCACGGGATTATTTGTTTTTTGGGTATGGAGTTTGGTGAGTTCTTTATAGATTTTGGATACTAGCCCTTTGTCCGATATGTCATTTGCAAACATCTTTTCCCATTCTGTCAGTTGCCTTTTAGTTTTGTTGATTGTTTCCTTTGCACTGCAGAAGCTTTTTATCTTGATGAGGTCCCAATAGTTCATTTTTGCTTTTAATTCCCTTGCCTTTGGAGATGTGTCGAGTAATAAATTGCTGCAGCTGAGGTCAGAGAGGTTTTTTCCTGTTTTCTCCTGTAGGGTTTTGATGGTTTCCTGTCTCACATTCAGGTCCTTTATCCATTTTGAGTTTATTTTTGTGAATGGTGTAAGAAAGTGGTCTAGTTTCATTCTTTTGCATGTTGCTGTCCAGTTCTCCCAACACCATTTGTTACAGAGACTGTCTTTTTTTCCATTGGATATTCTTTCCTGCTTTGTCAAAGATTAGTTGGCCATACTTTTGTGGGTCCAATTCCGGAGTCTCTATTCTATTCCATTGGTCTATGTGTCTGTTTTTGTGCCAATACCATGCTGTGTCAGACAAGATTTAAAAAGCAAGACCCAACTATACAATCTACCAGAGGCACACCTTAGATTCAGAGATACAAGTAGGTTAAAAGTAAAAGGATTAAAAAAAGATATGCTGGTATAGCTATATAAGAGTTGTAGTGTTTCTATTAATATCAGACAAACTAGCCTTTATGACAGAATTATTACTTGAGATGTAGAAATTTTTTAATGATAGAAGAGTCAATATAACAGGAAGATATACAAATTACAATAGCATTTGTACCTAACGACAGAGTCTCAAAATACATAAAGCAAAAATGTATATGTATATCAAATCATCACTTTGTGAACTATAAATATCTTCAATTATATTTGTCAATTAAGTTAATAATAACTTAATAAGGTTAATAAAGTCAATAAAGGTAACAAAGTTAATAAAGCCAATAAAGTTAAAAAGTAACAAAATTGAAAGGAAAAAATAGACAATTATACAGTAATAGTTGGAAACTTAATAATTGAGAAAACTGGGAAGAAAATCAGTTAGGATATAGAAGAATTGAACAACGCTAATAACTGACACAAATCTAATTGCCATATATTAAACAAGTCATCTAACAATTTCAGAATACACATTCTTTAAAATATTCTAGGCCATAAAACAAATATCAGTAAAGTTAAAAAGAGTGAAAACATACAAAATAGATGCTTTGAAAAAATTGGAATTATATTAGAAATTAACAGGAACCCCAAATATGGGAAACTTTAAATATTTAGAAATCAAGCAACACATTATAAGCATTAAATTTTTTTTAACATTTATTTATTTTTGAGACAGAGAGAGACAGAGCATGAGTGGGGGAGGGTCAGAGAGAGAGGGAGACACAGAATCTGAAACAGGCTCCAGGCTCTGAGCTGTCAGCACAGAGCCTGACGCGGGGCTTGAACTCACGGACCGCGAGATCATGACCTGAGCCGAAGTCGGCTGCTTAACCGATTGAGCCACCCAGGCGCTCCTCAAGCAACACATTATAAATAAACCTTGAGTTGTCAAAAAACTACAAGGCCAATTTTAAAATATTTTACAGTGACTTAAAATGAAAAAATGGCATGTCAAAATTTATGGGGTGCAGCTAAAGGAGAACTTAAGAGAAAATATATAGCTTTAAACTCTTATGGTATAAAAGAACAAAGTTCTCTAATAAATAATCAAAGCTTCCCACCTTAAGAAATTAGAAAAATAAGAGAAAGTTAAGCCAAATAAAAGCATAAGATATGACTTAAGAAAGATAAAAACAGAAATCAATGAAATAAAAAAAAAAAGAAGAAAAATCAATTAAACAAAGACTTTATTCTCTGAAGAGACCAACAAAATTAATAACTTCCTATTTAGATTATCCAGTGTAAAAAGAGAGAGAATACATAAATTATAAAATCAGTATAGAAAAAAATAGGAACATCACTAGAAATCTTCCAGAAATTCAAAGAATTTAACGGAATATTATGAACAAGGCTATGCAACAAACTAGACCACTTAGATAAAATTGGAAAATTGCTAGAAAGACATAAATGAACAGAATCGACTCAAAAAGAAATAGGAAATATAGATATATCTAATAACAAGTACAGAAATTGATTTAGTAACAAAATATTTTTCCACAAATAAAAGCCCCATATGGCTTCACTATTAATCCTCTCCAACATTTAAAGAAGAAACAATACTTCACATACTGTTTGAGAAAATATAAGAAAAAGGAATATTTCCTAACTTATGAAACAGTGCTACCTTGTTGCCAAAGTAGATAAAGATATCATGAGAAAAAGAAAAAGAAAGCCATCACAAGAAATAAAACAAAACAAATCAATATCAATATGTGCATAGATGCAAACTACTGGATAAAATACTGGCAAACCAAATCCAACATGACAAAGTGGGATTCACCACGGAATGCAAACATTGTTTTAAAATCTCAAAATCAATTAATCATGTAGCTAATCATGTGGGAGAGAACAGAAAATATATGTTGGTCTCTGCCCCTAATTCCTGGCACAGAGCTCTTTAAAAGCCTTAGAAATTCATAAGTGATAAGAGCACTAGAAGTATCTTTTGTTATATTGAGGTGACCCTGGGTGGGCTCCTGGATAGGAGAGCCAGATAGGTCACCAGAAAGACCAAGCCATGATTAGAAGCTTAGAAGTTTCAGCCTCACCCCTACTTCTCCAGAAAGGGGAGAAGGGCTAGAAATGGAGCCACTAATTCATTGTGCCTATGCAAGGAAGCCTCCACAAAACTCCAATAGTATGGGATTCAGGGAGCTTCCAGGTTGGTGAACACATCCATGTACCAGCAGGGTGATCCATCCAGTCTGTGTTTTTTCACCTGGCCCTATGTATCTCTTCATCTGGCTGTTCATCTGTATCCTTTATCATATCCCTTAATAAACTGGCAAATATAAGTATTTCTGTGAGTTTTGTGAGCTGCTGTAGCAAATTAATCAAATCTAAGGAGCTGATCATGGGAATCTCTGATTTGTAGCCAAGTCAGACAGAAGTTGTGGTTAACCTGGGGACCTACCACTTGTGATTGGTATCTGAAGTTGGGAACAGTCTCATGGGCCTGACTCCTTAACCCGTGGGATGACACTATCTTCAGGATTGAATTAAAGTGTAGAGAATTTTTTGGTGTCGGGGGAAAATCTCACACATTTGGTGACCAGAAGTGTAGCATTCTGTGTGAGTGTGGTCGTAATGTGAGAAGTAAAGGAAACACAGGAGAAACTCAGGAAGGAAAAATTGTTTTTTTCCCTATCCAGAAGGTATAAAATAGGTTGTTTTTTTTTTTTCTAACTCACAATGTTAATAGGAAGGAGGATAACCACACATCATCTCAATAAATGAAGAAAAAGCACTTGAAAATATCCATCACCCATTCATGGTCATTAACTCACAACACAGTAAGAATAGAGGGAAGCTTCCTCACCCTCATAAAGGGCATCTATAAAAAACCCATAGCTAACATCACACATAATAGTGAATGACTTCTACTTAGGAGAAAAGACAAAGAAGGCCGCCTTCACTACTGCCATACAGCAATATACTGGAGGTTCTGGCACTTGAATAAGGAAAAAGAGTTGTAGGGAGGGCCAGAGACAAAGAGAGGAAACTGAAAACATCTAAATTGGAAAGAGGAAGTGAAACTTTTTTATTTGCAGATTACATATCCTGGATGTAGAAAATTCCAAGGCATCCACAAAATAAACAAAAACAAAGAAAAAAAAAAGAACTAGTAGGAGTGTAGTATGGCTGCAAAATACAAGATCAATGTAAAAATTAGAAATATTTCTTTACACTGCTAATTAACAACCTGAAAATAAAATTAAAAAAAAAAACAATTCCACTTACAACAGTGTAAGTAATACACTTAGTAACAAATTTAACTAAAGAAGTAGAATACCTGTACACTGAAAACTATAAAACATTGTGAAGAGAATTATAGATTTAAATAAATGGAGAGACATTTTACAGATAGGGACGTTCAAAATGATCAAGATAGCAGTTCTCTCCAAATTTATCTATAACTTCAATATAACCCCTATCCAAATCTGAGTAGGTTCTTTTGGTCTACCAAAAGATTGAGAAGCTGATCCTAAACTGTATATTGAAATGCAAAGGACCTAGAATAGCCAAAATGATTTTGAAATAGAAGAACAAAGTTGGAGGACTTATAGTACCCAATTTCAAAACTTACTATACATCTACAGTAATCAAGACAGTGTAGGGTTGGTACAAGGATAGAAATATGAATCAATGGAACAGAATTAAGAGTTATGAAATTTATTGTCAATTAATTTTTGACAAAGATGCTTAGATAATTCAGTAAAGCAAAAGGCAATCTTTTCAATAAATGGTCTTGGGACAATTGAACAGCCATATGCAAAAAACTGAAAACAAAAAAATTAATTGAGATTCTTAGTGCAAACCATACATAAAAATTAACTCAAAATGGTTCATAGGCTTAAATGTGAAAGGTAAACCTACAAAACTGCAAAACTAGAATAAACAGGAAAAAGTCTTCATAACCTTGGGTTAGACAAAAAATTATTAGATACATGGCCAAAAGTATAATCCATTAAAAATTGATATATTAATTTCATAAAAATTAAAAACTTTTGTGTTTCAAAAGTCACCACTAAGAAAATGAAAACTTCAGCCACAGACTGAGATAAAATTTTGCAAATCATATATCTGATAAGTAACTTGTATCCAGAACATATAAAGAACTCTTCAATTCAATAAGAAGGTAAACAATAATTTGAAAGAAAAAAACTAACAGATTATTTGAATAGATATGTCATTAGAGAAGATGAATGAATGACTAATAAACATATGAAAATGTGCTCAACATCATTAGCTATTAGGAAAATACAAATTGAAATGATAATGAGAGGGGTGCCTGGGTGGCTCAGTCGAAGTGTCCAACTCTTGATTTTGACTCAGATCATGATCTCATGATTAGTGAAATTGTGTCCCGCGTTGAGCTCTGTGCTGACAGCACAGAGCCTGCTTGGGATTCTCTCTCTCTCCCTCTCTCTCTCTGCCCCTCTCCTTGCACTCAGGCTCTCTCTCTCTCTCTCTCTCTCTCTCAAAATAAATAAATAAACTTAAAAAAACATAATAAGATACCACTACACACCTACCAGAATAACTATAATTAAAAAAAAAGATACAGTAACAAATATTGACAAGGAAGTGGAGAAACTGGAACTCTCCTACCTTGCTGGTGGTAATGTAAAATGGTATAGCCACTGTAAAATGGTTTGGTGTTTCTTAAAATATTAAAAATTTATATAATTAAGGAATTATACTCTTAGGAATCCAAGAAAAATAAAAACCTTTGTTCACACAAAGACATGTACATAAATATTCTCAGCATCTTTATTCATTATAGTCTCAAACTGGAAATAACCCAGATTTTTATCAACTAGTAAATAGATAAACAAAATTTGGTATATCCATAACAATAGAATACTATGTAGCAACATAATGGAATGAACGTCTGATACATTCAATGACATAGATGAACATCAAAATCATTATGCTAAGAGAATGAACCCAGACACATATTGCTACCTATTGTATAAGTCAATTTACACGAACTATTCAGAAAAGGCAAATAAGAAACAAAAAGTAGATAAGAGGCTGAAGTGGGAGCAGTGATTAACTGTAGAATAGCATGATGAAATTTTGGGGGATGATGGAAATGGATGGTGGTGATGACTGCACAACTGTAAACTTACTAAAGTAAAAAATCATCTAACTACGTTTACAATGAGTGGATATTAAGGTATGTAAATCATACCTTAATAAAGTGGTTAAAAAAATTTTTAAGTTAAAATTCTTATGAAGAAATAACAATATTGTTATACACATTTAATGATTAACTTTCATTGGAAATTACATTAACTTTGTGCTTTCTCCTATAAAATTTGAGAGCGATGATTGTGACTTTCCAGGAAGCCCAAATGTTTGGAGCTTTTAAGCAGAAAGTGAGATCACAGATGCCTGGTATTCTGAGACAAAAAAGAGTCACAGAATCTCCTAAGACCTACCATGGAGAATATAAAAGCTTGCCTCTTGATGGATTCTGGGCCTCTCTATAATTAGAGTATTCCAGAGTACAGATTTTTCCCAAAATGACTATCTAGCCAGGACATGGGATGCCATAAGAGCATACAGTTTGAACCAAAGAGGTCTCATGTCAGTTTTTTGAATACAGTTGGCTTCCTCCCTCGGTGCCATTTTATTCCCTGAAGATTCTCACCATTGGCTTCTGACCTTCAGTTGAAGGAATACTTTCCAAAATGAGAATGAGAGAAGCATGAATAGAGAGAAATCAAGTCTGCAGAAACCAGTGTGGTTCGAATATCGAAATTACCTGCTCTGGCCTAGGTGGCAGAGTTGGGACATTGGGTGTATATAATTTAGTCAGAAGTCCTGACTGGCTGGCCAGTCATGTGCTGGCTCTGGGTGTGTTACTTGCAAGCCATGTGACTTTATGCCAATAATTTAACTTTTTAAAGACTTTAAATATGAAGATAAAGTAATAATAATGCCTTCATTGTACTTACCAACAACACATTCATTTAGAGAGACTATATGTCAGTTCTGCTGTGGGCAAAGCAGAGTAAAGTCAGACAGTTGGAACTTTGCATCTGAATCATGGTGCAATATAGAGCATGCTTCCTTGCTTTGTTTTCACTGGGAGAATACACTTGCCCAGAGGAATTTAGTGTTCACTGGGAAAACACTTCTGCATCTATCTCAGGTGTCATTCCTTCTCAATTTCTATCCTGATTCCTCATCTTTACCCACACATCTAAATGCTGAAGGACTTCCAGGTTTCTCCCCAGATGATCTCATCCACTGTGACTACTTCAAATACCATCTTTATGTGTATGTTTATTAAATTTAAGTATAGTTCCTGAACTTCTCCTCTGAGATTCAGCTCCGTATATACAACTGCTGTAACCAACATTTCTACTAGGATGTCTAAGAGGCATCTCAAATTGAACTATTGATTTCTCCATTCCATCCCAAATCTTTTCCCTCAACACACGTCCTCCACAATGCAGAAATGGCATTACCATTCACCCAGTTGTCCAGACAAAAATTTCTAAAATCTATCATTGATCACTCTCTTTTAGCACTCCCCATATGCGCTCTATTGGAAACTCTTATCAGCACTGGAGGCAAATTATATGCAGAATCCAACTACATCTCACCATTCCCACTGCTACAAACTAATCAAAATTCCCAACATCTCTTACCTTTTAACTAGTCTGTCTGCATCAGACATTGTGACTCAACATTTCCCACATAGTCCCCAGTCTCTCCGTAGCATATCTCGTTTTACCTTCTTAATACTATTAGTACCTGAGATTTATCCTGAACCATTTTTTTTTTTACTAACTTGTACATTGTTTTTGCACCCAAATCTTCCTTGAAAGTAAGGGTTCTTTAAGGTAAGATCTTATTGTTTCCTATTCCTCCTGAGTACCTAAGGCATCTCTAGGTGCAGCTAGGCATTCAATAAACATTTGTTAGTTGGCAGGTAAAGCTACATGACTTCTCAGGAAAGAACCAGAAAAACATAATTTCAGTGCTAGTTGATTTATTTACACCGTGACCTTGTCACAGTTATTGTTTATTATGACTTTTGATTTAGAATATTAATGCTGGTAAGGTTATTGAGGTTCAAATCCCTAACCTGGAAGATCAGAAACATTCTTCAGGGTGTTTACAAAATGAAAGCAAAAAAATTTAAAAAATCTTTAGGATTACACACTACCCTTCCCCCCCCTCCAGCTTTATTGAGATATAATTGGCATATAACGTTGTGTAATTTTACAGTGGACAACGTGTTGATCTGATACTTATATTTTGCAAAATGATTACCACCATTGTTTTAGCTAACACTTCCATTATGTCACATAATTACCATTTCTTTTTTGTGGTGAGAAATTAAGATTTACTTGCCTAGCAACTTTCCAGTACAGTGTTATTGACTATAATCACCATGGTATATATTAAATCCTCAGAACTTACTTATATTTTAAGTGGAAGTTGGTATTCTTTGATCAACATCTCCCCATTCCTTCTCCACCCCAGCCCCTGGTACCACCACACTACACACACTACCTTTATAACTGCATTGCATACCTTCTTAGCATTTTGGACTGCTGGATTTATCCTAGTTTCTAAAGTGGTTTCCCTATTCCATTGACAACTATGGAAGAATTCTGATACATAATAAAGACATTTGCCTCCCCCTACACACACATGCACTCACAGTCATACCCAGTGAGATTTCTCCACACAGTGCCTATACATTTTCAAAGTTGCTAGAGCATTTTTTTGGTAAACTATTGTCTCAGAGACCACTAAAAACTTTTGCCTAATCCAAGATTATGAAAATGCTGTCCTATATTTTCCTCCAAATATTTATTATTTTATCTTTCATATTTAAATCTGAAATCAATCTGGAATTTTGTGCCTAGTAATAAAAGTCAAGATATATTTCCATATGAGTATCCAAATAATCTTGCAGTACTTATTTAAAAGACCATTTTTTTACTGCTGCATATCAGTATCTCTTTTGTCATAAATTGTACTTTTTATTTTCATTTTTGTCTCAGGGGTATAGAAATGCTTATTTTCTTATGTACTAAACTTGTATACAATGACCTTGCTAAATTTATTTACTAATTCTAACCATATGTATTTAGATTCTTTCAGATTCTCTAGTTATATAATCATGTTATTCATGGATAAAAGCTGTTTTAGTTATTCTTTTCCAATCCTTATGCCATACGTTGTTATTGGTTTTTTTTCTTGCCTGGTTGCACTGGTTAGGCCTCCAATACAATGTTGGATAGTAGTGGTGATAAAGATACATAGAACTTGTCTTATTCCTGATATCATGAGAGAGGTTTTCAATATTAGCCATTGAGTATGTTTCCTATGGAGTCTTTTGGGACAGGCATTATGCAACAGAATAGGGTAGTTTCTTTTTATTCCTAATTTGCAAAAATTATTGTATCATAAAAAAAAGTGTTGAATTTTGTCAAATGCAGTTTTTTTGCACCTAGTGAGATAATTATGATTTTTTCACTTTTTCTGTTAATGTTATAATTATTAGCAGTATAATTATTTATATTTTATTTTTGAAACATCCTTTCATATTTGGAATAAACTCCACTAAAATACAATGCATTTTTCTTTCCATATAATACTAGATTTCATTTACTAACATTTTGTGGAAGATTTTTCAATATGATAATGAGATGGATTAGTCTGTCATTTTTCATTCTCATAATATCCTTGTCATATTTTGGAATCAAGTTTATTCTGACTTCATAAAAAGACTGAAGAAGAGTTATCTCCTTTTCTATTTTCTGGAAGAGTTTGGGCAAGATTGTTATTTTCTCCTTAGGTGTTTGAAAGAAATAACCGATGAAACCATCTGAATGTAAGGGCTGTTTTGTGAAAATGTTTTTTTATTTATACTCAGAATCAATTTATTTAGTAGATATGGACAATTCAGGTTTTCTATTTTTTTCTTCTGTTAGATTTGATTTTTATTTTTAGTCATTTGTTCATTTCTTCAACTTGTTAAATTTATTGTAATAATGTTATTTAAAACATCTTATATTTTAATATCTGTAAGACTTATAGCTCTGTTTTTAAAGTTCCTTTTTATAGCCTGTTATTTTAGTTCCTGTTATTGGAAATTTCTTCTCTCTTTGAATTATCATTGATTTTACAAGCAGCAAATAATTTTATACATTTTTTTCAAAGAACCAACTTTTGACTCTGTTGATTTATTTTACATTTATTTTAGATTTAAATAATTTCTGCTTTTATGATTTATTTTTTCTACTTTCCTTATATTATATTTGCTCTTGTTTTTCTAGCTTTTTGAGATAGAAACTTTATTTTTACTATTTTAATTCAAATACATGCATTTAGAGCTAAAAGATTCTTTCTAACAAATTCTCTGCTTTACCTCCATCCTACAAATTTTGATATGTGGTATCATTTTTAATTGAGAAATAATGACACATAACATTGCATAAGTTTAAAGTGTATAACATATTGATTTGGGACATTTATATTTCAATATGATCGTCATAATGATAGCTAACACCTCCATCATGCCACATAATTAACGTTTCTTCTAGTGACAGGAACAATTAAGATTTAGCATTTTAGCAAATTTAATGTTTACAATACAGTTTTGTTGTCTATAATCACTATACTATATATTATATCTCCAAGAATTATTTACATACTAATTGCAGGTATGTACCCTTAAACATCATCTCTCTCATTCCCCCACCCCCATCCCTAGCAACCACTATTTAACTCTCTGGGTTTTTTTGAATTTGGTTTCTAAGATTCCACATATAAAGGATATCATACAGTAGTTGTCTTTCTCTATCTGACTTATCTCACTAAGCATATTTTCAAGATCTATCCATGTTGTTGCAAATGCCAGGATTTCCTTTTTTTCCCCTGTTTATAGGGATACCATTGTGTGTGTGTGTGTGTGTGTGTGTGTCCCACATCATTACCCATTCACTTGTTGACAGACACTTAGGTTGTCTTGGCTATTGTAAATAATTGTAAATAATTATTGTAAAAAATGCTGCAGTAAACATGGGAGTGCATGTATCTATTCAATAACCTGTTTTCATTTCCTTTGAATATGTACCCAGAAGTGGGAATGCTGAGTCATATGGTACTTTTATTTTTAATTTTTTTGAGAAACCTCCATATTGTTCTCCATAGTGGCTGAACCAGTCTACCATCCCACCAACAGTGCATAAATGTTCCCTTTTCTCCACATCTCTGCCAATACTTACCTCTTGTCTTTTTCATGACAGCCATTCTTACAGGTGTGAGATGATATTCATTGTGGTTTTGATTTTCATTTCCATGATAATTAATGATGTAAAGCACTTTTTCATATATCTGTTGGCATTAGTATGTCTTTGAGAAAATGTCTATTTAGTTTTCTATACATGTTTTTCAATAGAATTTTTTGTTGTTAAGTTGTATGAATTCTTTATAAATTTTGGATATTAATCCTTTATCTGAATGGTTGGCAAATATTTTCTCCCATTCCATAGGTTGCCATTTTATTTTGTTAATTGTTTCTTTTAAGTGCAGATTTTAAGTTTCATGTAGTTTTCCTTGTTGACTTTTCTTGTGTTGTTCTGTTCTTGTGCCTTTGATGCCATAAGCAAAATAAATCATTGTCAAGATCAATGCCAAGGAAGTTTCTTACCTATACTTTCTTTCAGCATTGTGTAGTATTAGGTCTTATGCTTAAGTCTTTGATCCATTTTGAGTTATTTTTTGTAGCATAAGATAGGGATCCAATTTCATTTTTCAGAATGTCTTGATTCAGTTTTCCTAACACCACTTATTGAAGAAATGATCCTTTTGTCACTGGATATTCTTGGTTACTTATCAAGTATTAACTAATTGTATATGGTTTTTAAAAATTATGGGCTTTCTATTCTGTTCTCTTGGCCTATGTGTCTGTTTTTATTCCAGTACTATACTGTTTTCATTACTATAGCTTTGTAGTATTAGTTGAAATCAGGAAGTATAGTGCCTCCAGTTTTGTTCTTCTTTCTCATACTACTTCAGCTATTTGGGGTTACAAATTGTAGGTTCCATATAAATTTTAGGATTGCTTTTTTTTATAAAGATTTTTATAAGTTTATTTATTTATTTTGAGAAAGAGAGACAGTGTGTGTGTATGCATGAGTGGGGAAGGGGGAGAGAGAGAGAGAGAGAGAGAGAGAGAGAGAGAGAGAGAATCCTAGGCAGACTCTGCACCATCAGTGCAGAGCCTGATGTAGGGCTTGCTCTCATGAATTGTGAGATCATGACCTGAGCTGAAATCAAGAGTCAGATATTCAACCGACTGAGCCACCCAGGTGCCCCTAGGATTTTTTTTTAACTTCTGTGAAAAATGTCATAGAATTTTGACAGGGATTACACTGAGTCTATATATATGGACATATTTACAATATTAACTCATCCAATCCATGTACATGGGATGTCCTTCCATTTGTTTGTGTCTTTGATTTATTTCAATAAAGTCTTACTGTTTTCATTGTACAAATCTTTCAATGCTTTGCTTAAATTTATTCCTAGGTATTTTTTTTATCAATGCTATTGTTAATAGAATAATTTTAAAATTTCTTTTTGAGATGTTTTATTGTGATTGTATAGAAATGCAACTTATTTATATGTACTGATTTTATAGCCTGCAACTAACTTTACTGGATTCATAGATTAGATCCAACGATTTTTTAGTTGAATCTTGGAATATTTATTTATTTTTAATTTTAATTTTTAAAAATTATTTATTTTAGAGAGAGAGAGAGCGTAAGTGAGGGAGGGGCAGAGACAGAGGGAGGCACAGAATCTCAAGTAGGTTCCAAGCTCTGAGCTTTCAGCACAGATCCCCACACAGTGCTCAAACTTATGAGCTGTGAGATCATGACCTGAGCCGAAATCGGACACTCAACCAACTGAGCCATCAAGGTGCCCCAAATCTTGGAATTTTTAATATATAAGATCATATCTGCAAATAATGACAAATTTATTTCTTCCCTTCCAATTTGGATGTCTTTTGTTTGTCTTGCCTGATTGCTATAGGTAGGACTTCCAGTACTATGTTAAATAAATGTAGTGACATTTAGGCACCCTTGTCTTTTTCCTAACCTTAGAACTAAAACTTCCAATTCTTCTCCATTGAGTATAATGATATCTGTGGGTTTGTATATTGAGGGAGGTTCCTTCTATACCCAATCTATTAAGGGTTTTTATCATGAAAGGATGTTGTGTTTGGTAAAATGCTTTCTCTGCATCTATTGAGATAATCAGATGATTCTTATCTTTAATCATATTAATGTTGTGTATCACATTTATTTATTTGCATATGTTGAGTTATCCTTGCATCTAGGCATAAATCCCACTTGGTCATGGCATGTAATCCTTTCCATGAGTTCTTGAATTTGGTTTGCTAATATTTTGTTGAGAATTTTTACATTAAGATTATTAGTTCCCCCCCCCCATCCCATTTACTAAAGGAATGGTAAGAAAAGATACAATTCAGGAAAAACATCAACCATCCTTTCACGTCAGGTTGAACAAAGCAAAGCACCTGATTTCTTCCATATGTCCCCCACCCCCTACCTCAATTCCCATATTCCCATCCACATCAGTTTAAGTTTTGAGGTTCTTTGATTGGGAGTGGAGAGGGAGTTAGATGAGTTGTGGAGCCTTGATTCTGGTCTCCTCTAAGTCCCAGGAGAAGGACACTGTAGGCCCAGTCAATTAAGCACAAATTGTATTTGGTGGGTCTTTGAAGTGGTTGTCCACCTCCCTGTTCTGTGTTCAAGCCCCCAGGGAAAGGTATGGCAGTAGAGGATGACCAGGTCCAAGCTGTCCAGGTCAAAGCTGCTGAAGTATGGTCCATTCACCAATGCAACATTTCTAGATAGCAGTGAGCTGATTCTCCAGTGGTGAACAGGGGACTACATATGAATTGGGACCTGCATACCAATATATCCCTGTGGATACTTTTCCCTTGTGGAAAAGTCCACAAGAATAATTCAAGAAGCTAGTAAGAAGCAAGGGACAGAAAGCTGTGAAACAAAAGCACAGGAGGCTTCTGGAAGCCTGGAGATCCTTTCTTTCAAGGTCAGGATCATTCCCACTTGCCATAGTCCATCTCCCACAAATAATATTTCACCTTCAGTAAAGAAAGAAGCAGGAGGAGGGTGGTGCCTAGGGGGCTCAGTCAGTTAAGCGAAGCATCCGGGTCAATTTCTGCTCAGGTCATGACCTCTCAGCTCATGTTTTGAGCCCTGCATCAGGCTCTACACTAACAGTATGGGGCCTGCTTGGGATTCTCTCTCCCTCTTTCTCTCTCTGCCTCTCTCTCTCTCTCAAAATAAATAAATATACTTAAAAAAAGAAGCAGATGAAAAAGATGGTTCATTTGAACTTGAGCCCCAGCTATATACTTCAGAGTGAAACTCCATATCTACCCTTTTACCCTAAAACACAGCGCCTTCCCAGAACCACAGTGCTTGGAAACCAAAGTGGTCCAGGAGTGCTCCACACCATTTGGGTACATTTCTGGGGAAAGCAGCTGTGTTTGTGCCAGGTAGGCTCCGCACTCTAGGAAATGGGACTAAAGTCTTGCTTACAGTGCCATTCATCCCTTGAAAGGAAGCTGGGTTTAGACACAGGATCCTAGCTGGCCTTGCAAAAGGAACTTGGTTGATATCCACAGGGTCTGCTGGAGAAGAGCTCAGGGGCCCAGGAGCTGACCTGGGGAAAGTAACCTTACCAGAGCCTAGTGGGTCAGTAGACCTTGGGAAGGCAGTGGGACTTGGATCCTGTAAGCCACTGGCCCTTGGGAGGTTAGATGGGTTGAGGCCTAGTGGCCCAGAGGTTCTTAGGAAAATTGCTGGACTTGTACCCTGAATGCCAGCAGACCTCTAGAAGGTAATTGGATTTGAAGCCAATGTGCCAGAAGTCAGAGAAGGCAGATGGATTCAGCACCCATGAATCTGTCCCCCTTGGAAAGGGATTAGCATTTACCCCTTTGCACCCAGCAGGTTTTGAAAAATGAACTGAATTAGAGTCCTGGTGCCCTGGACATGGAAGATGGATTTGGCCCTGGAAGGTCAATTCCCTGAAAGCCAGAACATGAGTTTAGGTCTGTGGGGCCAGGTACTCTTGCCATGGAGGATGGTCTTTTCCCCATATTTCCAGAAGCCTTTGAGAAAGCAGCTGAATTTGCTCCTAAAAGATCTGCTGCTCTTAGAATGCTACTACTTAGAATGTTCTCTGTAGGTAAGAGTCTGATTTTTGGTTTGTCTCTTTTTTTCTTTGTTTAGTTTCATAAGTTCCACAAAGGAGTGAAATAATATATTTGTCATTCTCTGATTGACTTATTTAACTTAGTATTATACTCTCTAGCTCTATCCATGTTGTTGCAAATGACAAAATTTCAATTTTTTATGGCTGAATAATGTTCCAGTGTGTGTGTGTGTGTATAATATACACCACCTCTCCTTTGCACATTCATCAGTCAATGAATGGTTTGGCTATTGTAAATAATGCTGCAATAAACTCAGGGGTGTATATATCCCTTTTAATTAGTGTTTTCATATTCTTTGGGTAAGTACTCAGTAATGCCATTACTGGATTATAGAGTGGTTCTATTTTTAATATTTTGAGGAACCTACATACTGTCTTCCATTGTGACTGTACCAGTTTGAATTCCCATCAACAGTGCATAAGGGTTCTTTTTCTCCACATTCTCACCAACACTTGTTCCTTCTTGAGTTTCTTAGTATAGCCATTCTTACAGGTGTGAAGTGTTATCTCATTATGGTTTTGATTTGTATTTCCCTGATGATGAGTGATGTTAGGCATCTTTTCATATGTCTGTTGGACATATGGATGTCTTCTTTGAAGAAATATCTGTTCATGTCTTTGGCCCAGTTTTTAATTGGATTATTTGTTTTTTCAGTGTTCAGTTTTATAAGCTCTTTATATATTTTGGATACTGATCCTTTATTGGATATATCATTTGCAAATATCTTCTCCCATTCAGTAGATTGTCTTTTAGTTTTGTTGGTTGTTTCCCTTGCTTTACAGAAGTTTTTTATTTTGATGTAGTCTCAATAGTTTATTTTTGCTTTTATTTCCCTTGCCTCAGGAGACAAATCTAGAAAGATGTTGTTATGGATGACATCAGAAAGATTACTGCTTATGCTCTCTTCTAGGATCTTTATGGTTTCAGGTCTCACATTTAGGTCCTCAATCCATTTTAAGTTTATTTTTGTGCATCGTGTAAGAAAATGGTCCAATTACTTTCTTTTGCATGTAGCTGTCAGTTTTCTCAACATTTGTTGGAGAGATTGTATTTTCTCATTTCATATTCTTGCCTTCTTTATCAAAGATTAATTGGGGGCGCCTGGGTGGCTTGGTCGGTTAAGCGCCCAACTTCGGCTCAGGTCATGATCTCACAGTCCGTGAGTTTGAGCCCCGCGTCGGGCTCTGTGCTGACAGCTCAGAGCCTGGAGCCTGTTTCAGATTCTGTGTCTCCCTCTCTCTCTGCCCCTCCCCTGTTCATGCTCTGTCTCTCTCTGTCTCAAAAATAAATAAACGTTAAAAAAATTAAAAAAAAAAAAAGATTAATTGGCCATATAATTGTGGGTTTATTTCTGGGCTTTCTCTTCTGTCCCATTGATCTATATGTTTATTTTTGTGCCAGTACCATAGTGTGTTGATTACTATAGCTTTGTAATATAATTTGAAGTCTAGAATTGTGATACCTCCAGTTTTGTTTTTCTTTTTCAAGATTGCTTTGGCTATTCAGGGTCTTTTGTGGTTCCATACAAATTTTAGGATCATTTGTTCTAGTTCTGTGAAAAATCTTGTTGGTATTTTGATAGGGGTTGCATTATATCTGTAGATTGCTTTGGGTAGTATGGACATTTTAACAAAATATTTGTTCTTCCAAAACATGAGCATGAAATATCTTTCCACTTCCTTGTGTTATCTCTAATTTCTTTCATCAATATTTTATAGTTTTCAGAATGCAGGTCTTCAACCTCTTTGGTTAAGTTTGTTCCTAGGTATTTTGTTATTTTTGGTGCAGTTGTAAATGGGTTTTATTAAATTCTCTTTCTGCTGCTTCATTATTAGTGTGTAGAAATGCCATGGATTTCTGTACATTGATTTTGTGTCCAGCAACTTTAATGAATTTGCTTATCAGTTCTAGCAGGGGTTTTTTTGGTGGAGTCTTCAGGGTTTTCTATGTATAGAGTCATGTCATCAGCAAATAGAGTTTTACTTCTTCTTCACCAATTTGAATGCCTTTTATTTCTTTTTGTGATCTGATTGCTATGGCTAGGATTTCCAGCACTATGTTGAATATAAGTGGTGAGAGTGGACACCCTTGTCTTATTCCTGACATTAGGGAAAAAGCTCTCACTTTTCCCCATATTGAGGATGGGATATTTTACATATAAGGCCTTTATTATGTTGAGGTATGTTCTCTCCCTACTTTGTTGAGGGTTCTTATCATGAATGGATGTTGTAATTTGTCAAATGTTTTTTCTGTATCTGTTGAAATCTGTTTTCTCTTATTGATGTGATGAATCATGTAGATTGATTTGCAATATTGAAATACTTTGCATCCCAGGAACAAATACCATCTGATAATGGTGAATGATTTATCTTTTAATGTATTGTTGGATTCTGTTTGCCAATATTTTGTTGAGGATATGTGCATCTATGTTCATCAGAGATGTTGGCCTATAGTCTCTTTTATTGTGGTGTCTTTCTCTATTTTGGTACCAGGGTAATGCTGACCTCTTAGAATGAGTTTGGAAGTTTTCCTTCCTCTTTTATTTTTCAGAAGTTTAAGAATAGTTATCAACTTTTCTTTAAACATATGGTAGAATTCGCCTGTGAAGCCATCTAACCCTGAACTTTTCTTTGTTGGGAGTATTTTTTTTTAATTATTATTATTGATTCAATTTCATTGGTAATTGGTCTGTTTAAATTTTCTATTTCTTCTTGTTTCAATTTTAGTAGCTTATATGTTTCTAGGAATCTATCCATTTCTTCTAGGTTATCCAATTTGTTGGCATATAATTTTCCTAATATTCTCTTACAATCCTTTTTATTTCTGTGGTGTTGGTTGTTATTTCTCCTCTTTCACTTGTGAAAGATCACTTGTGATCTTGTTTATTTGAGTCTTCTCTCTTTTTTTGATGAGTATGGTTAGAGATTTATCAATTTTGTTGATCTCTTCAAAGAGTCTGTTCCTGGTTTCATTGATCTGTTCTTGTTTGTTTGTTTTGATTCTATACATTTATTTCTACTCTAATTTTTATTACTTCCTTCCTTCTGCTGGTTTTAGGTTTTGTTTGTTGTTCTTTTCCTGGTTCCTTTAGGTATATGGTTCAGTTGTTTATTTGAGATTTTTCTTGCTTCTTTATGTAGGCCTGTATTGCTTTAAACTTTCTTCCTAGAACCACTTTTGCTGCATCCCAACGATTTTGAACTGTTGTGTTTTCATTTTCACTTTTCTCCATGTAATTTTTGTTTTTTCTTTGATTTCTTGGCTTACCTATTCATTATTTAATAGCATGTTATTTAACTTCCATGTATTTGTGGTCTTTCCAGATTTTTTCTTGTAGTTGATTTCTAGTTTCATAGCATTGTGATTAGAAGAAGTGCATTGTATGACCAATCTTTTTGATTTATTGAGATTTGATTTGTGGCTTAATATGTGATCTATTCTGGAGAATGTTCCATGCAGACTTGTAAAGAATGTGTATTCTGCTATTTTAGGATGGAATATTCTGAATATATTTGTTAAATCCATCTGGTCTAGTGTGTCATTCAAATCACAATTTCCTTTTTGATTTTCTGTTTGGATGATCTGTCTGTTGATGTAAGTGAGATGTTAAAGTCTCCTACTATTATTGTATTACTTTTGATTAGTTCCTTTATATTTGTTATTAACTGTTTTATGTATTTTGGTGCTTCATGTTGGGTGCATAAATATTTACAATTGTTACATCTTCTTGTTGAACTGTCTCCTTTCTTATTATATAGTGTCCTTTTGTCTCTTTTTATAATCCTTGTTTTAAAGTATATTTTGTCCAATATAAGTATTGCTACCCCAGCTTTCTTTAGATGGCCATTTGCATAATAAATGTTTCTCTATCCCCTCACTTACAAACTGCATATGTCTTTAAGTCTGAGATGACTCTTTCAGACTCATGGCATTTTTTAAGCCATTTTGTCACCCTATGTCTTTTGATTGAAATATTTTGTCCGTTGACATTCAAAGTAATTATCAATAAGCATGCCTTTATTGCCATTTTGTTACTTGTGTTTTTTTTGTAGTTTCAAGTTTTTATTTAAATTCCAGTTAGTTAACATACAGTGTAATATTAATTTCAGGAGTAGAATTTAGTGATTCATCACTTACCTACAACATCCAGTGCTCATTACAACAAGTGCCCTCCTTAATACCCATTTAACCCATCCCCTGCCCGCCTCCCCTCCATCAATCCTCAGTTTGTTCTCTATAGTCAGGAGTCTGTTTTACAGTTTCCCTCTCTTTCTCCACCTCCCCCATATTCATTTATTTTTATTTCTTAAATTCCATATATGAGTGAAATGATATGATATTTGTCTTTCTCTGATTGACTTATTTCACTTAGCATAATACACTCTAGTTCCACCCACATTGTTGAAAATAGCAAGATTTTATTATTTTTTTATGACTGAGTAATATACACACACATACACACATACACACATACCACAACCTCTTTATCTATTTGTCATTCAATGGGCATTGGGCTGTCTCCATAATTTGGCTATTGTTGATAATGCCATTATAAACTTTGGGGTGCATGTATTCCTTCGAACCAGTATTTTTGGTTGTTTTTGTAGTTATCTGATAGTTTCTTATCTTGTTCTCTTTTCTCACAGTTTGCTGGCTTTCTTTAGTGGTATACTTGGATACCTTTCTCTTTATTTTTTGTTTATCTATTACTGGTTTTTACTTGTGGTTACCATTAAATTTATATAAACCATCTTCTGCATATAGCAGTCTATATTAAGTTGATGGTTACTTAAGTTTGAACCCATTCTTTTTTCCTTTCCCCCATATTTTTAGTATACAGTGTCATACTTTATATCCTTTTATTTTGTGAGTCTCTTGACTGATTTTAACAGATATGCTTATTTTTACTCCTTTTGTGTTTCCTGCTTTTCTTATTCTTACTTATGGTCTTTCCTTTCCACTCGTATCTCTTTTAAACTTTCTTGTTTTTAAGAAACATTGCCATTGCTTTAATGGTCATGAACTCTTTTAGCTTTTGGTTTGTCTGGGAACCTCTTTATCTCTCCTTTTTTCTGAATGATAGCCTTGCTTGATAGAGTATTCTTGGCTGCAGATATTTTTCGTTTTTGCTCTTTGAATATATCATGCACTCCCTTCTGAAAAGTTTCTGCTGAAATTCTGCTCATAGCCTTATGGGGTGTCCCTTGTATGTAACTGTCTTCTCTTTCTGGTTTTAAAAGTCTCTTTATCACTATTGTTTTGCCATTTTATTTACTATGTGTCTTGGAATGGATCTCCTTGGGTTGATTTTGTTGGAAGTTTTCTGAGTCTCATGGATCTGGATATCTGTTTCCTTCCCCAGATTAGGCAAGATTTCGGCTACTATTTCTTCAAATAAATTTTCTGCCCCCTTTGCTCTCTCTTCTTCTGGGAACCCTATAATATGAATGTTATTACGCCTGATGGAATCATTGACTTTCCTCAGTCTATTCTTATTTTGTTTACTCTTTTTTCCCTCTCTCGTCTGCTCAGCTTATTTTCCATTATACTGTCCTTCAAATTAAGCATCTGACTCGTGATTTTGGCTCAGGTCATGATTTCACGGTTTGTGAGTTCAAGCCCCACATCGGGCTCTGCACTGATCGTGCAGAGCTTGCTTGGAATTCGCTCGCTACCCTCTCTCTCTGCCCCTACCACGCTTGCTTGCTCTCTGTCTCAAAATAAACTTTAAAAAAAAATTAAAAAATTAAATTAAATTAAAAAATTAAATACACACACACACACACACACAAATCAAATAAATGATGCTAGATCCTAGGTGTGTTTTGGTCTGGGTGTTGAAAGTGGTTTGACAGATTAGAGAAAAAAAGGGGGGGAAGGAAATTGTTTAAGAATTTGAAAAAATGAATACACTGAAGTAGACTAAAATGAGATGATGGGAGTAAAATAGAATTTGAAAGAATTTACACAAAAGTAAAGAATATAATAGAAAAAAATTAAAGAAAAATATTTTTGATAAAAATTAAAAATAAAATGAATTTTTTCTCTTTTTGTATTCAAGGAAAAGAAATGAAAAAGAGAAAAGAAAAAAAAGGAAATCATTTGAAAAAGTGAATACACTCTAGTAGACTAAAATAAAATGATGGAAGTAAAACAGAATTTGAAAAAATTTACACAAAAGTAAAAAAATACAGTAAAAAATTAACGAAAAATACTTTTAATAAAAATTGAAAATAAAAATGAATTTTTTCTCTTTCTGTATTCAAGAAAAAAAAAAGAAGTGTAAAGAGAAAAACTAAAGAAAATTGAATAGATGGACCTACTAACAGATTGAAATAGGGCTGAAATTACTTCGTTTTCCCCCAGAAGTCAGACGATGTAGCGCTTTATGGTCCACAAACTAAGTAGGCAGTGAGTCTTGTATTCTTGAAGAGTGAGGTTGGCCCAGTTGGGTGGGGCTCAGAGTAATGGCTCCGTTCTCCACTAGATGGCGCTGCTAGCCTACTGGGGTGGATTTTCGTGGGGCTCCCAGGTGCATATACACATGCATGGGAGCAGTGAAAATAGCGCCACCCAAGCTACCCAGTCTCTAGTATCAGAACTCTGTTCTCCCAGATCAGCAATCACGCACCTGTCCTCTGTCTTTGGCTTTTGTCCACTCCCCACTTTTTCACTGCCCATGACCAGGCCCCAGGCAGTATCTCTCTCCTGAGTTTTGTCTCAGAAGCGGCTGTTTTCCCTGGCCCCTTCTGAAGGACTGTGGCTTTGACCCATTCCACCCTTCTGTAGGAGGGTCTCCCGAGCAATAGATGAATGAGCAATGGCCAAGTATCAGCTGCACCCAGGAATGCTTGCAGGACCCTGCTGCTGCTGGTGCCCCGAGAGTGCGGCCAGGTGCCAGCCTGCCCCATAAAAAGTCCACGACATAGTGTAGCAGCAGCATTTCAGGATTATGGAAAATCACAACACACATCTGGCACCAGGCTTCACCCTTAATGACTTTGTTCCAGAGCCAGAAAATGTGGATTTTCTCTGGGGTCTGCTGGGACCAGGTGGCTTCAACAGTCTCTACCAAATGTCCTTCCAGCAGAGGGACTGCTTTTCCCCATGTGGCCTAAGAGCCTCCCAGACCCCACTCTGTTCCTGGAGATTCATCCTTCTCACCAGAGTACTGCCAGGTATTCAGCTGTGGAGTTGCAGACTTTGTGCTCCCCTTGTTTAAAGTCTTAACGGAATTTAAACCCTCTCCTTTCTCCTTTCTCCCTTTTTAGTTTAGTTCCTGCAGCTGTTTCCAATTTTCTATCTTCTCTACAGCTGCTTTTGGAGAGGGGTGCTTTTCCCATATTCTCCCTTCCTCCACCCCCTGTCTCCATCCTCTCTCCGCTCGCAAAAGCACCTCCCTTCCCGTGCCTTCTTGCTCCCCAAGTTCACCTGTCCATGCCGTGTACCTGCTTAATTCTGTGGTTCAGGTTGTGCAGATTTCTGTGTTAATCCTTCAATCAGTTTTCTAGGTGTACAGGATGGTTTAGTGTTGGTCTGGCTGTATTACATGGACACGAGACACACAAAACACTTCCATGCTGTTTTGCCATCTTGCTCCCTCCTCCATCTTATATTTTATATTTCCATGCAGGATTATTTTTATTCTACCCAAAAAATTCCCTTTCATTATTCTCTTCATGAAAGCCTGTTGGCAACAAGTTCCCTCAGTTTCCATTTGCTTCAAAAAATTTATTTCACATCATTATTTTTTTATGAAATATAATTTATTGTTTTGAAGGATATTTTACTGGACTAAGATTCTAGATTGTTTCTTATTTTTATTTCATCACTTTACAGATGATAGTACATTATCTTATGTGTTTTACCATTTTTGTTGAGGAGTCAGCTCTCATTTTTATTGCTGTTTCCTTGTAGATAATGTGCTTTTTTTCCCCCTTCTGACTGCTTTAAAGATTTTCACTGTCTTGGTTTTCAACAGTTTTACTATGATATGGTTGTGGTTTTCTTTGTGTTTCTCTTCCTTGAGGTTCTCTGACCTTGAATATGGGGATTGATATTCATAAGTTTTGAAAGTGTTCATTCAATACTTTTTGAATATTGATTTTGTCTCATTCCTTTCTCTTTTACTCTTCTTCTGAAACTATACTTATAGATATAATAGACACTATAAATGTGTCCCACATGACTCCTTGTTGTGCATGTTTTCTGTTTTTTCATCTTGGCACTTGACTTGTCTTTTAGTTAACTAATTTCGTGTTTGGCTGTGTCTATTGTTGAAACTACCCATTTAATTATTATTTTCAGATACTATTTTGGGGGGTTCCACTAGATCCATTGGCTCTTTACAATTTACATTTCTTAGTTAATTTTTTTCATTTATTCTATCTACCTTGTCTCCATTTTACTTAACATATTAATTATGGTTAATCTAAAGCCCCCCTGTCTGCTACCTCCAATGTGTGAATCCTATGTGATTCTACCTCTGTTCATGTCTTAAAATCTACTTTGATATTAGTATAGCTTCACCAGCCATCTTTTGGTTAGTGTTTTTTCATAGTTTCTTCATATTATTTTCTTTCAACCCTTCTGTGCTCTTATATTTAATATATGTAAGTAGCATATACTTGTTTTTCTTTTCCATACTGGCAATGTTAGTGTCTAGATTGTGGAGCTATATTTTCTTGCTTCTTTCTATGGTTAATTTAAATTTTTTAAATTTTAATTAAGTTTAATCAATTCAAATACACAACATTATGTATTTAGAAAAAGAAAAGGAAGAGAGGTTCCACTTACTGTTGTCTTCCACATGAGAGGAATCCCTTGTTCTCTGTTGGGTAGATAAATTAAAGGGCTGGCCATCTCAAACCAACTAGGGATTTAGTTGGGTTATGGATGTTTTGCAGTCAAACCTCAGATAAAATCAGTATTTCTCTCACCAATCCATATTTTCTCATTGAGAGCCTGGAGGTCTCAAATTTCTCAGCTTTGAAAGTCTGCAGGAGATCTGGGGTTCCCAGCCTACATCTCCAGCCTCTTCTCAGCTTCAACCTGGCACCTGTCCTAAGGAGGACATGAGTGGTGATCTTGAGGCAGATTCCTTCAACTGGTAGATCTTAGAGACTGCATATACTTCTCTCTGGCTTTTAAGAAAATACTGGTTTAGCTTTCCAGTCATACATTCATCTTGCAATTGTGCATTTGGGCCTCTCAAGTTTCTCATCTCTCCTCCAGACCCAGACAACTACTACTAATGCATCAGTGGTTTCCTCTGCTCCTGTGGATGGTCTCTTTCTGGTGCAAATCTCATTCTCAACTTACAGCCAGTGGTGGCAAATGGCCCCCCAAAAGGGGAAGGATGCAGCTCATTCTTAACAGTGTTGGTTCTCTGAAATTTTAGTTTATTTAGTCCTCATGGCTCTCACAGCTTTCCTTTGCTGTAATTAAAGAAAAAAGTATCCAGGCTTTTCTGTTGATACAATGGAAACACTGGTCTACCGTAACTTACAGCATACTATCCAGAAGTGAAAATCAAGACCCTATTTGTTTTTTTAATACCTTTAGAAAGGAAAATTCCCTGCTCACAGGGCCACAGTATCCATCAGGATTCTTGCTTCAACACCTCTGACGAGCATCTTCAGCATATTAGATTTTTCCTCTCAAATATTAGTCCTAAGCATGCCATAGCTATTCTCTTAAAGAACATCTTGAGGAAAAGGGAAAATTTGGCCTTAGGTCCTTAACAGAGATTATCAAGGAAGGAGGAAGGTATTCAGGTTTAAAATTCAAGTTTTAAGTGAGGTAGCAAAAGGTGGATTGGAGTAAGAATTGTAAGGGTGTGGTTTGACACAGGACTCTGCCTCTTACTGGGTTATACTGGGCAAGCCACTTCTCTCAGTCTCAGTTTCCTGGAATTTGACTCTAAAACCTATATTTTACTCACTACACCAATGTTATCACAATTGCACATAGGGTATCCCTGACTTGGATCTTTTTGAAACAGACCCTAATGCAGTGGAAGTCCTAGAAGAGAAGAGTGGTTTTCTGGCTGCCATGAAAAAAGGATAATTGTCCTCTGAAATTATTTCGTCAGTGCTAGAATGGAATAAAAATGAGAGGACTCAAGGTTAGGGGAAGGCATAAAGGGCTGAGGACAGTCAAGATCTATTTATTCTCTCCTTCCATCTAACAGGGCTGAAAATCCACAAGTTGAGGGTCCTGAAGGTGAACAGAGGATTACCCAAGATCCTATGGTTCTGAGGAACAGAAAACCACTCTAAGATGCCATGTAAAGCAGGCCAGGGAACTGGAGGGAGTGTGAGGACAAGGCACGACATAGCCTGAAGGCCTGTGTCAATTCATCACCACTCCCTTGACCTAATTTAGGGACTGTCAGTCAGGTGGCATCTGCTACAAGAGAAAGAAATCTAACACATAAAAACAAATTGGGGGGGGAAGATAGCAGAGCTATTTGGGACAAGAGACAGATTAAGAAATGGAAATTTTTCCCTATGGATTTTAGCCTGTTTCTTTTTCTACTTTTGTATTTGAGCAATGCCCTGATTCTTTCTTGTTCCCAGGCAACTAGGGTATTTGAGCACAGGATGACAAAGAATCAACTCTAGTTTTATTAATTCCATTTGGGACAGAGGGGATAATGTAGGTCCTGGGCTTGTGCCTTCATACAGGAATTGATTACATTCTGACTGATTCTGCTTAGAGTGAAGAACTAAAGTCTTCTAAGAATGTTAGATCTAGTCTCAACATTGAGCTTATTTCCTTAATGCATTTTTTTCCTGAGCACTCACATGGACTCCTGATTCTTCATTCACCCTCTGAGCTAAAATAAGGGAGACTAATGGTCCTAAAACCCAACAGGCCTATGATGATAAAATGAGAAAACTGACCAAGGCCAAAACAGGTTGAATCAAATTATCTAGTTCCCTAATAGGGATTGAGTGGTCAATCACTCTAAGTATGCTTTGAGAAAATTGTCTTTGTAAGCTAGCAAATTCTGAGAACTAAGTTCTTTGCAAGTGTTACATCATTTTTTTTTTTTTTTGGTTTAAATTTTTTTTTTTTAACATTTATTTGTTTTTGAGACAGAGAGAGACAGAGCATGAACGGGGGAGGGTCAGAGAGAGAGGGAGACCCAGAATCTGAAACAGGCTCCAGGCTCTGAGCCATCAGCACAGAGCCTGACGCGGGGCTTGAACTCACGAACCGTGAGATCATGACCTGAGCTGAAGTCGGACACTTAACCGACTGAGCCACCCAGGCGCCCCAAGTGTTATGTTATTTTATCATCCTAACAACTAAATGGGGAAGTACTACATTGTTATCCACATTTAATTCTGTGTGCTAGATACTGGTTTTGATACTTAGCATCATGCTGGCCCTCTTAACCTCTCCCAGGCTTATAGTGACTGACATCTTAGAAACATTGTTTCCCACACTATCTGTAGCAGGTGAGTCCCTGTCCATGGTCTCCTTCACTTTAATGTCTCTGATGTCTTTGACTCCTTGGTTTCTTCTTGTGTAAAAGTTGGATTAAGTGGCCCCAAGGGCCTCTCTCAGTTCTATCATTTGATGACTTTAGTACCATCAACCCCTCCATAACCTTGGTTTCCATTATTTAGAGCCTTCTTGTTTCTCCAAAAGAAAATACCTGCAGAGTTTTGTCCTTTACACAAAACTTTCAGAGATATCTCCTGAGGACAGTCAAGATCTCTCACAGATCTTTTCACAGACAGTCAAGAATTCTCACAGATACTTGTAATGCAGTAGCACTAACTCCTTTTTAGAGACAAGTAAGCTCAAGCTGAGAAATGTAAGTGAACTTGCCTTGGGTATTCTGACTTTAAAGGCCCTGCTTTTGATACCACCCCACAGAGCCTCTCTCACTACTCTTCTCCCTCTATCTCTCCTATTTCTCCTTGTGCTGATACACTGTGTACTAAACCCAGGGCTCAGACTTTGCTCTCTTCTTGTTTCCCAGGAAACCAGTCCATTAGGGAGTTCACCCAATTACATGGTTTCAATTACTACTTGTTGAGAGATAATCTTTATTCTCAGCTCTTAACCTAGATGTGATCTCCTATCTACATGCAAGACCACTTATGATTTTGTGCGCATTTTTCTCTTCTTGAGGCACTTTCTCTATATATCCCTGTATTTTATAAGTGCATTGGTATAAAGATAAAAATGTTAGTATATATTAAAACATTTTCTGTAGAATTTTTTCTTTTAATCATAAAAGAAATCGAAACAGTTTTGTGAGCTCCTTTAAAGTATTATAGGCTCTAGGCACTGTGCCTATTCTATGTAATGAATAAGTAGGCCCTTGCACACATGATTCTCCTGAGCTGTGAAATAACTGTCTGAAAGAGTTAGACAGAATAAGCCTCGGAGCTCATACAGGCTGGGGAATAAATAGTTCTGGTTTCCACCAACCAGAGTAGAAAATCTCATAATTCTTGAAGCATCAAGTAGAAGGTTCCTAAGTGGGTTAAGTCTTAGTCCTAGATTAAATGCTGCTTTGGTCCCACCTAACAAAGCTTAAAATAAGTCCTGAAAGGATTAAGTGGTTTAGAAGTAACTTAGATGCATCACAGAATAAAGTTTAGGCTGGGGCGCCTGAGTGGCTCAGTCAGTTAAGCATCCAACTCTATTTTCCACTCAGATCACAATCTCGGGGTCATGAGACAGAGCTCCAAGTTGGGCTCTATACTAGGCATGGAGCCAGCTTAAGATTCTCTCTCCCTTTCCCTCTGCCCTTCTCCTGTGTGTGAATGCTCTCTCTCTCTCAATCCCTCTCTCTCAAAAAAAAAAAAAAAAAAGAAAGAAAGAAAGAAAAGAAAAAAAGAAAAGAAGAAAAGAAAAGAAAAGAAAATTCAGGCATGCTTATAGGAGTACAAAAATATCCAGCATCCAAAAGGTAAAATCCACAATGTCTCTGGCATTCAATCAAACGTTACTAGGCATAGCAAATAATTAATAAAATAAGACCCATAATAGGAATACTTGGTAAACCTAAAGAGATTCAGAAGTAACACAGATGATATTGTTTGTAGATGAATACACTTAAACAGTTGTTATAAATGTATTCAATATGTTCAAAAAGCTTAGAGGAAAGATCACACATGTTAGTGGAGACGCAGAAGATGAAATCCCCAAACACCAAGAAATGAAAATCACAATATCTGAGATGAAAAATACACCATATGGGATTAACAGCAGATTAAAGATTGCAAAAGAAAACATTAGTGAACTTGAAGACAACTAGAAAGCAATAGGATAATTGAATCCTTCAATAAAACTCAGAGACAAAAAGGCTGAAAAAAATGATCAGTTATTAATTAGTGGGACATTTAATTGTAATCCCCAAGAAATGGAGGGGACAGATAAAATATTTTAAAATTTAATGGCAGAAAGTTTGCAAGCTTCATGAAAACTATAAACCCATAGTTTCAAGTGCATTAAAGTCCAAGCACAAGAAATGTGAAGAACATTACACCAAGGCATATTATAATTGTATTAGTTTCCCAAGGCTGTTGTAACAAACTACTATAGATGGGGTGGCTTAAAACAATAGAAATTTATTTCACAATTCTGAAGGCTGGAAGTCTGAAATCAAAATGCCAGCAGGGCAATGCTCTCTCTGATAGCTATAGGGATAGATCCTTCCTTGCCTCTTCCTAGATTCTGGTGGCTGCCAGAAACCTTTGATGTTCCTTGGTTTTTAGCTGCATCACTCCAAACTCTGCCTCCATCATCACATGGAGTTCATTCTGTGTGTCTGTCTTTACACGGTGGTCTCCTCTCTGTGTATCTGTGTTCAAATTTGTCATATAAGGACACCAGTCATTGGACTAGGGTTCATCCTAAACCAGTATTATCTCATCTTAACTGGATTACATCTACAAAGACTATTTGCAAATAAGGTCATATTCACAGGTATCAAAGCTTGGGACTTGAACATATTATGTGGGGCAACACAATTTTACACACTATAATAATCAACTTATCTAAAAACTAGTAATTTAAGAGAAAATCTTAAAAGCAGCCAGATGGGAGAAAAAATTATGTACATATGTACAAAGAATGATAGCAGATTTTTCATTGAAAGGAATGCAAGCCAAAAAAAGGACAAGGAAGCAGCATCTTTAAATTCCTGGAGGGAAAAAAAAGACATCAAACTAAAAAAATATGTTTCATGAACAAAGGTGGAATAAAGACTTTTTCAGACATGCAAATACTGAAAACATTCATCACTATGTCACTACTATAATAAATGTTGAAGGAAGTCTTCCAAGCAGAGGGAAAATGACACTAGATGGAAATATGAATTAACCAAAGGAATGAAGAGCACTAGAGATGGTAACTATGTGGGTAAATATAAACTAATTTTTATTTTTATGTATATCTCTTTATAAAATCATTGTTTAAAGCATTAATAACAGGGGCACCTGGGTGGCTCAGTCAGTTAAACATCCGACTTGGGCTCAGGTCATGATCTCGCAGTTCGTGCATTCGAGCCCCTCATCAGGCTCTGTGCTGACAGCTCAGAGCCTGGAACCTGCTTTGGAATCTGTGACTCCCTCTTTTTCTTCTCCTCTCCTGCTCACACCATGTCTCTCTCTGTCTCTCAAAAAATAAATTATTTAAATAAATAACAATGTGTGTGGAGTTTATAACATGTACAGGATAAAATGTATGATAACAATGGCATAGTGACCAGATGCAGAGAAATGGAAGTACACTGTTTGTAGGTACTTGTAGTATATACTGATACAATATCAATTGAAGTAAATGGTGATAGGTTAAAAATATAAAGACCTTAAAGCAACCACCAAAATAATACAACAGAAAAATATAGGTAACAAGCCAACAAAGGAGATAAAATAGAATAAAAACACTCAGTGTCTTAAATGAAGAGAGAAAAATGAAAAGAGGAAGAAAGAACAAATGGACAAGTAGAAGACAAATAAATGTATAAAAGATATAAACCTAACTATATAAATCATCACATCAAACTTAAATTTATACACGTAAAGTCAGAGATAGATTGACTTAAAAAGCACAACTCAATTATATGCTGCATACAAACTCACTTTAAATATAAAGATACAAATTGGTTGAAAGTAAAGAATGGAAACTTATATATCATGTGAACATTAATCTAAAAAAAGCTGGAATTAATATACTAATATAAGACAGAGTGGATTTCAGAACAAAGAATATTACCAAGGATAAATTTAAACTTATTGTAATGATAAAAGGGTCAACTCATCAAGAAAAGATGAAAACCTTAAGTGTTTATGCACCTAGTGACAGAATTTTCAAATACATGAAGCAAAACTGTAAGGAGAAATGGACAAAGTCACAACCACTGTTGGATATTTCATTACTGCTCTTTCAATAATTGATAAAACAAGTAAGTAGAATATCATTAAAGTATAGAAGACTTAGCATAATCAATCAATTTGACCTAATTGACAATTATGGAATACTCCAACCAACAACAGCAAAATATACATTCTTCTCAAGTTCACTTGAAACATTAAAAATAGACTATATTCTGGTCCATAAAATAAGTCTCAAATTTAAAAGCGTTCAAAATACATAAAGTATGTTTACTGACAATGATGGAATGAAATTAGAGATTGATAACACATCCTTGGATTGGAAATTTAAAAATACACTTATAAATAACTCACAAGTCAAAGAATGAATAGAAGAAAATTAAAAAGTATTTTAACTAAGTGAAAATGAAAATAGAGCACAGCAAAATTTGTGGCAGTAGAAAAAAATTTACAGCACCTAATACCTGTATTATGAAAGAAAAAAATAGTCTCAAACCAACAATCTTAGCTTCCAACTAGAAACCAGTAAGATGGAGAGAAAAGTAAAGCTAAAGTAAACACAATAAAAATAAAAAAGCTCAGGATATAAATCAATTGGATAGGAAATATTTTAGAAGAAACTCAATGAAACCAAAAGTTGGTTCATTCAGAAGACCAATAAAATTGATAAACCTATGGAAAGACTGATTAGAAGAAAAGAGAGAAGAAACAAATTACCAATGTTAGGAATGACAGGAGAAACATCACTAGAGATTCTATGATTCTTAAAAAGATTATCAAATATAATGTCTATAAATTTAACAACTTAGATGAAATAGACAAACTTTACGAAAAACAAATTCAGAAAGAAATAGATAATCTGAATCGCCCTATATCTATGAAACAAATTGAATTTGCAATTAAAAACCCTCTCACATAGAACACTAAAGATCTAGATGGTTTCACTGGCATATTCTATGAAACATTTAAGGAAAAAATAATACTAATTCTAATTAACTTCTTTAGAAAATTGAAAAAGAGGGGATACCTTCCACTAATTTTACTAGGCCAGCATTACCTTAATACCAAAAACCAGATAAAGACACTACAAGAAAACTACAGATGAATATTCCTCATAAACATAAATGCAAAAATTCTTAGGAAAATTTTAGCAAATTAAATCCAATAATATATGAAAGGGATATTATATCAAGGTCAAGTAAATTTACCCAGGAATACAAGATTGATTTAACAAGGCAAAAACAACACAATTCACCACATTCACAGACTAATAAAGAACATCTATATTATCTGCTAGTTGTAAAAGAGCATTTGATGAAACCAAATTCCACTCCTGATTAAAAAACAAACAAACACAAAAACCAAACAAAACAAAATTTTTCCTAAACTATGAATAGAAGGAAACTTGACAAAGAGCTTTTATTAAATATCTACAATTAACATCATATTCAATAGCGAAAGACTAAATGCTTTCCCCCTGAGATCAGGAGCAAGACAAATACATCTGCTCTTAACATTTCTATTCAATATTGTACTGGAGATCAGGTTCAATAAGGCAAGGGCTGGGGACTGGGAAGGTACATAGATTGGAAATGAAGAAGTATAACTGTGTCTACTTGCAGATGACATGATCATCTATGTAAGAAATCCCATTGAAACTACAAAAGGAGACTAGAATCAGTGAATTTAGTGAGGTGGTAGTATAAAAAAGTGTACCAAAATCAAATGTATTTGTATAAATTAGCAACGAACAATTGGAAAGCAAAATTTTTAAAAATGCTGTAACAACTCTAAAAAAAAAATGAAATGCTTAGGGATAAATCTAAAAAATATGTGTAAGACCTATACACTGAACACTACAAAACATTATTAAAACAAATTAATTAGTTAAATTGAGAGCTATATTGTGTTCATGGATTGAAAGACATGATATTTTTTAAGCTGTAAATTCTTCCCAAATTGATCTGATTCAATGCAATCTTAACTGAAATCCTAACAGAATTCTTTCTTATAGAAACTGATAAGCTGATTATAAAATTTGTGCAGAAATGCAAAGGACCGAGGATAACTAAAGTAAGTTTAAAAGAGAAGAAAATTGGAGAACTTACACTACTTGAATTTGCTAAACATTATAAAGTGATGTAATATGCTATAAAGTGAAGATGTAAGTTACTAATGCTTAAGTTTCCAGAGAAAGACTTAAAAACAGTTGCATTCACAACCAGTTTGCATGCAGATCCTTCCCATGTTCCCTCCCAGATGCCCACATCAGTCTGGCTCCCAGGGCTGCTGGCATCTTACTGTTGTAGGGCCACATGGCCCCTCCAAGGGCTGCTTTGAAAATTCAATTCCTGTGAAGTAGCTTCATGTGAACTTGTCAGGATCAGGGAAAATAGGTTCTGACTGTTCATAGCACTTTATCTTGAAATAAAGAACAAAATCAAATTTTAAAGAAATTTAGGGAGTATTCATGCTGAGTATGAGAAAAAGACCATTTACGTACCTGATTTGAAACCAGAGAGGGACTTTAACTTCTGATTTTTAACCTTCACTTATTTTCACTGTTCATACTCCCTGATCTTAATACTTATCTGGTAATCCATAGCAATCAAGACTGTGCAGTATTGGCATATAGACAAATAGTTCAATAAAATAGAATAGATAGTCCAGAAATAGACCCATATATATGGATAATTGATTTTCAACAAACGTGAAAAATCAGTTCAGTTGAAAAGAATAGTTTTTTCAACAAATGGCACTAGAACAATTAGATATCTGTATGGAGGGAAATAGAATTTCAATTCATACTTTATACCTCATACAAAAATCAACTCAAAATGGACCACAGGCCAAAATGTAAAAACTTAAACTATAAAACTTTTAACACTAGGCAAAGATATCCTAGATATGTTATCAAAAGCACAATCCATTCTGAAGAATGTTATGGAGGTTCCTCAAAAAGCTAAAAATAAAACTATTCTATGATCCAGTAATTGCACTATTAGGTATTTACCCAGAGGATACAAAAATACAGATTCAAAGGCGTACATGCTTTCCAATGTTTATAGCAACATTATCAATAATAGACAAACTATGGAGAGAGCCCAAATGCCCACTACTGGTGAATAGATAAAGATGTGGTATATATACACAATGGAATATTACTATGCCATCAAAAAGGATGAAATCCTGCCATTTGCAATTATGTTGATGGAGACAGCATTCTAGCTAATCAAAATGTCATTCAGAGAAAGATAAATATTATATGATTTCACTCATGTGGAATTTAATAAGTAAAACAGATGAACATATGGGATTGGGGAAGAGAATAAAGGGAAACAAACCACAAGAGATGCTTAACAATAGAGAACAAACTGAGGGTTGATGGAGGGAGGTGGGTGGGAGATGGGCTAGATGAGTGATGGGTATTAAGGAGGGCACTTGTTATGAGGAGCACTGGGTGTTGTATGTAAGTGATGGATCACTGAATTCTACTTCTGAAACCAATATTGTAGTGTATGTTGACTAACTGAAATTTATATTTAAAAAAGCACAATCCATAAAGGAAAAACTTGATTAATCAGATTCTATCAAAATTAAGAATTTCCATCTTTGAGAGACACTGTTAAGGATTTGTATCTACAATACATAAAGGATTCTCAAAACTCAGTATTAAGATAACAACCTAACAAAAAAAAAGAGGGGGGAAATATTTGAACAGACATATCACCCAAGAAGACATGGCAAATAAACACATGAAAATGTATTCAACATTATTTGCCATTAGGGAAATACAAATTAAAACCACAGTGAGATATTGCTACACACCATCTTAAATGTCTTTAGTCAAAAAGACTGGCCATTGCCAAGTTCTGATGAAGATATGAAGGAACTGAAAATCTCACATGCTGCTGGTGATAATGTAAAATCTTACGCCACTTTGTAAAAGAGTCTGTCAGCTTCTTAAAAAGTTAAACATTCATCCATCATACAGTTTAGCCATTTTATTGACGCAAGAGAAATAAAACATATATCCATACAAAGACAAGCACATGAATTCCATAGGAGCTTTATGTATTAATGTCACAAATGGAAAACAACTCAAATGCCCCTCAAAAAAATGAATGGATAAACAAATTGTGATACAATCACACAATGAAATATTACTCAGAAATAAAAAGGAATGAATCAAAAAAACATGCACCCACATGGATGAATCTTAATACACTTACACCAAGTGTTAAGAAGCCAAAGAAAGAGTAAATACTGTATGAATCTAGTTATAAGGAATTCTAGAAATGCAAACTAACTGTAATGACATAAAG
Source organism: Panthera uncia (assembly GCF_023721935.1). Classification (NCBI taxonomy): domain Eukaryota; kingdom Metazoa; phylum Chordata; class Mammalia; order Carnivora; family Felidae; genus Panthera; species Panthera uncia. Next base: position 150,546,649 of record NC_064811.1, read on the forward strand.
CTGATTGCCTCAGGACTGGGTGCAGGAGAGGTTATTGGGTGGAGGAAGGATGCCCAGAAATGAGGGAGTCAAAGAGGCATGGGGTGATGGATATATTATTATCCTAATTGTAGTGATAGTTTCATGGTTATGTGCATGTCAGAAACTTATAAAAATTTCTCAAAGCATATTTTAAGTATAAAATTTGGGGGGGGGGTTGTGTGTCAATAACATCTCAATGTACCCATTTTTCCCAAAATATCTTTTTTTAAAGAAAAGAAGAAATCTGGGCACCTGCCTGGCTCAGTCAGAAGAGTGTGTGACTCTTGATCTTGGGGTCATGAGTTCAAACCCCATGTTTGGTGTAGAGACTGCACCACCAAATAAAAAAAATCTTAAAAAAAAAAAGGAAATCTGAGAGCTAATTGCAGTTTTAAGAAAAGCATCCACAATAAAAACCAAAGGCCCCAGGGGGCCCTCAAGATGTGACCCTGGAAGATAGATAAAACAAAATCAGTAACAAACAAAAGAGGTAGCAGCCTCATGCAAACAGGCTGCATAGTGCAGTAGTTCAATTATGGATACTCAAAAAGACAGAAACCTACTTTGTTGGCATTGCTAACTTAATCCCTCAGACTCCTCCTCATACGGGTCAGCTATAAAAAAAATAATCATTACCACACATATATCACCATCACCACTGCTCTTAGATATCCTTTTTTCCCATCTTTTCTTCAGTTCCCCCAAAATACTCTGTTCCTTCCCACCTCAGGGCCTTTACATGCCTCTGACTGGACTGTGCCCCTTGACCACATCTTCACCTCTGCATGTTAATTCTCATGAATCTTTCAAAAGTCAGCCCTTATGGAACTTCGTCAGCTTGAACCAGAACTCCTCATTTTTACGTTTTTATAACACACCATAATTTTCCCTCTGAATGTCCATATTTTGTAATTATATATTTGTGATGTTGTTAGTTTAATGTCTATTTTCCTCACTAGTCTGATTTTTATGAGGCCAGAAACCATGTTTGGCTCACATGGTACCCTATCATCTATCATAGACCCTGGCACATACTAGGAACTCAATAAATACAGGTTGATTGAATGAATGAATGAATGAACAGTGAGAGGAAAATCATGGATGAAATCCTCTAATGGAAAGACAGAAAAGAAAAGAGGGAGGAAGGAAAGGAAGGAAGGAAGGAAAGAAGGAAGGAAGGAAAGAAGGAAGGAAAAGGAAGGAGGGAGGGAGAAAAGGAAGGAAGGAAAGGAAGGAAGAAAGGAAAGGAAAGGAAAGGAAAGGAAAGGAAAGAAAGAAAAAAGGAAGGAAGGAAGAAGGAAGGAATTCTCTAATGCACAAGTGATTTTTACAGGTGATCCAGGAGCCTCAGTCCAGAGCTATTCCTTTTACTCCTACCTCCAAGGGGGCCACTCAGTAGAACACCTGTGTAGCGAGGATAGGGTAGATGGCCCATAGAGTTGCATCCTGTATGCACCAGTAAGTAACACCAGTAAATAAACTGCGGGTGTCCAGGAATATCTGTTCCACAGCCATTGCTTATATCAGAGAAGATGTGTTCTTGGTGTCTCAATGTCTCAGTTGGAACTCAAAACATAGGTATTGCCATAAACCTATAGCTTGAGCTCAGATGGAAATATCTAGATTTTCAGGGGGCAAAAAAGGCATCTTGGAATCAAATATAAGGTAGAGAGGAGTCCGGAAGATGGCGGGGTAGGAGGACGCTGGGCTCACCGCGCGTCCTGCTGATCACTTAGATTCCACCTACACCTGCCTAAAGAACCCAGAAAACCGCCAGAGGATTAGCAGAACGGAGTCTCCGGAGCCAAGCGCAGACGAGAGGCCCACGGAAGAGGGTAGGAAGGGCGGCGAGGCGGTGCGTGCTCCACGGACTGGCGGGAGGGAGCCGGGGCGGAGGGGCAGCTCGCCGGCCAAGCGGAGCCCCCGAGTCTGGCTGGCAAAAGCGGAGGGGCCTGACGGACTGTGTTCCGACAGCAAGCGCGACTTAGCGTCTGGGAGGTCATAAGTTAACAGCTCTGCTCAGAAAGCGGGAAGGCTGGAGGACAAAGGGAGGGAGAGCTGCTGAGCCCCCGGACGGCAGAGCTCAGCTTGGCGGGGAACAAAGGCGCCAGCGCCATCTCCCCCGCCCATCCCCCAGCCAAAATCCCAAAGGGAACCAGTTCCTGCCAGGGAACTTGCTCGCGCAGCGCAAACACCAAACTCTGTGCATCTGCAGAGCCAAACCTCCGGCAGCGGATCTGACTCCCTCCCGCTGCCACAGGGCCCCTCCTGAAGTGGATCACCTAAGGAGAAGCGAGCTAAGCCTGCCCCTCCTGCCCCCGTGCACCTTGCCTACCCACCCCAGCTAATACGCCAGATCCCCAGCACCACAAGCCTGGCAGTGTGCAAGTAGCCCAGACGGGCCACGCCACCCCACAGTGAATCCCGCCCCTAGGAGAGGGGAAGAGAAGGCACACACCAGTCTGACTGTGGCCCCAGCGGTGGGCTGGGGGCAGACATCAGGTAGGACTGCGGCCCCGCTCACCAACTCCAGTTATACACCACAGCACAGGGGAAGTGCCCTGCAGGTCCTCACCACTCCAGGGACTATCCAAAATGACCAAACGGAAGAATTCCCCTCAGAAGAATCTCCAGGAAATAACAACAGCGAATGAACTGATCAAAAAGGATTAAAATAATATAACAGAAAGTGAATTTAGAATAATAGTCATAAAATTAATCGCTGGGCTTGAAAACAGTATACAGGACAGCAGAGAATCTCTTGCTACAGAGATCAAGGGACTAAGGACCAGCCACGAGGAGCTGAAAAACGCTTTAAACGAAATGCAAAACAAAATGGAAACCACGACAGCTCGGCTTGAAGAGGCAGAGGAGAGAATAGGCGAACTAGAAGATAAAGTTATGGAGAAAGAGGAAGCTGAAAGAAAGAGAGATAAAAAAATCCAGGAGTATGAGGGGAAAATTTGAGAACTAAGTGATACACTAAAAAGAAATAATATACGCATAATTGGTATCCCAGAGGAGGAAGAGAGAGGGAAAGGTGCTGAAGGGGTACTTGAAGAAATTATAGCTGAGAACTTCCCTGAACTGGGGAAGGAAAAAGGCATTGAAATCCAAGAGGCACAGAGAACTCCCTTCAGACGTAACTTGAATCGATCTTCTGCACGACATATCATAGTGAAACTGGCAAAATACAAGGATAAAGAGAAAATTCTGAAAGCAGCAAGGGATAAACGTGCCCTCACTTATAAAGGGAGACCTATAAGACTCGTGACTGATCTCTCCTTTGAAACTTGGCAGGCCAGAAAGGCTTGGCACGATATCTTCAGTGTGCTAAACAGAAAAAATATGCAGCCGAGAATCCTTTATCCAGCAAGTCTGTCATTTAGAATAGAAGGAGAGATAAAGGTCTTCCCAAACAAACAAAAACTGAAGGAATTTGTCACCACGAAACCAGCCCTACAAGAGATCCTAAGGGGGATCCTGTGAGACAAAGTACCAGAGACATCACTACAAGCATAAAACATACAGACATCACAATGACTCTAAACCCGTATCTTTCTATAATAACACTGAATGTAAATGGATTAAATGCACCAACTAAAAGACATAGGGTATCAGAATGGATACAAAAACAAGACCCATCTATTTGCTGTCTACAAGAGACTCATTTTAGATCTGAGGACACCTTTAGATTGAGAGTGAGGGGATGGAGAACTATTTATCATGCTACTGGAAGCCAAAAGAAAGCTGGAGTAGCCATACTTATATCAGACAAACTAGACTTTAAATTAAAGGCTGTAACAAGAGATGAAGAAGGGCATTATATAATAATCACAGGGTCTATCCATCAGGAAGAGCTAACTATTATAAATGTCTATGCGCCGAATACCGGAGCCCCCAGATATATAAAACAATTACTCATAAACATAAGCAACCTTATTGATAAGAATGTGGTCATTGCAGGGGACTTTAACACCCCACTTACAGAAATGGATAGATCATCTAGACACACAGTCAATAAAGAAATAAGGGCCCTGAATGATACATTGGATCAGATGAACTTGACAGATATATTTAGAACTCTGCATCCCAAAGCAACAGAATATACTTTCTTCTCGAGTGCACATGGAACATTCTCCAAGATAGATCATATACTGGGTCACAAAACAGCCCTTCACAAGTTTACAAGAATTGAAATTATACCATGCATACTTTCAGACCACAATGCTATGAAGCTTGAAATCAACCACAGGAAAAAGTCTGGAAAACCTCCAAAAGCATGGAGGTTAAAGAACACCCTACTAACGAATGAGTGGGTCAACCAGGCAATTAGAGAAGAAATTAAAATATATATGGAAACAAACGAAAATGAAAATACAACAATCCAAA